>NC_139624.1:46493242-46978242 GCF_964638095.1 Poromitra crassiceps
TTACATTGGAAAACTAGCCGCAGCACTTGAGTTAAACCAGAGTTGCATAGCATTCTGAGTCAGGACTAACCACACAGAAACGGCACGATAGCAAGAGAATGAAGGAGGGTCCCAGTTGCTTGGAAGGAATCTTCACATCGGGACTGAGTTGGCAAGGATCAGTGTCAGGACTGCATTGTAGCGGCCGGAGCTACAGAACAGCGCACCGCTGCACCGCAGCTGACACTCCCCCCCAACCGCACCCCCCTCCTCCGAGGCCAAGGCTGAAGGCTGAAATATTAGCTCTTTCACGTGATGCATAAGTAAGTCAGGACTTTTGGTTGACGGCTGTTTAATAAACCTACCCTAATCACTTCAGTCATATGCAGCGCCACAGCAGGGGAGGGTGACTTTAGCCTCCCACAACCTTCACACCAAAGAAACACACACACACACACGCACGCACGCACGCACGCACGCACACACACACACACACACACACACACACACACACACACACACACACACACACACACACACACACACACACACGCAGACTTCAAGTTTGCAAATATTAAGAGATGCAGAGCAAATTGTGCCCCTTAGCCATATAAATATCCCATTTCAAGAATATGAAAAAGTCTGAATCACACTGAGCTCGATGCCTTGTAGCAAAGGTGACCAGTCAAAGTGCAAATGGAGAAAGGCCCAAACTCCATGCTAAATTAATGTGTTTTTGTGTATTTTTCTTCTTCACCTGACCAGCGGTCATTCAGCTGCAGGTTGAGATGTTTTGGGGCACCATTTGCTGCGATTCCTGAAAACAAAAAGCCTATTCCATGCCTTGCCCAGCTGGAGGCCGAAATAAGACCCTCAAATCCCAAATACAAGCCTCTAATAATATACATTTGCCTTTGCATGTGGCGGCTTACAGTGATTTTCATTCGATGTTAATGAAAATACTGAATACTGAATCCGCTATCTCCAGGTCAACCTTTCCTTACATTCCCTGAAGGCAGCACATGACCTTGTATAAACCAATGTTGTCAGCAACGCCATGCGTGCTGTTAACCTGCAGTGTGTTGAATGGCTTGAAAGTAGCTCCGTGACCATGGCAACAACTTCTACTGTTACATTGTGGCTTTCTAATGAAAGACCAGGGTGACCAAAATTTGAGGTGTAAGAGTGCCCCATTTCAATTCTGTATGCAAAATACCATAACGCCGTTATAAATACATGCCCTGCCATTTATTTTTCTCTATTTACTGTATGTTAGGGTGACCAGACGTCCCCGATTTTCGGGGACAGTCCCCGATTTCGGTGCTCTGTCCCCGACTGGAGCTGTCCCCGAAAATGTCCCCGATTTTGGCCACAAAGTCAAATAATAATACTGGCAAGAAACTCGATAACAGAGCATTTGCGGCACCACAAAAGCCTGTCGTTGTGCGCACGTTGTGCAAAGTGCTGCCTGTGTGTGACAGAGTAGATCACAGAGTAGATGCCCTCCCTCTGCCCGTGCCGTGGTTTTCCCAGGACCCAGCCGCCCGCAACTGAAGCCCCAGAGGTGGCGAACGAGAGGCGGCGTCTGCTTGCTGCTTTTGCTACCGTCCTTGTTTACCGGTGTCCCGGACCCCATTCAGCGGGTTATCCATCCCAGTTGTTTTGAATAGTTAAAAGTACAGTAAAACTATCTGGTAAGTAAGTGCAGTAACTAACTCAAAACGTTTTTGCAGAGAAGTCAGTAATGTTTTTATGTACACCAAACTCCATTGAAAAAAATGTCAATTTTTAACATGATTGGCGATGGATCATTGTTATCTAGTCATTAGCCTACTGTTCCCTAAATTGGCCTTCAGCCATCAAAACTTTGATAACCCCTGGTTTAAATTAACACAATAGGTCATATTTATCTCTAGATTACAATTTTAATCATTAAAATTGCCTTTTAGTATTAACATGATTTTTTAAATTATTTTGTCAGCATTTAATATTAAATTAGCAGTTAATATGGTCATGTGGCCATTGAATACTTGAAACTGGTGAGCGACACCCTAAACTCAAGGAAAGTGTTTACTGAGGTAATAAATCACCACTGTAATGTTTTTGTTTTGTGGAAATAAATTATCCACCAGTTGGTGAGGTCAAAGAGAGAAGTTATCCCTCTCTATGTTCCTGCCACTCTACACAATACACCAGTAGCCTATTTCCCATGAATTACCTAGGCTGTCTAATTTGTGGTAAAATGTGCCAGATAACTAGTAACCATTGTTCTTTTTCAATTGTTTCAAAATCACAAAGTTCTTCATAGATCTAGCCTCTTACTTTTGCTCTCAAAGTGCACCAGATTTACGCATTTTAGCTACTGTAAAATGTACACAATTTTCTAAAAGCCGGGGGGGCACATCCCTCCCTGGGCCCCCCTATCGGACCAGAAAATGTCCCCGATTTTCATTTGAGAAATCTGGCCACCTAAATTTATGTCCGTCTCTGAAATGGTGGGAGGATGATTGACTAAGAATAACCGAAGTCAAGCTTTCGCCAGCCTTTTAAACTGACAGAAAATGCAACCATTTCTATAAAATCCATATTTCAGTCAGTGCCAGCATTATATTATGCAGTTACATAATTAAAAACTTCTATTCCAAGCCTTTACCATATGGTAACCTGATCTTAACTTGCGGGCAGTGGTTAACTGTTTTGTCGTAGGAATATGGACCAAAAATCTGGCCTGCTGCCAGATTTTTGTTCACATTTATATTATCGTCTAATTGTTAAATTGATTTTTCAATCACAGGAATATATTTTTTCTAGATTTTTTTTATTTTCTCTTTTGTTTTGCAAATAGTGTTACAGGCATAAACGTTTGGTATTGCTTAAAGAGCAGTGGTTTAAACTCACCAAATACCTGGCAATACTTGACTAAATAATAATGTTACAGCTTGCGATCTACATCATGTGATAATGTGTTCTTCTATATCTTGATCTCTGTGTTTTCAGATTTTATTTGCCTCTTTTTGCCTTCATGTTCTTCACCAACAGTGGGGTTTCTCTTTTTATATTCAGTGGTCTCTCACCCCTTTCTGCCTCTCTCTCTCTCCCTGTCTGTAATCATGGAGGCCGGCAAGGTCAGAGGGTAATAATCGGTAGTGGTTTTAAGTCTAATCTGTTCAAAGGCTTGCTGAGGTGAAACATGCCATTCTCTCTGCTGTAATGGACCTAATCAATGTCTCGTGACGGATCATTAAAAGGCTTTTCAAACGCTGAAAACCCTGGTGGATTTCTCTACTTTTTTTAAAATACCTTAACGCACACACTACACCCTATAATGTGTGATGTGATGTATTTGTGTTGGCCAGCCGTACAGTACACAGCGTATCAGCAGACTTATCTTCTGTGTTTGAGCTGTGCTGTGGACTTCCCATTTCGCTCCCTCCCACAGTGTGTTTTTTGTGACGCTGTTCAGACGCAGACTTTGCGTCAACCGGAGTGCCCCAACTGTGTAGGATCGCCAACCGCTAATACCTCCCCATGTGTGTCAAAGAGAAACATGTTACAGCAGTCTGAAATCAAGTTTGTGTGACTGTGCACAGTTAGCGTGTAAAAATGACATGTTAGTGGTGTAAAATAGATCTAGGTTATATGGTCTAAATGTGTTTTTCGCTCGTTTTGATTTTTTAAAAATATATATTTTTTAGGTCACAGGAAAGCACTTTAATGCAAACGTGTGTTAGTTTCTCACAACTTGAATTTCTGCCTTTGTAATGAACTTGTGAAAGACGGATGAGGTTTCTGTTGTATATATATTTTGCCGCTGATGAGGTTTTCTGTGAATGTGTGACGATGTCAGTAAGTTTGTGAATACCGTGTGCACCTGTGAATATATATATTCAGCCAAACTATTTAAAGAAAGTTATGTATTTAAGTTATCTTTGTATGTTAATATCTGTATGTCACCAAAGCCTCTCCCATCTCCCATTTTCCTTTGCTCCTGAAACGTGACCTTATGATGGGAGAGAAAAATAAGTCTTAACTGTAGTTAAACTGTTACTGTTTGACAATGTCCTTCACTCTGTCAAATAAAGAACAACACTGTAGTGTGATGGACTATAGAGTATGCTTCTGATTTGAGAAAGTGTGTCAGCCTGTGTGTGTGTGTGTGTGTGCGTGCGTGTGTGTGTGTGTGTGTGTGTGTGTGCGCGTGCGTGCGTGCGTGCGTGTGTGCGTGTGTGTGTGTGACAGTAACAGGGAGCATGACATATTCTAAGCAAAGGTGTTCCAAAGAGATGTTCACATATTCACACATTGACATTCTTATGGCAAGAAAGTAAAGTACATTATTGGTTATTATCTTTGTTTTAAGACCTTCACTTACAAAACAGTTCTGTTTCGCATGATGGATTCATTTTAGGTTTTGAAACATTGACTAATTTCTGCAAATTTTTCCAAAGATGTGGAATGAAACCTGTCAATACTCCCAAAGTCTCCACATATTGCCAATACTGCAAAATGCAAGAAATATTACTCAGAATTGGAGCTATTTTAAATAATTAATCGAAACAGAATCAAATCACAATTTGAACTTTTGCTATTTCCAAATCGCAGAGACTGCAGTTAACGGCTTAAGCACAAATTATAGTTGATGTATCCGCGAGGGTCGTGAGTGTCCGTGTGGCCAAGTGACGTCACACCAGCAGACACGTTCCTTTGCGTGTGGTGTGGCGAGTTTTCGCCTGGCCTTGCACACCCCAAATTTTCTATCTACGTGGACGTGCGGACAAAGTGGAGATTTTCAGGTTTTTTGACGGTCACTATTGCGAGGACATTTATCTCAGGATTCCGTGTCTCTCATTTCCGTGCATTAGTCTTATATATCGAGCATACAGTAGGCTAATTCACGCTTTAAGAGAGAGATGCCCAAAATGTAGGCTATTGTGAAGGTGTTTTAGAGCTGCAGGTAATCTTGCGACCGTGAAACAAGTACTTCCAATCATGCAAGTTGGAAACCCTCATTAGTGTTTTGCTTGCACCTGTTTACCCTGCCTTTTTGACACAAAATGGCCCCTGTGAAAAGGGTCTATATAGGTGAAAGCCTTTCATCATACTCAAACACAGTGAATCCTGATTAACACTCTAAGAAATTATGACAAGAAAAATGTAAAACTTTCAGCTCTTATATGAATCCCAGACACTTACATCCTCCTCCATGTTTCTGGTGTGATGGTGGCACCACAAAGGGAAAGCTAATATGTTAATGTGCCCTTGACCAAGATGCACTGACCCAACATTCGCGAGTCAATCATTAAGTCTCTGAATGACAAAACCAACAAATGTGACGGGGAAAGGGGGGGAAAGGTGAATAAAATGACGAGAAACATCCGACCTTTCAAGAATCCACGTGACGTTAGCGGTGAAAGTGGTGACTGTACACAGTTAATGAGTGACGGGGTGGATCGGTGACTGAGGAGTTGCTCTGGATGAGGAAATTATCTCATTGGTTGTGTTGAACCTCAGTGGGTGGAGTCAAAGAACCACAACCCTAACCCTAACCTAAAACAACAACACAACTGAACGGAACACTGAATTGACCTATCGCTAAGTCCCGCCCCAAACGCAGACGAGCAAATCACAGCACGTGCAGCTCCACAATACACTCGGACAAACTGAGCCTAGAGCTCCATAGACAAGCATATAAAAGCAGAAGAAATCGGGATTCTCCTCTGGTTTTATGGTGTTTCATACAGTTGTGAAAAAAATTGTCAAGCGATGTGCATGGGGTAAATGCAACATTACGAGGTATCCTGGGAGGCCAGGCAATGGATAATAATAAATTAGGCCTAGTAAACATAGATCCACTCACATCCACAATGCTACTGTTTTGGACGTTAAATCTGCTATCGTGGTGACAGCGAGATAAGTCTTCTCCCTCATTTGCCTTCCATGATCCAAAGGTATCATGAAATCATGGTACATTCAGAAAGTCGGCAAAAAAAATGCTGAATTATGCGAGTTTCCAGTCATTACGTTATGTGCATAATGGAGTTGGTGAAGAGGTAGGGAGGGGAGGCTGGCCAGTGAACTAGTGAAGAGGAGGCGCATTGATTGATGTGATTATAACATCGCCAGACACCAGTCAAACCCTAAAACGAGGGAGTTAATCCTGTTCCCCAAATAAATGTGAGGTAGTCTAAAGAGAAAACATGATGTTAAAAGCTGTAGGCTCTGTTGATCTGCTGCTACACCAACGTGCGTGCCGTTGTCTCGCTATGAAAAAGATCTACACTATTAATTTAAAGTTTCTTGATTATACAGAGGTACATGAACAACTGTGTGGGAGACGAGTATTATTTTGTTTGAATGCAAGAATGTAATTATTTTGAATTTCAGAGTTATATTTACCCAGAAATTAGGTACTTTTTTGAAGAATGTCCTGCCTCTGTTCAAATGACATATGCACTAGCCATGCCGTGTGCCATTGTATATTGTTTTTGTATGTTTTGGTGTGCTCCATACCATGTGATCATGGTCAATGAGTCACATTAAATAAATGAAATGAAATAGATTACCATGCGCCACTCTTCAATTCGGCATAATATAATCCACGGAGAGGTTACTCTAAGTGAATAAAATGTCAATTCTGGATGTGAGTCGTCTGTTATCCCCACTGGTTATCCCGCTGTCTTCCTCTGTTAAAACGTTAAAACTGTTAAAAAATGTTTTTGAATGGAGTTTGATTACACATTCGCTAAAGCCATTTCCATCCATGTACTGTATCACATTTATTTTTATCGATAGCTTTAAATGTTGTACATCGCCCTCATAGCCGGAGAGTTTGACTTTTAGCTTTGGGGGGGCCACTTCTGCAGGAGTCAGATGCTCGCCGAGGCGCGAAGTGTGCCGGCGAATACAATTTGACCATTTTACATTTGAAATTTTGCCTGTTTGAAGTCAGATTTAGAGGAATATCTCATTTTAAGGCTGGCATCATCATGGTCTCTCTCTAATTATTGTTTAATAATTATAAGAATGGAAATATAAGAAATATTAGAATATGAGTAGAATTACAGAACATTAATACTCATTATTGTATGTTTATGCAATGTATATTATATAGCGCTTCACTGTTCACTGTTGCTTTTGACCGTGCTCAAAGACACTTTACAAATACAGGATAAAAGAACTTTAATAAAGAGAGAAAATATAAAAATAGATGAGAGAGGATTTTGAAGGCTTTTTTTTGGAAAGATGACATAATGAGTGTGAAAGACAATGAGTTTTGACCTGTCAGATGTGACTGGGGAGGGCAATCCAGAGGGAGGGGGTGGTTGCAGCAAGGCCCTGTCAGAGGCCCCCCTGTCACAGCTTTAGCAAAGAGATACCTGTGATGCTTGTCAAAGTGGATATACATTGTATGGCCATATTCAGCCAGACAGTGAGATGGAGATTTACAATGGTGAGAATTTTGTTTGTTTAACGACTGGGGGGGGGGGGGGGCCTGGCCCCCCTGCCCCCCCCCCCATTAACTCCGCCCATGATCACCCTCCATGGCATAGTGAAGTACTTTCTGATGGCTTCTATTAATTAATACACAGGACAAGATGTTACTATCCCTTGTGCCAAAATCCGAGAAAAAACACATTTAGAAGCCCAATCCAGAATAAAACAAGCTAACAGGCTAACAAACTAATAAACAAGACACAAATCACCAGTTACCTACCCTAGCCAACAGCAGTATGAAGCATGTCATTGGGGTTTTCAAGTGGGCACCTTCCTTCACCGACGTTTCGTTAAGTTAGGCCCACGACACCTCAAGAAGGCTTAACGGTGTAATCCAGCGTCCTGGAAACACCCCCCTCCATGCTACCACCGCACAACTGCATATTACCTCACTATCTAAGCCTAGCTATCCAGGTCGATTCGGTATGACATTCCTGACTACACCACCACTGTCAATGATTCAGCCCTGTTGATGCGGACCGTTAATCATGACCAACAACAAACAATCCCTAACTACACCACCACTGTCAATGATTCAGCCCTGTTGATGCGGACCGTTAATCATGACCAACAAACAATCCCTAACTACACCACCACCGTCAATGATTCAGCCCTGTTGATGCGGACCGTTAATCATGACCAACAACAAACAATCCCTAACTACACCACCACTGTCAATGATTCAGCCCTGTTGATGCGGACCGTTAATCATGACCAACAACAAACAATCAATCTGACCTTAGCGAGCTCCCCAGCTAGCATGTTTCCTCCTTATCCACAGCCATTCACTTGCTCGTTCTGCTGCCTGAGACATGTTGCTAACCGCAAATTTCAGGCTCCGTCCCCGAATGCCCAACTCAGTTAGTAAGGCAATAACGGACTTTGCCACAAAACCACGGCAGCCCACCTCTACAGGCCGCACTCGAGCCCTCCAACCTCGCTGCTCTGCCTCTGCTGCCATTTCAGCATACCTAGCTTTCTTGCGCTCATAAGCCTCCTCAACTCGATCTTCCCACGGGACTGTGAGTTCGATAAAATAAACTCTCTTCTCTACCTCAGACCACAGTAACAAGTCCGGACGTAGCCGGGTGCTAACTATATATGCTGGGATGACTAGCTGTTCATTCAAGTCAACCCTCATTTCCCAGGCTCCACCTACACTTAGCTGCCCTAACTTGTGCCTGACCTTAATTGGTCTAATCTTTTCTCCCTCACGTACAAATTTGATCTGTCTATTCTCTTTGCTAGCAACTAGAGAATTTACTTCTAGCCGCTTTTCCTCAACTGCAGCTGCCAAACATTTCAACACCTGGTTGTGACGCCAGGTGTATCGCCCCTGGGAGAGACTGACCTTACACCCTGACAGTATATGCCTCAATGTACATACACTAGAACACAACGGGCAGGCACCATCCTCGCCCAACCACTGATTTAAGTTCTGGGGAGATGGCAGCACATCATAAGTAGCCCCTAGAATAAATCTAATTCTGCTGGCCTCCATGCTCCACAACTCTCTCCACTTAAACTTTCTCTTCTCTACACTCTCCCAGTTCACCCACTGTCCTTGCTTTGCCTGCGACACTGCCTTAGTACATCTTACTGCCTCCTCTTGCCTATGTACTTCTTCAACTACCATCTTCCTCTTTTCTATTACTGATGCCTTGTTCCACACAGGTTTCCCTATGCACAACCCTAAGTAGGGATGTTCATCAATTATCGAAAATCGATAATCGATCGTTAAGGATTGGAATCGATCCTGTGGCATTTGGATCGATTTTTTAATTATTAAAAAAAAAAAAAAAAAAAAAAATTTTTTTTTTTTTTTTTTTTTTGGACTAGGTTTGGGTGGAATTCGTTCCTCCTCGCCCCACTCCATTGCACAGCCGACTAACGTGAGGTGGAGCTTCATATAGTCTCTAGTTTTCTGGCTGGGCACGGGCCTTTGTGCCAACAAAACTGTTTTAAACATGAGAAATTCACACCGGCATGCGCCGGGGACAGCAGTGTTGGAGAGGAGACACATTGAAATAAAGAGTTCATTGAGGAGAACACGTTGTCTTTCGTATTTTCTGCCATAGGCATTCATTTTGTTAAAAAAAAAAAAAAAAAAAAAAAAAAAAATTGAAAATATTGAAAATTTTCTAAGTATTAATAAAATCGATAATCGATAATTGATCGTTAATTCTCACCGATTATCGATTTTGGAAAATTTTCAAAATGAACATCCCTAACCCTAAGCCTCCACGCCCATGCTGCACCTGACCTATGATATCCCTGTGTCTAAGAGCTGACTGTGCTTGCTGTACTGCCTCCTTTGGGTTCCACTTCCTCCCTGTTTTAACTGTGGGTGCTACACTCCTAACCACTGGATCCTTTGACTGAGTCAGAGTCATTTCCAGTCTAACCTTAGCACACTTGAACTCCTCTGTCAGGCTAGATAATGGCAATTCCAATATGCCTTTCCCATATAAGGCTACACTGCTTAGGCAGCGTGGGACTCCGAGCCATTTTCTAATGAATGAGTTAATCATCCTTTCTAGCTTTTCTACTTTTGAAAGGGGAACCTCATACACTGTCAGTGGCCACATCAACCGAGGCAACAATCCAAACTGCAAACACCACAACTTTAACTTTCCTGGGAGCCCTGACTTGTCTATACTTGAAATACCTTGAATCATTTCCTGCCTCACCTCCTCAAACTGTCCCTTATCACTGAGACTTGCATCATACCATCTTCCCAAACTCTTGACTGGTTTCTCTAACACTGTAGGCACCACCTCATCATTTATAACAAACTTCTTACCTACTACCCTCCCTTTAATGATTGAAATACTCCTGGACTTACTTGGCTTCACTTTCATTCTAGCCCACTGCAGATTACTATTTAACTTATCCAACAATCTGCTAGTACATGGAGCGGTTGACGTCATAGTCGTCATGTCATCCATGTATGCCCTAATTGGAGGGAGCCGCAGCCCTCCCTGCAGCCTTTAAAGATGATATCAGGCCTCAGAAAGTTGTGAAGAGCGTCTTGGGATATAACTTTGACAGTGACGGTTGTCCGAGTGATGTTTGTCCGAGTGAGCATGGGGGGTGGGGCATAGCAATATCCAGTTCAGGCCAAAAGCTAAAGTCCCTGTGGCGGCTTGTGTCACTAAATCTGTGGCATGACATCAATCTTGTCTTGTTTGAACCAGAAAAACCCAATCAATGTTTGAATTGTCCGGCTCGCTGCGTCAACCACTTTGAGTGTTTCAGTGTTTGTGACATGCAAAACATGGCAGCGATGATGGACATGCACACAAACTACCCTCTCTGTCTCTCCCTCTCTCTCTTTCACACACACACACACACACACACACACACACACACACACACACACACACACACACACACACACACACACACACACACACACACACACACACACACACACTCGTTTTCCCTATGAGCTCCTTTTCTAGTCAGGTCAAGTCAAGTTTGTTTATTTATATACAGTAGCCCTAATTCACAAGCATGTCTCAAAGGACTTTACGGGATTTATGGGTGTTTAGCTAGATCTAACCAGCCACACTCAATAAAGAAAACTGAACAGACTTATATAAGAAAAGAAACAGCAAAGAAAACAGAAGATAGCCAAGAGCAGATTTCTCTTTTTTTCTGATTCCCCCCCCCCCCCCCCATTTTTCTCTCCAATTGTACTTCGCCAATTTCCCCCCCTGCTGCCCCGGTCACTGCTCCACCCTCTGCCAATCTGGGGAGAGCCGTAGACTAGCACCATGCTTGCTCCGAGATAGAATGTAAGGCTCCACAGAAATATGTCACCTATCAGACCTATGACCTATCAGAATGACAACAAAAATGGTTTCCAAGAAGATAGATGTCTCATAATTGATTGTTATTGGATGGCTGGGCAAGTCATGACTGTGAGCAAGCGGCAATGCACTGACTGATTTCATTTCTCCAGTGGGGAACTCATTTTTCCCAACATTCCAACACCACTTGAATGCAGCATCAGAGCAGGTCAGGAGGTCAGGTCAAGGGTGCGGTAAAATTTACCAGAAGTAGCAGAAAATTATGGACACATTAAGCAAAAGCCACAGGACTACCAAAAGAAAGGAAAAAGACGAGAAAGAAGTGGCCACATTAGTTGCCTTTTTCAAAAGAAAAGAAAAGAAGCTAAAGAAGCTGATGTTTGGCTAGCTAGTAGTAGCCTGGAAGCGTTTACCATTGATTGCAGCAATCCACAGCTTCTGGATTTTAATCACAGTTTGGGGGTGGAGCTTCAGTGCCCAGGGAACAATGTGTGTGTGTGTGTGTGTGTGTGTGTGTGTGTTTGTATATATATATATATATATACAAACACACACACACACACACACACACACACACACACACACACACACACACACACACACACACACACACACACACACACTCACACACACATACACATAAAGGGCCCTATCGTTGCATCGGCCTAGTTTCTACGCCGAGCGCCTGGCGCAGTGGGCGTGGACCAGCGCACTTGATATCTTGGTCTTGGCGCTAGACGCAGCCTAAAGCATTACAACCACGCCTTTTAAGCGTAAAATTATGCACCGTCATGCTCATTGGATAAGTGCAATAAACGAATCGCACGCTTGCCTTTTAAGCTCCAATTCCACTGGTCCAGCAAAACCAGACAGAAGCCAGGCCCCCCCCCCCCCCCCCCTCCCTTCATCCAGTCTGTCTGTCTCCATATAGGCTATTATTCCATATTATTATGCTTCTCAAACCAATCTAACTGCAGTTTAAATACTGCAAGCATGTAAATAGCTACACTATAGCAAGATCAAAGTGAAAAGAATGTTCTAAAGGCATCAGCTAGAAAAATATAGCCTATCCCTATATGATGAGATTAATTTTATATTGGTGAAAGTTTGTCCAGAACGATATCGTTTTCTCTCCCCTGCTGCAGGTAGAATGATGCACATAAATATACCCTACATTATGTAAAGTCATTGCATAAATGTGTTTTATTGTAAAACTAAACGTGAAGTAGGGCCAAGTTATTGGAGCGGACATCACAGTATATGGGCTAGCACATGACAGTAGAAGCGTTCCGAAGCGCGTTCCGCTAACACTTATCTAAATCACGTTAAATCGACAAGGGATATATATAGGCCCAGGAGGACATATATGTTTCACTTAGGGTGGTGTTTTAATTTCGATGTTTTATTTGGTCCAATATTGAAATGTCCTACAATTGCAGGCTGTGTTACCATTACACATTATTTTAGATCTACCTTTTATATCTATTTCGCCTCATTTGGTTGCTATTTAGTAGCGAAATGGAGTACCCAATTGCATGCTGGGACATTCACAGGCAGTGAACTTACAACTGCTATTTCCTATAGGACGTGTGTTGTGTCTGTCTGAGCGAGGGAGTCAGAGAGAGACAGTCGTATTGTGCCTGTCAGACTGAGGAGAGAGGGAGAGAGTAACACAGAGAAGGGTGACAGAGGAGAGAGCCAGAGGGGAGGGAGAGAGCCAGAGGGGAGCGCTCCGCGCAGCTGGCACACTGAATAGGCCTGCTTTTCAAAAGCGCAAAGCGCTAAATTTACGCCAGGTGGGAAGATAGCAGTACGCCGAGATTTAAGGCCGACACGCCCACTTTGGCCCATTCTGGGACTGCGCCACGCCCATTCGGCCTAAAGCGCATTTGGCAGCATAAAGCCATATTGATATCGTCCCAAAACAGGCGCAAGGCACGTTTTTTTGCGTTTAAGGCCCGTTTTAGCGCCGAAGGCCTGTGGGAGAATAGGGCCCAAAGCCTACATACATTTTAATTTGCCCCTTGTCATATTTGAATGCATCTTCTTCTTGTTCTGATTTATTATTATTTTTTGTTTCTTTTGAGGTGACAGGTTTATTCATCTCATCTGAACAATTTAGAAGAATGCATCTCTTCTAGCAGTTTTTGACTGTTACATTTTGTCACTGTGCCTTGCCCTCACTTGGCGTCTGTTTTATCGCTGTGCAAATAGCCGATGCCAAAAGCTCCACTAGCGGCGGTTATGTCATGTTGTCTTGCCTCAGCTGAGCTATGTCAGCTGAAACTGTGTCACATACCGGCCAGAGCAGAGGCCTTGGGGAAACCCGGAGGGATCTCCACTTACATTTTATACTCACATTTTGGAATTTGGGAGTGACTTACGCTGAGTGTAGAGTACGCTTCAATTCCTAGATCACCAACATTACAATCAACCAGTGAAGAAATTATCAGATCCACAGACAATATTAGGAACTTGAGTGATAATGTGGGAAAGACATTTTGAGAAAGGAAATAAAGAAGAACTAGGAGTGATAAAAGGTTATTGGCTATTTCAGTGAGTAGAGGAGAGGGAATTATGATTAAAGCCCCCCTCCAGTGTATTTTGTTATTTTTAAGATATTTCATGTGTAGGTGAGTCATGACCTGGTCTGTTGATTAGCCACATAGTTTGCCAGGATATATATATATATATATATATATATATATATATATTGTGCTCAAAGTTTCGTGCTCAAAGTGAATAAAATAAGATGCTGCTAAAAACAGGTGATGATGTCAGACATAATAATGGTCTGATGTCTGATATATGATAGAAAGATAATATAGTATATACAGTAAATAGCGAGCAGCGTTAGCCACTGGCGTTAGCTAGCTGTTAGCCATTAGCTACATTTGTTAAGTAAGTGTTCGCCGGGCTCAAAATGGCGCCGATAATAACTGTTAACCAGTTCGAGTCAGGCTGTTTCCATAAAGCCCATCAACTTTGATATCTGTTGGCCGGTTTGTTGATACTAAGCAATATTGTGGTTTATAAACTAAAGTTTTACTTCGTTTCGAACTCAAGCTCTCACTCTAGTGCCATTTCGCTGCGCACAGCAGCCAACTGGAAGAATATAATTTTGCTCCAAAAATGACCTTTTTTATAAAACCAACCATCCACCGACAGGTGGCGTGGTGAGCTTGGGAAATGAGACGGCCACCCACATACCTTCCCCCCTGACACGTCATGTTCACTCAGTTTCCCAAGACTTCACTCTTAGTTCTTCCAGCCCACCTGTGAAGACGTGTCATTGAAAGCTCCGTGTGCTAACATAGTTTGAAGGGCGGCGGTCACAGCTCATCTAAAGCTAAGAGTGTCTTGCCTTGTATTGTGTGTTTAGCACATACTGCTGTAGGCTACCGCCGTGTAGCTAATGCTTGCTCCTACCCCGGCTGGGGTGACGCTAACTGAGATATTAGCTTAGCGAATACGCTAGCTAGGTCAGCTCGCTTTCACACGAGTGTGTTTGCCGCTTCTCTCAGTACCTACGCTAGCTTAGCTAGCTGTGCATGTTGCTAAGTGTTGCTTTTGCCACCGTGCAAATAGCATCTACTAGTTTTGACCACTCTCAGTTTTCTTCTGAGATTGACTAGCTTCGCTAGCCGCTAGCTTTCAGCTTGCGGTTACGCTCGCTTCCCCGTGCTTACTCAGGGTAGAGGCTCGCTTCACAGGCTTGTGCGCAGGCTTGTGTAATAGCTCACACTTGTCTCTCGGTAATTATGCTAGCTTGGCTAGTGGCTTGTTCACGCTTGTTCTCTCGAGTTAACAGGTTGTGTATGTTTGCTGCCTTCCCTTTGGGCTAGGCTATTGCCGCTTACGTTACCGTTGCACACGCACGTTTGCTAGCCTCCGGGTGGCTTACTGTTACATCTACTCTCCGCCGTGAGCTACCATAGTGGAGCCCTCGCCGGTAGGTCTCACTCTGTGCCGCTGCCTGCCGCTAATCGCTACACCAACGTTAGCATCACTAAGTTCTTGTTTACAGTTCACATTTACTGGCCAAAGCTGTTTTCCACCCTCAGCAACCACCACCACCATGGCCCCACTTACCTCACCATCCGGCTGTGACAGTTGTCTCTGCTTGACCCAGAAAGTGACCGAGCTAGAAGCAAGAATATCCGTGCTGTACCAACTCAGGGACGAGGAGCTGTTCCTCGACTCCGTGGTTTCTGTCTGCCCTGCTGCCGACACCTGAGTCCCCGAAGTCGACACAACAGACTCAGTGGTCACCATGGGAACCGCTATTGGTGACTCACTTGTAGGCGAACTGGACTCAACTCTCCCGTGCCTCGAGGCTGATGACCGCTGGACCCAGCACGGTGCTAAGCCCCAGGCCCCGCCCCTGGCTAATTCCACTCCTGCCTAAGGGGTGTCCTGGTCAGCGCCTTATCGAGCGAAACATGGTGGGAAACATCGCTTGCGTGTCACCCCAACATGCTAGAGTTGGAGGCGATTCGCCTGGCTCTGCTTCACTTTCAGTGGCTCATACATGGGCGCCATGTTCTGATCCGCTCGGACAATACAGGTGCGATCGCCCACCTGAACAAACAGGGTGGTGTGCGGTCCGCGGCACTGAACCGGTTAGCGGCGGAGATTCACCTGTGGGCGTATCCCCATTTCCTTTCACTGTCGGCGGTTCATGTGCCAGGCGGCCGGCTGAATTTCGGGGCCGACCTGCAGTCCCGGGGCAACCCGCATCACGTATGCGGTACTGTCAATGGCGAGAAAGTACTGTCGTTGTCTCTCCGATGCCACACGGTAAGGCATGAGCAATTCGCCATGCGTCCGTTGTTCACCGATGCCTCTTGGGTCGCTGTGAGGAGTGCTCCCGGCAGCAAGGGCGGTTGAAACTGCCACTAGAGGGAGAGCTTGAGTTCGAAACGAAGTAAAACGTTAGGGTTGTGCTACAACCCAGGTTTTATGAGTGAGAACGAGAGCTCTCACTACCCAGCCTTGCTGCGTCGATGCGTCGTTGTGCAGGTGGGCTGGAAGATGGAGTGACGTCTTGGGAAACTGAGTGGACGTGACGTGTGACGGGGGAAGGTATGTGGGTGGCCGTCTCATTTCCCAAGCTCACCACGCCACCTGTTGGTGGATGGTTGGTTTTATAAAAAAGGTCATTTTTGGAGCAAAATGATATTCTTCCAGTTGGCTGCTGTGCGCAGCGAAATGGCACTAGATTGAGAGCTCTCGTTCTCACTCGTAAAACCTGGGTTGTAGCACAACCCTAAAGTTTTTTTTAACGGAGATGCAGGGAACAAGTATGGCTGTATACTGCTTCGGGTATTTCCGGTATCAAGGCCGGCAAGAGGCGAAGTTGTTCAGTTTTCTCTTTTTTTTCTTCTTCTTTTTACAACACTGCAGTCATGCTGCATTCTTATCCGTAGCCCTTTTCTGACATGCCCTGGAATTCGGAGTTATCTAGATATAGGAGTATACTGTAGTTGCAGATGATTATATGTTTTAACACTTTGGCCGTGGTATGTGTGCTCACGCGCCGCTCCTTTGACCCGGATTTGTGACTAGGCTAGGGGGTAGTCACAGGGTCGGGTTGGAGGCGCAGAGCTGAGTGAGGTGACGTAAAGCTTTCAGCTCCAGAGATGAGTGAGTGGAATGGCACTTTTACAATCTGGAACTATGGGAAAAAGTTGGAAACTTGACATCACTCAGATTCCTCAAAAAAGAGGTTTGAAAAACTCAAACAAACCCCCTGACATGACATTATTTGTGAGTTGATATCTCACCTAGGCTATATCCTTGTATCCTGCCTGTGACTGTTGGAAAAGCTGAACTTTGGATGAACTTTTGCTCCACCACCTGCGAGGGGGCAAAGCCGACTGGAGGAGAGGAGACTCCTATTTAATCAAAATGCTATTCACCAAAGTTTTTCTATATATCCTGTGTGCACTGAAGTCACAATGTTATAACCATATGTCACGTGAAACATGGATTGTATTATATGGTTGAAATGCATTGTGTTGACTGAGGGATGTGAACACGCGTCTATGGACTTCCAAGTGGAAAATGTAATCTCAATATGAATGGATTTTAATTGTATGCTGAAATAGTCTGTGTTACATGCACAAAGTTTGAAATGACAATTGTATTAATGCATTGTTGTGTGCTGAAGTAAGCCTGTTACATAACATGTTTTCAGATGAGAGTGGCAAGAGAGTGTCATTGAGTTCAAGACCATAGGAGGTGTCCCAGTTGATGGATGTTTTCAGATAAGGATGGTTCAGTTAGACTATCATTGAGTTCAAGACACCTAAGGGAGGTGGCCCAGTAGATGGGCAGGGCCAACATTAGGAGAGGGATCATGTAGCATCCAATCAGAATTGAAGTCATTGAGTCAGCAAAAATATAGACACACCCTCGACAATGACAGATAAAAGAACTGGACCTCAGAGCCTTGGGGCTCTCCTGCATAGGCAGGGAGTCAGACGGGAGACCGTCACTTAGATGCTCTCGAATCCACCAGGGAGAGAGCAGAGATACTGTAGGCAGGTCTCATTAGATTAAGAGAAGTTCTGGAATTAGGGAAAAAGAAGCACTGTCCGAGTGCCCGTGCAGGAAATCCCCCGTGAGAACACGGTTGGAGCACGAAGACCAGATATAGACTCCACAAGGGAGAGAGAGGTGATAGGCAGGCCATTAGATTAAGAGAAGTTCTGGAATTAGGGAAAAAGAAGCACTGTCCGAGTGCCCGTGCAGGAAATCCCCCGTGAGAACACGGTTGGAGCACGAAGACCAGATATAGACTCCACAAGGGAGAGAGAGGTGATAGGCAGGCCATTAGATTAAGAGAAGTTCTGGAATTAGGGAAAAAGAAGCACTGTCCGAGTGCCCGTGCAGGAAATCCCCCGTGAGAACACGGTTGGAGCACGAAGACCAGATATAGACTCCACAAGGGAGAGAGAGGAGACCACCAGAGCCACATTAGATGGGAGCGAGATGCATATCAGAGATACACAAGGTTTCATTTAGACAGGTTGGCCATCTCAGATAAGAAATCTTTTAAAGACAAAGGGTGATAATGTACAAGAGAATGATCTAAACAACAACACAAGGTTTCATTTAGAGAGGTTGGCCACCTCAGATAGGAAATCGTTAAAAGCCAAGAGTGATACTTAAATAGGGAGAGTATAATGAACTCCATGTTGAAAATTAAGGTAACGTACATTGGATAATGATGTCATGTATATTGGACTGAATGTAATGGACAATGATAGTATGCTTTGTAAGGAGAAGTGTTAACTTATATATAAAACCTATAAAAACCAAGGATTTTTTATTTATTTATTTTTCTTCTTCAAAACATCATTGAGAAGGGTCCACACATCCAATAAGGTAAGAGGCATGATTTTGGGTTCAGATAATTAGCCTCCTCCATGCATGTAGAAATGACAGAATGATCTCGGGCTTCAGCTCGTTCGCACCAGAAAATATGTACAGGGTGATTCTACTATATAGGTTAGTCAATTCTTTCAGTGCCGTAAGGCCACCTGTATCGGTAGACTGCCCACCCGATGTTCGGGGAGGAGGGGGTAGAGGTCCTAGATTAGGACCCGGAGGTGGACAAAGGATTAACGTGTTGTTACTCATCGGGGAACTTACATGTCTGCCTTTTACTCTGGGTATTTCTAGTCGTATGGGATAGCCTCTATTAGGAAGAGATCCGCTGGTTATCACGGTCTCTCGCCTCCGTGATTTGGGAGTGCTCCGATGACGCTATTCTAACTCTCAGGGGAGGGGTCATAGGTCAGAGGTCGCTCGCAAATCATTACAGACACAACTAACATTAGCCATGGTTAAAACCATCCTGATTATGATCTCTACACTATCACTCTACGTATCAGAATAAAACAGAATGCGAGTTCACGTGATCAGGATCCAAGCTAAATTAACAAAACAAACACAACTAACGTAACAAAATACAGTGATAAACAGAAGAAATCATCTTTGACCTCCCTGCGTTGACAGAGAGAAGTACATTGCGTTCACACTGAAAACCACCAAATGAAGTGTTGGTCAAGCAAGCGGCGATAGATGACTTATTGCACAGATCTCTAACCTAGTGGAAACTCTGATGGCAGGGGAGCGGACACTGCTGCGGGAGGCCAGATCAGCTTCATGTTGCAGAGTGAAATTTACACACGGTAGATCTTCACGCAGGGCAGTAAAATGTTCCACAGCATTCCAGCGCTTCCCACAACCATGGAATGCAATCGCACCAATACAGAATTTATGCTCTGTAAATCAGAGATCTGCCACCCACTATCACTCCCAGAGGGAGAGAGCGAGACATAGAGAGAGACAGACAGAGTGGGAGCAGAGAGAGTACTGTATACACTGTGCCAACTTTCTCAGGGACACCTAGCTAGTGCCAGGTGGGACGCTTTTGCCCCCATAGCAGGCTGAATTATTTGATACATGGAGTCAACAAAAGTGCTGGGAATGTTCCACAGAGATCTTTGTCCTTGCTGACTCGACATCATCGCAAAGTTCCTGCAGATCTATGCTGTGAAGTTCCCATACAACCTCGTCCTAACCAGTGGCCAATCCCCCCGGCTTCCCTCTGATGACGCGGAAGTGAATTCAAAAGCTGTAGTTCCTCGAATGGCTATTAGGCGTCAGGGGCAGTAGGCATTTCTCCCCATGTTAAAATGCCTGACTTTGTAACAGGAGTAAACATCTTTCCAGTCAGGGGCAAAACACGGTTTTGGTCTATTTCAGTCAGGAGAGACTAGAGACCAGTGAATGAAAATAATATTTATTACAATAGTGAATGAATGATGCATTACAGAAAATGTGATGAGAATTAGGTATTGTTAATAGTCTTTGACGCTTAGACACCACAGGGAGATCTTGAGATAGAGCTGCATCAGCCATGAGCAGCAGCCAGATATACATGTATCCCCCTGTAGAGTCTAGATACTGGTGGTGGTGGTGGTGATGGTGATGCCTCTCCTTCTGAAACTGATGACTCTTCAGAAGGAGAAGGGAAACCGAGGTTAGTATGGCCTCCATTGCCGCTCTTCTAGAGGCGCACCGAGAAGCTCTCTCTGCTGACTTTAAGTCAACCATCTCGAACTCGAGACGAAGCTCGACTGCATTCAGGTCACAGTATCAGACCATGCTCTGAAGATCACAGCCCTGGAGGCCAATGCTACCTCACAGGATGAACGTCTGTTAGCACTTGAAGGTAGCTGCGCTTCACTAATGGAGAATAATGCTAAACTTTCAGCTAAAGTTATCGATCTCGAGTCTCGCAGCCGGCGTAACAATGTCAGAGTTATCGGTCTACCTGAATCAACTGAGGGTCCCCACCCCACCTCCTTCTTCTCGGAGCTACTCGCAGAGGTTTTCAGCGGGTTGCTGGACTCGCCGCCTGAGTGTGATAGAGCTCACCGGACACTTGGCGACAAACCGGCGCCGGGACAGTGACCAAGGCCTGTCATCGTTCAGGTCCACAAATATCAGATCTAGGAGAAGATAATCCGCGAAGCCCTGGCCAGAAGAGGGAAACTGCTCTACCGAGGCAGTCCCTTGCCATCTACGAAGATTACGCCCCGGAGGTCATGCAGCAGCGCTTCAGCTACTGAGAGGTGATGTTGGAGCTCTACAACCAAGGCCTCAAGCCAGCCCTGCACTTCCCAGCCAGGCTCTCTATCGTAACAAAGGAGGGAGGTAGGAGAAGATTTTCCTCTGTCACAGAGGCCAAAAAGTATTTGGCTTCCACCGGTCATGACACTGGTTAGTATGAACCTTTTTATATTTTTGTACTTTTTCCACTTTTTCGCCCCGGCAAACTCTCGGCTGTCTGGCTAGCGAAGTTAACCAGCTAAGTTAACTAGCCACTTGTTCACTTTTGCTAACGGAGGCGGCTACATCATTATGCTAGCGTGTTGCTAAGCTAACCAACTTCATTCATTGACTGTATAGACCTGAAATAACGTCATCGATCCACTGGTCAAACGGATTCATTTTTTCTCTCCTCCTCGTCGGATTATTCTTATTTAATTTTTTTTACCACGAAGGTATGACTTTTGAAAAACTTGAGCGCCAGGCTACATGTTCATTGATTTTTGGAACTGACAGTTTTACAGTAGCCTGAGGACTGTGTGCGTGTGTGTGTGTGTGTGTGTGCGTGCGTGTGTGAGTGAAAGTGAGTGTGTGTGCGTACTAAAGCCAAAAAATAAATAAAAAAGAAAAGAAAATGGATGATTGACAGATCGCCAGTCCAGTGATCACGCAGCTTGCATTCACGGACAAATAGCAGGCGGAGCTGTGGCTCTCGGAAACCCCCATCTCTTGCGTGAGCTGCGCAATAGCACTCAACCCATTCCCTCCAACTCTGCTGACAAAAAATCAAGATGGCGACGGCCAATGAATCAACTCCAAACGGGAGGCCAAAATCAATGGAATAGCTCTGTCCATATTTTTAGGTCAGTGGTGCTAACGCAGGTCACTGAATTAAACTGAAGTTATCATGTTCCTGGAAGAATATGGTTAGGGGCAGTCTTAAGAATATAACAAATGTCCATGTCAAACAAGTGCCTCCTCTGGTCAGGGGAGGGGAACTGGGAGGAATAGCATGATCCTCCCACGCGCTACGTCCTGCTGGTGAAACTCCTCACTGTCAGGTGAAAAGAAGCGGCTGGCGAGCCTCTGTCAAGTGTCAAATACAACTACCACTAGTACAACCTCTATCTACTACAGTATTATGAACCTGTTGGAGAACGTGTTGGTTATACAAGGGATCAGCCGAGCAGCATTTTGGTAAACAAACCGTGTCACTGGTGGCAACGGCAATGGAACCCTATGGACCCTGAATTTGAGCGTCTGACTCTAGCCGGCTGACCTTGTTTACAATTTAAAAACTGCGACAGTTCACACAACACAACATGCATATTATACATCAAACTCTTGAGCTAATTCTGCTCTTACTCAGAATGTCAAAATATAAGTGATGTGATGTATATTCTTTGAGATATTAATGTTTGTTTGGCACAATTCATACTAGTTAACTGCCGCGGCGGGGTTACGCATTTTTGGGTGGCAGTGACGTCACGCTGATTCATCCTATAATGTGTTTTAGTGCTCGAGATCTGCTACTCTAAACTGGTTGGGCATTCATGACTTTAACGATCATTATGGAATTTACATACAAGGTCTCGACCCAGGCAACTAGATACACTATTTTGTCATCATATTGCATATTTCCACAAATTAAACAATTAACTTCCTGAGACATACAAACTTATCAATATTTAAATTCAAGAGAAAACTGTTGTACAAAAAGTTGTATTAAAAAATATAGTATTTTATTAGTTGCCTGGTTTACTCAGGAGTCACTGCAAAACATGATTAGAACGTTATAGTAGGCTAGTATATGATATACATTTACATTGATATATATGCTGGTTTTCAGACATGTGAAATGCCAGCATTTTATTCTGCCGATTAGGATGCGCTGCTTTATAATCTGGAGATGTACCCATCCCATACAGTACAGGGTTTTCACTAGGCCCGGTGTCCAGAATTAATTTATTTTACTGGACAATGTGTTTCTCATGCTTCAATAATAGTTACAACCTAGAAGGTTTTATCTACGTCTGGTGCACAACTCTTGAAAAGTGGTTAAGGACCGTAAGGAACGTCCCTAAGACCAAAACAAAATGCGTAACAGCCTGACAGGCATATTAATTGACCAACCACAGACCTCCTTATTTGCATGACACAACTCGTGGGTGGTACATTTTGAACGATGCACCAATGCATGCAGACTACTATTGGAGCCAGGGAATTTCTAGACTAACATTTCGATTGATTTACATCTTCATTGATGACTCTGATGAAGATGTAAATCTATACTCTGCACATAATAAAGGCATTGAACTGTTCGAGCTGCTCCAGATTCCTTCTTCTTCCAGACCTGCCTGCTATAGCTGAAGCGCGGTAGAACTCCCTCTCTACTTGGGCATCGTGTTCTAGCCTAAATTCTCCCAAGTACTTTGTGTGATTTTCATGATTTTGTGTTTTTCTCGATTCAAGTAATGATCTTGTGTTCCTGGCGTTCCTGAGATATCACGTTAACGAGCATGAAACGAGCGGTCGTGATGTCACAGTAGCCTTGAACTTTGACCACCAAAATGTAATCAGTTCATCTTTGAGTCCAAGTGGACATTTTAGGCAAATTGGAACTTGGAAGAAATTCCATCAAGGCGTTCTTGAGATATCATGTTAACAAGCTTGAAAATGGCGTTAGTGAGGTCATGGTGACCTTGACCTTTGACCACCAAAATCTAATTAGTTCATCCTTGAGTTCAAGTCGATGTTTGAGTCAAATTGGAAGAAATTCTGTGAAGGCGTTCCTGAGATATCACGTTAAAGAGCTTGGAAATGGGTTCGTGAGGTCACCGTGACCTTGAACTTTGAACTTTGACCTTTAACCACCAACATCTAATCAGTTCATCCTTGAGTCCAAGTGGACATTTGAGGAAAATTGGAAGAAATTCTGTCAAGGCATTCCTGAGATATTGCATTAACAAGCATGAAATGAGCAGTCGTGAGGTCACAGTGACCTTGAACTTTGACCTCCAAAATCTAATCAGTTCATCGTTGAGTCAAACTAGACGTTTGAGGCAAATTCTAAGAAATTCCATCAAGGCATTCCTGAGATATCGCGTTAACGAGCTTGAAGATTTTGGCGTTTGAGAGGTCACAGTGACCTTGACCTTTGACCTTTGATCATCAAAATCGAATCAGTTCATCCTTGCGGCCAACTCGATGTTTGAGCCAAATTGGCCGCTGAGGAAAAGAGACTGTTTCTGGCGTGACCGCTTTGGCGTCAGATCAGCTTGATGTCTGCTTCAAGGTTCAGTTCGGCATGGCTTTGGCGTATGGTGTGTTCGGCCACTTACACATTGGTGGTGGATGAATCCCCCCCCCCCCCCCCCCCACACACACACACACAGATATGTAAAAGCGCTTTGGTGCCTTGAAAAGCATGATATAAGAAATAAATATAAGAAATAAATATAAATCCTATTATTATTATTATTATTATTATTATTATTAATACATGTATTATTATCATCATCATCAATATTACTAGAAATATCCATGGATGTATTAAAAGAACTGGATAGGGGACGAGCCATGCCCACCCATGCATTCGGACGGAGGCTGCTCACTGGCGCATGAAGCCATCATGGGGGGGTTTTCTTCCTGGTTTTACTTCCTGACCATGCGGCCCAAGGCGAAGTGCGCATGTGTGCCATGACGTATTCCATGACGTCTCCCATCGAAGATGCGCGTTCATGACATGAGACAGCCCGAGACAGCCCAAGTTGAAAGAGCAGCCATTGTTGAGAAAGTTCGGACAACTTTAGAGCAGCTTAGAGGTGGTTAGCCGTGCGGTTGCAGATTTTAATTTGACAGTATTAGGGGTTTATATGCATAATTAACACATCTTTATTGCTGTTGGAATTGTATGTCAAACGGCTAACAGGTCTGCATGGAAATTTAACATTAGCATAATAGGCTACAATGAGCTTGTTTACGTTAACGTGAGTAATAACATTTTTGTTTCCTCAGGGTGGCTGACGACGGAGAGAAGACGCCCAGGCTATGGGTCAGGATTGATCGGAGGATTTTGCTGTTTATTGTCATCAATAAACTTGAAAGATAGCTTTCAAAGATATCTGTGTCTCTCCTTCATCACCATCGCTCTCATGTTGTCTTTTCTCTAATCTCAAAATTGTTTAATTGACACATGACCTGTGTGGTAAAATAGCCGATATATTATTTGAGTCCATAGTAGCTTCTACCTTTTGAGTGGTCATTATGATTTGGTGCTATATAAATATAGATTGATTGATTGAGTTGTTGACATCACATTAATATACTGGGCTCTAGTGAGCTGACTAAAACTTGATAATGTGCTAATTGTTTTTACCCAGTGCTTTTTAACCATTAGATGCCAGTTTTATTGTGATTGAGTTTGATGCAATGATAGTCTAAAAACGTGCAGTGTCACACTGCATCAAGTTGACTTGTTTAGTTCTGTCACCAGAGGGCTAGTGTTATCAAAACTTACAATAACACCTATTGGCAGCATCTTACAGTTAAAATACAAACGGTGTGTGTGTTAACCACAGAAAGTAGCATGCAACTGTTGCACAGCCACCAATCAGTGATAATATAATTAACTAGCCTAAGTATTGAAGTTGTCAGATAACTGTGGTGTGACTTCATGCCATGACGTTGCTGGACAGGCATCCCTACAATACTCTATATGCCTTACCTGCTACTGTCTCATTAATATGTTCTATCTGTCATGTAAAGTGCCTCAAAAGATCATTTTGACATTTCTTTTTCCCCAAATCTATGAATATAATTATGAATTTGTGCTTATACTCATTCCAATACATATCCATGAGCCTTTCTGGATTTGGCACCTCAATCTGTCCAGGATGACAAAACAAAGAAGAAGAAAAAAGCTCTATCTAGGGCTGGGTGATCTGCACCAAAAATCATATCTGTATTTTTAGACTGAATGGTGATACACAATATTATCTAATAAGTATTTTCTATGAAGGGCTACATGTTCAGTTTTAAGTCAAAGCCACATGTGAGATGTCACAATCACTTTATTAAAACAAGCATGTGATCAAAATAAAATGCAAAGACAGGGTTTCTTCCCTGACTATTGGTTCTTTCACAAAATATTTACGCAGCTTTACACAGCTTGCCGAACTGGAAATGTCCCCGATTTTCATTTCAGAAATCTGGTCAACTTACTTTACTGTAACACACAACTTGATAAGGGACATGCAGAAACCACAACATCCTCTGCATGACCTGTTACCATTAACACGAGGCACCTGCACTGCAAGGACACTGCCAGTGTGACCTATGGTATCTGCCTCTGCTGAAGCATTTCACAGGAGTCGGAAGGATGGAGCATTTGTGGTTTATTCTGAAAGGGTGGGACACACACAACCACAATCAGCAGGCATAGTGGGTTGGTCTCTCTGCTCCAGCTACCACAGTAGGAAGTTATTCTCTGTGGGCTACTTTTACTTACAGTGATCGTATAGTGGTACTTTAATTTTACTGTATATAAAATAAAACAACATTAATGAAATAAAATAAATAGTTTTTAACTGTACAGATCTTTCATATATCTATCATGTAATGGTGTCAATATCACAGTGCAATATATATTGTATATTACTTGTAACCAAAACTGTTTTGACTTGTTTATACAATCATTAGATAGACTTGGAATGACCTATAAGCAGCTTTTAACATTAGAAATCACATTTAAATGAAATACAATGAGATACAATACTTGACAATACTATGATCATGGCAATTATATACAGGTCCCTGTGTCCTAAATCTAAATGCTCCGTTTTTATAGCTTTTTTTTATACAAAGGATAATATATTTTTAACTTCACTGCCACCTGCTGGTGGTTACTAAAATTAGCAGCCACGCAACGTGCATATCTGATCAGCCTTCACAAAAGGAATATTTTTAACACTCTTTAACATAAACATACCTGAAAGGGTGGGACACACACAACCACAATCAGCAGGCATAGTGGGTTGGTCTCTCTGCTCCAGCTACTGTGAAAAGCATTTAAACACTATCAAGAACGGCTCTCAGAGCTAACGCTAATTAGCCTCTAATGTTAGCTCAGAACGCTACGTGACTACTTCGTCAGTAAACATAAACGTAGCAGTTAAACTGAAAACGAGTTGCATTGGAAGTACAGGATAATGTAAATTGTTGGTTCTGACTGCTTCTATACATAATATGGTGATGCAGACCACATTTATAGCAATTTAAAGCTGAGAGCACGGAGGACCACACTCACCCACAGTAGGAAGTTATTCTCTGTGGATGACCCACAATGCACTGCGCGTATATGGCAAAACACAACGTATGCTTTCTGGTCAGCACTTTCATTAGAACATAAAATTAAAGAGAAATGATGGTTGCTGGTCCCAAATTAAACATGAATTGAACTATAAAATATGTTATTTATGCACACTGTTACATACACCCCCCTTAAATTCTGTTAAATTTGGGGTTACATCTAAACATGACCAAAACAAGAAAAAGAAAATTTGACGAGAAGGGTCTGTCCGAAAAGAGAAACCTGAGCACTGCTCAAAAAGAGAAACCCGAGCACTGATGCATAATACAGTCAATACAAAATTCTTCCATAGGAAGTGCAAGAGAACAAGGTGGTACCGGGCCCTATACTCAATACAGACTGGGAGAAGGTGCCGTTTACACCTCCTAAACATCTACATAAATTAGCTCTTACATATGGGCTATCTCAAATCAAACAAAATAAAGTCTCGTTCAGGCTCAATCATTTAGATTGCAAATACTCTCTTAAGAAGACCAAAAACAGATCCTACAGGTAAGGTATCCTCAACTCTCTGTTCCGACATGTCATAAATCAACCTAGCCGGAGGCTTGACCTGTCTCCCAACTCTTGTCATGACTGAACCTGTGCGACCTGTGTGCACACTACGAGGCTGGGCACAAACTACTGCATCTGAGCCAACCGCACCTGTGAACGGGTAACCACTACAGGAGACTGGATCATTAAGAGCTAAGTGTCTTGCATGAGGTATGTCTGAATCTGGGACATGGGCGACAAGGACTGGTTCTGGATCGGGCGTGTGAGCTACACCGACTGTGTCTGGTTCAGGTAAGTGCACTCCAATAACTGGGGCTGGGTCAGGTAAGTGCGTCTCACTACTTGTGTCTTTTTCAGGTATGCTAACTGGGGCTGGGTCAGGTAAGTGGGCTTCATTAACAGGGTCTTCAGGTGGGTGGGATTCACTAACGGGGTCTGGATCAGGTAAGTGGGATTCACTAACGGGGTCAGGATCAGGTAAGTGTGCTTGACTAGTGGGGTCTGGTTCAGGGACGTGGGCTTGACTAGTGGGGCCTGGTTCAGGGAAGTGGGCTTGACTAGTGAGGCCTGGTTCAGGGAAGTGGGCTTGACTAGTGGGGTCTGGTTCAGGGACGTGGGCTTGACTAGTGGGGCCTGGTTCAGGGACGTGGGCTTGACTACTTGTGCATGGCTCAGGTGAGTGGGCTTCACTGCTTGTGTCTGTTGATGGGCCATTGTTTCGTACACTCACACTGTCAGAGCCAGCAGCTTCAGGGGTTTGCATGAGCCAGTCCATGGTTCGGATATTTCGATCCTCGTTGTCTCCTGCCACTAAGTCCTGAACGCTCTCACATGCCACATCACTGAAATCTGAGGCGACTGGGGATTCCTGAATCTCATCCTCTTCCGACGTAAGGAAGTCAACTGGGAGGAGTAGGTTCCTGTGTACAACTCTATCCCTGCCGGTTAGCACATCCCTTATCCTGTAGACATTGATCTTGGATCTCACTGAGACAACGTCATATGGGGTTGAGTCCCACTTGTCTGCGAGTTTCCTCTTGCCTCTTTCCCCACGATTGGCCAACAGAACGCGGTCACCAAGAGCCAGTGGTGAACCCTTGACTTTAAGGTTGTAGAGTCTGGCATGGCGTGCTTGTTGCTCAAGGCTATGCTTCCGAGCTATCTCTGCTGCCTCACTCAGGTCTCGCTTCAAGTGAGTGACAAACTCGTGACAGCTGACAACTCTGTCATCCCGCAGAACGTGTTGGAACATTATGTCCACTGGGAGACGTGGAACCCGCCCGAACATCAGAAAAAATGGGGCAAAACCGGTGGTCTCATGCACAGTACAATTGTAGCTGAAGGTCAGTGTCTGCAGCATCTGTGGCCACCTGGCTTTTGCTTTCGGGGGAAGCGCTCTGATCATGTTCCCAAGTGTTCTGTTGAAACGCTCCACCACACCGTTGCCCATTGGGTGGTACGGGGTGGTATGTGACTTGTGTACCCCTGCCATTTCCAGAAGATCCTTCATGAGCTTGCTCTCAAAATTGGCGCCCTGGTCAGAATGGATTCTTTTGGGGAAGCCGTAGACACAGAAGTAGTCATCCCACAACCGGCGGGCAACTTGCTTTGCAGACTGGTTCCGGCAGGGGAAGGCATGTGCCAGTTTGGAAAAATGGTCTGTGACTACTAAAACATCTACAGTTTTCTTGTTGTCTGACTCAGCTGACCAGAAGTCGATGCAGACCAATTCCATCGGAGCGGATGTATGAATGCTCTCTAGGGGTGCACGAGCTTCTGGTTCAGGTGTTTTCCCAACAATGCATCTCTCACATCGACGCACATAGTTTACAACATCCTTTTCCATCCCGGTCCAGAAAAATCTTTCTCTGGCGAGGGAGAGTGTTCTTGCACGACCTTGGTGACCAGCTGTGTCATGGATACCAAGAAGGACTTGATGCTTGAGGCTGTCTGGTATGATGAATTGGAAGAGCTTTTTACTAAGCCGGTGGTCTTTTCTCACTCTGTAGAGGACTCCATCACGGACTCTGAGCTTTTTCCAATGTCTGAGGAGCTTAGTGACACCACTCGGCTCGGACGCTCTCTCCTGCCTTGTAGGCTTCCTGTGTCGTTGCACATAGTGCAGAGCTCTACTCACTGTTGCATCCTGTTCCTGCAGACTCAAGAGCTGGCTTTGTGGGATCACAATGGAGGGATCTTCTCCAGGCAGCTGTAGCGATGACAGATTAGCACCAGACAATCTTGACAGTCCACCGCTACTATGGGCCTCCAACACTGCTGACACCTCTTCGGGACTGACTGAACCTCCTTCAGGCTCAGAGACAACTTCAGCACCTGGGCTAGGCATGTCTGCATCCACTTCCTTGACGACTTGACAGTTGTTGGAAAGGTGGAAGGCGTCCTGCACGGTCCCTCTGACAACGCCATTGACTTCATCCAACAGTGCCAGGTAAGGCTCTTTCATCAGACGATGACTGACACACGACTGGACGAAGGGCTCACGACTTAAAGCATCGGCAATGGTGTTCTTTGCTCCTGGAACATACTTCAGATCGAAATCGTATGCAGCTAGCTTGGCCACCCATCTTTGTTCGCAAGCATCCAGTCGTGGCTTCGTCAGGATGTAGGACAGGGGATTATTATCAGTCCATGCGGTGAAATGTCTCCCCTTCAGCCAGTGGCCAAATTTCTCCACAACGGCCCACTTTAAGGCTAAGAATTCCAGCCTGTGTGCCGGATAGTTCATTTGGGATCGTGACAGCGTCTTACTGGCGAATGCAACAGGCCTTGCAGTTGTCTCTCCAGGTGGCACTTGCGACAGGACAGCACCTATCCCATCAAACGAGGCATCAACGGCCAGGATGAATGGCTCGTCGAAGTTGGGGTGAGCCAAGGTGACACTGTGCGCTAGCTCGTATTTCAGGCTCTCGAATGATTCTCGACATGCAGAAGTCCAGTCACTTGATGTGAGAACTGGGGGAGAAGAGGACTTTTTCTTTGACTTCCTGCCCTTTTTGGCATTACACAGTGGTTGCCGCTGAGACAGAAGCCCGAACAAAGGCTTGGCTTTGGCTGAACAATCTTCTATGAAATGCTGATAATAGAAGATCATTCCCACGAAGGACTTGATCTTCCTCCAGGAAGGCGTGACAGCATCATCCTCCATCAAATCAGCCTCTTTGACATCCACGATTGTTTCGACCTTGCCAGGGTCTGTCCTTACTCCGTCCCCACAGATGATGTGCCCAAGGAACTTAACTTCTCGCCTCAAGAAATAGCATTTTTTGGGAGCCAGCTTGAGCTTATGATTTCTCAGACGTGAGAACACCATCTCCAGACGGTCAAGAGCCAGCTGCTCAGTGGGGGCAAAGACCATGACATCGTCGAGATAGCAGAGCAGGCTGGAGAAGTTCTCATCCCCGAAGATTGACATCATCATGCGCATAAACGTTGCAGGGCTGTTGGACAACCCTTGCGGCATCCGGTTGTATTCGTGCAAGCCAAATGGTGATGAGAAGGCTGTGTACTTTTTGTGTTCCTCATAGAGCGGCACATTGTAGAAGCCGGATGTCAGGTCCATTGTGGAGAAGAAGACGTTCCCACCGAGCGCAGCGAGAGCGTCCGCCTGGTGGGGCAGTGGGTGCGCATCCTTCACCGTCTTTGCATTGAGTGAACGGAAATCAGTGCAAATACGCAGACTACCATCTTTCTTCCACACTAAGACTAGTGGCGATGCGTACTCACTGTATGACTTCTGGATTATGCCCCTCTCCTCCATCTCATTAAGAGCGACTCTCAGTGTATCGTATTGGCTGGGTGGTATGCGGCGGTAGGGAAGCCGAAACGGCTTCTCGTCCACGAGATGTATCTTGTGTACAAAGTCTGTGGCTTCCCCACAGTCCATCCTGTGTCTTGAAAAAATGGACTCGTACTTTTCAACGAGATGTAGAAGTTTGTCTCTCCAGTGGCCTGACACTTCACACGCATCTAGGTCCAAGTCCTGCAGTCCCAGCTTGTTCAGGGTCTCTTCCATCTTCTCACCAGACTGTGTCACTGTGTTATCTTGTGAGACATTATGCATGTTGACACACACTCCATCAGGTGGTGAAAACTCCTCCACTGCAATGCATGGCGAAACATCTGCAATTTTAGAGTTCCTCCTCAGGACTATTGTCTTGTTGCTTGGGTTGATCAATTTCAGAGGCACCCATCTGTCGCCCCACAATGGCGTGATGACCCGCCCCACCAAGACATGTTTGGGTGCGGATCTCGACTGGCTGGGTTCCACGATTACTGTGCTGCCCACTGATATGGTCGTGGATGCCGGCAACTTGCCCCATACAAGGTGCTCAGACAGTGGGTGTAGCGTGACACACTGCCTCAACTTCACTGTGCCAACCTTGTCCGGCATGGGTCCTCCCCTCCATTTCACGGAGTTGGAGATGAGGGACAGAAATTGGCAACGCCAACTGGTGCAGCCATGAGCCTCCAGTAGTTGTCTGAGCTCTTCATCAGTCGTATCAGTGTCTTGATTGCATTGCTGCCTAAAATCATGTCGTCAGTTTGACCGGGAATGACTAAGGTCGGGATGAGCAACTTGAAACCATAGACAGCCACTTCCAAATCATACAACGCTGTTGGCGTGATGTGGTGTCCTCCTACACCAATGACAACTATATCGTCAGCAGAGGATTTCTTCATTTCAGGGCTGTGCTGTAAGAGCCGTGCTTTGGCAGCTTCACTCAGGGAGCATGACATGGAGCCACTGTCGACCATAGCTTTCAGCTCGACCCCATCTGCAAAAATGTCAGTATAAAACAAACTGTCAGCCTTCTGAAGTCTCTGTGTGTTTTGAAACACAACTGTTTTCCCAGAGGGGGCGAAAGAGCATAGCGATTCGTACAACGACTCCAGATCATTATCTTCATAGCTGGGAGGCTCACTATGATCTGCATTATCCTCCCCCACATGCAGATCCTTCAGTTTCCCGGCTGCTGACGAGAGGCTGGCGCCAGGCGCTCAGGACAAGCACGGCTTGAGTGGCCTGGTGAGTGGCATTGGAAGCATAGTCTCTGGTCACGACAGTGAGCGAAGGCAGAATGGGCGGCGTCGTGACAGAGAGAGCAAGGTAGGTCATGTAGACCCTCAATTCTGGGGGCATGTGTTCTGGGGTGCCTGTTTAGACTTGATACAGCGGGACTCTGTAATAGCACCTTCTCCAGCATACCGATGAGGCGGTCGAGGGCAGCTGAGTCTGTAGGCTTTGCTTGCGGTGTGCCATGCTCCTCAGAGGGCGTTACAAAGGCATGAGAGGCAGAGGCCTCAAGTGTATTCACTGTCACTTTTGTCTTAGTGGTCACGCTTGCTGTTGATTTGAGATTCAGCTCTGAATGATACTCATTTAGTATATCTTGAACTTCATGTGCGGACCACTTGTCCACTGTCTTTGTTCGAAAAGTCAAAGCAAGCTCTTTGGAGGGACAGTTCCGTATGAACATGCGTGTCACTTCAGTGCTAGGGCAATCCAACGTTTTACCCTGCTCTCTCAGACGTTCAACGGCGAGGTCGACAGCGTGGTTCAGCCTGAGCCAGTAGTCGAACGCATCCTCGTCTTTCTCTGGGAGCGTGGTGTAAAAATCTGCGAGAGGGAGAGGTGAGCTTGGGGCAGTATCAAAATGCTTGCGCAGAAGGCCATAAATTGCTTCGGGGTTTCGGGTAACATCAATGTCACTATTCCTGATCCCAAACCTAACCACATCCCTGGCTTTGCCACGGAGATGAACGAGGATCTCTTCTGCCTGTTCCTCGGGCCTCAAATTACCTCTCTTGATGTAGTTCCTCATGAGGTCTTCCCACTCTCCCACAGAAACAGAATCCGAACCATCCCCCCTGAAGCTGGGAGGGTCCTTCAGTTTCCTGTGATGCAGAAACTGGGACTGGGACATGGCATGTGCTTTTGGGGTAGATACAGTGGGACTGGGGGAAGCAGCAGCTGTATTGGGAGAAGGGGTGCTAATGCTAACAGAAGGACTGAGGTGTGCAATTACGTCACGTGTTACTCGCTGACTGACCAACGCTATAACATCTTCTAGCTGACTCGCTGTGTCAGCAGAATAGACAACGGGGTTGGGAGTGGAAGAAGTGACACCTCGAAACACATCTCTTGTAACACCTACAGTATGGCTCTGGGAAGGGACCTCAGCCCCACTGACAAAAAACGTTCCCGTGGCACCCCGACCACCCCCCATCACAGGACTATCAAACTGCAAAACGGTAGGTGACGTCAAGACACCTCTACCCCTACCATTCCCAAGCGGGGTATCGAAACCCCTCTGAGTGTAACTCATCCTATCTAGTAATCAGAAAACAAAGAAATAAAAGAGAAGTGAAAAAAAAAATTACGTTACGCACAGCTGAGTAGCAGAGATCGAGCAGACTAAAAACTAGGCTGAGCATGTGTCAGTTCAAAACCACATCCACCTAACTCCACACAAGAGAGCAGCAGCAGCGGAGACAGAAGAAGAACGGTCCCCGGATCGCACCGACGAGGCTGGAGTCCAACAGAAGGATCAACGGGTCACGGCACCAATGTGACCTATGGTATCTGCCTCTGCTGAAGCATTTCACAGGAGTCGGAAGGATGGAGCATTTGTGGTTTATTCTGAAAGGGTGGGACACACACAACCACAATCAGCAGGCATAGTGGGTTGGTCTCTCTGCTCCAGCTACCACAGTAGGAAGTTATTCTCTGTGGGCTACTTTTACTTACAGTGATCGTATAGTGGTACTTTAATTTTACTGTATATAAAATAAAACAACATTAATGAAATAAAATAAATAGTTTTTAACTGTACAGATCTTTCATATATCTATCATGTAATGGTGTCAATATCACAGTGCAATATATATTGTATATTACTTGTAACCAAAACTGTTTTGACTTGTTTATACAATCATTAGATAGACTTGGAATGACCTATAAGCAGCTTTTAACATTAGAAATCACATTTAAATGAAATACAATGAGATACAATACTTGACAATACTATGATCATGGCAATTATATACAGGTCCCTGTGTCCTAAATCTAAATGCTCCGTTTTTATAGCTTTTTTTATACAAAGGATAATATATTTTTAACTTCACTGCCACCTGCTGGTGGTTACTAAAATTAGCAGCCACGCAACGTGCATATCTGATCAGCCTTCACAAAAGGAATATTTTTAACACTCTTTAACATAAACATACCTGAAAGGGTGGGACACACACAACCACAATCAGCAGGCATAGTGGGTTGGTCTCTCTGCTCCAGCTACTGTGAAAAGCATTTAAACACTATCAAGAACGGCTCTCAGAGCTAACGCTAATTAGCCTCTAATGTTAGCTCAGAACGCTACGTGACTACTTCGTCAGTAAACATAAACGTAGCAGTTAAACTGAAAACGAGTTGCATTGGAAGTACAGGATAATGTCAATTGTTGGTTCTGACTGCTTCTATACATAATATGGTGATGCAGACCACATTTATAGCAATTTAAAGCTGAGAGCACGGAGGACCACACTCACCCACAGTAGGAAGTTATTCTCTGTGGATGACCCACAATGCACTGCGCGTATATGGCAAAACACAACGTATGCTTTCTGGTCAGCACTTTCGTTAGAACATAAAATTAAAGAGAAATGATGGTTGCTGGTCCCAAATTAAACATGAATTGAACTATAAAATATGTTATTTATGCACACTGTTACACCAGCACAAGCTGGCTGAAATGAAGGCCAGAACCAACAGGCTGAGGAACTCAACTCTACACACTGCAGTTAGGCTGTACAATGAGACAGTTTAGACTTTGACCAGTTAACTAACTAACTAAGAAAAAAGAGAGAAAAAAAGTTTATTTTATTTTTTACTTATTTTTATACCTGCCTCTTGCTGCTCTGGATAGAGCCCTCATACTGTATTGCTTGCTACACTGACTGATTGCCTTGCCTGGCTTACCTTTATTTTCTGTAATTGTCTTGTTTACAATTGTTTTTACATGACTGTAAAATTCTGCAGTTTTTCAATGGGCCTTTTGGTACCACTGCAAGCATGAATTAAAAAAAAATCAATCCATATCGGTCCTATAATTAAACTGATCTGTTTAACAGAGCCAATGGAGGCAGAACTAACAGATTAGATACAGACCAGCATAGTTCAACTTACTGTTTTGCTTTGATGTTGTTGATGCCATAAAGGTGAGGGGTCCTTGATATGAAAAAGGTAAATATATGTACACATCAAGGTTTATGGAAAAGGGATCATGGTAATGTATTTTTTGAATGGAGTACTTCTGAACATGGATGCCAGTTCTCTTGACTTGATCACAACCAAAATATTATAAAAGCAATAATTGACAAGGACCTTGTTAGTATTTTTTTTTACAGCACTTTGACTTTGTCAAGACGTCATATCATACTCACTGTGTTATAATAACAGCAATCAGTTATCACTGTCTGCCCTCCTTATCATGCTTACAGCTACTGGCAAGTGAGTCTTTATGGTCTTGTCTACATGAAAAGTATAATCTATATAGCCCGACACCTCGGACGCTACAATACTGTCAACGGAACTGGATTGGGATCATGCACAGGGCAAGCCATTTAAAATAGTTTATTAGACAATAGACAATCACAACAGAACACGTTCATTTATAACGGGGTAGGCTAACGATACCTCCTTACAAACCAAGGCAAGCTAATAGTGTTAGCTTGCTGTCCATGTCATAAAGAGAACAGAAAACACATAATCCCAAACCTATGTTTTCGGTTAACAGTAGTTATCTGTACACATGTTCCGGCGGGCTACTCGTGTAAAATAACTACTTTATTATCTTAATAAAAAGCTAAATCGGACTGGATAGGACGGCTGGAGCTCGAGCTCACCTCACAACAAGAAAGTGAAGACGCTACAGTACGCTCTGATGATCCGCGTTCCCGCGGCCAAATGTGCATTCATGAAGCACGTTCATGAAGCCCCAGAAAATACACCCGTATACGGCTCTTAGTGGCTTCTGAAGAAAAAATGCCCATAAAAATTATTTGATAATTAAAAGAGCCGTTTTATACTTTGAGTGACACCCGGAAAAAATTCCCCTGGGTTTAACAGCTGCCGGGGTTCCCATGCAAGTGGATGGGAATTTTCCTTTCTGGGCTGCATGGCGTCACGTGATTTGCAATACAGAGCTTCGCCACCATGTTCAAATGGCTTCACAGCCCGGCCACCGCTATTCCTGGGGGCTTGGAAATATCACACGCCTCGCCGCCCTCGCGCACTGACTCCTAGCTTTGCGCTGCGAAGCAGCTGAGTTGAGCAACAGTAAGCAATTGAGCTCTGCATGCATTGCCGAACCCCTCCACCTTATTATAGTAGTGAGATTATTACGAAAGAGAAACGCTGCTTTGGCTTCAGTGTCGTATGGAGAAGTGCTTATTGAAGCTTGGGTCACATGATCATGTTTCTGCAGAAATTAGGCTATTTGTTCAAGGCCCTCTTGAATAAAAAAAAAAGCCTGTATTGGCTGATGCAGAGCATACTCATGTTAAAAATGTTTAAAAGAAAATGAAGGGGGGGGGGGGGGGGTAGCATGCTCCAACACAAACAGACCAAGACAGCAGACCGTTCCTTGTAAAATCCGACAGCAGAAAAAAGCAAAACATGATTTTTCCAAACAGTTCCTCGGTTTTACAGCACTGCATGCAGCAGTATAATGTGTGACTTCTACAATGGCTCTATCAGCAATGGCCACATCTGCAGGTCAGCCTCGATAAGAGAGACCTTGTGAAGCATGGAGCTGTTTTGTCTGTGAGCGAATTATTCACAAAGGACAAGCCTGCTGTTTGATACAGTGTCTGTAGAAAATATCACTGCTTAGTTTAGACATCCAGTATGAGCAGCGATGATCTGGGTCAGCAAACAGAGTTTGGGTTTTGCTTCACAGCAGATAACCAAGCCACGATTGTTACAAGGCCAAACCAAGGGTGGGGAATTATCTTTCTTGGGGAGCCACATGAGAAACCCAGATTGTCGCCGGGGGCCAAGAAAATCTTGTCATCCTCTCATTTTATCACTAGATTAAAGTATAGAAAACATACTGTGCATTTATTCGTCAGCATTTATTATATTGAAAATCACTCCAAACAGCCAATTTAGGTAATCTCATTTGATGTCTTAGCTTCATAATTAAAATGATGTAGTTTGTCTTCTCCTGGGGAAGGCAGAACCATAATGGGGGCCACTTCTGGCCCCCGAGTCGTATAATGCCCAGGTCTGATCCAAACCGACAATGGCACTTTGACAGGGGGACATGTTGCTGATTGAACCTTGAGCCTTTGGTTCTACTACTGTAGTGTCACTGAAATAGTGTTTAGGAGTGATTTTGTGATCAAATGTTGTAATGTACTTTTTTTCTTTTACTTCCCCTCAACTTGCCTCATCTAATTCTGCTTCTGCTTGTGATTTTCTACATTTCCCAGAATGCCTTCTGACAAATTCCACAAAACTGGTGTGAAGGTGTTGCATTCAGTGTATGTAAGTGGGGAGAACGATAGCGATACTCAAGTCTTGTAGTCCTGGACTCATTTTCAGGACTTGTGACTTGACTTGGACTTGAGCATTGATGTCATGGAATTGGACTCAGGCATTAATGCATTCGGACTTGGAAGCTGGAAATGAGCATCCAGACTAGGTAACTGTTGTTGTTGTGGTTGTTGTTGTTGTTGTTTTGCAATAGGCCCTAATAATTTGTCATAAGATATTGATAGCTACAGTATATCAATACAGTGACATTTTTAAATTTTGTGCAAGGGCAGACAAGTCTGTTCTACCTAGTGTACATGTAGATTCACGCTCATGTTCAGTAACTCCTGACTCGGACTCGGATAATGGGAACTCGACTCGGACTCTTGTTTGGTGACTCGGACTTGAACACTGGGGACTCGAGAGATTGACTCGGACTCGAGACAGAGTCGGAATATAGCCATTATCACAATATGAATTTCTGATGATATGAATATGAATTGTAACAATATATCGATAACAATACGATATCACACACACACACACACACACACACACACACACACACACACACACACACACACACACACACACACACAGGATCGCCCGTTGTCACATTTAATTTAGCCTGAACCTCCCGGAGTGAGAGCAGGCTGAAGGTGTCATAACACCCGAGATACATTTGGGCTGCTGTAAGCCTTTTTGGTCAAACACTGTTTACCTCCAGCGATCGCAGCCCTATTCTTGGACTGAGTGGAAACAAATACTGGGCGAGTCATGAAAAGCCTCTGGAACATGGTCAGGGCGAGGGGCCTTGAGTTTGAGTCTTTGAAAGCTCATGGAAACATTGAGGAGGTTCAGCCTGGAAACATTGAGGAGGTGCAGCCTGGAAACATTGAGGAGGTGCAGGTTGGAAGCGTTGAGGAGGTGCAGCCTGGAAGCATTGAGGAGGTGCAGGTTGGAAGCGCGTAGAGGAGGTGCAGGTTGGAAACGTTGAGAAGGTGCCGGTTGGAAACGTTTAGGAGGTGCAGGTTGGAAGAGTTGAGGAGGTGCAGATTGGAAATGTTGAGGAGGTGCAGGTTGGAAGCATTGAGAAGGTGCGGGTTTGAGGAGGTGCAGGTTGGAAACGTTGAAGTGCAGGTTGGAAGCGTTAAGGAGGTGCACTCTGGAAACATTGAGGAGGTGCAGGTTGGAAGCGTTGAGGAGGCACAGGTTGGAAACATTGAGGAGGTGCAGGCAGAGCCAGATTAACCTGGGCACTGAAGCTTCCAGGGGCCACCCTACCCATCGTACCTCCCCCCCCCCCCCCCACGATCATTACACTCGGACACAAGAAGGGGGAAAACAAGATAAAAAACTAAAAAAATGTTTTTGTCCAAGTAAAATGCTGATTCTAAATATAACTGAATCGCTTTGTTTGACCAAGCAAATAAATTTTTTTACAAGCATTTTATAAAATGTCTATGGAACGGCTGACCAGTCACAACCAGGGACACTGGAACTGTTTTTAAGTAGAGGGTGCTGCAAGGAAGGGACTGAAAAATTTACTTTTTTGGACGTTTGGATGTTTTTTTTGCCATATTTAGAGGAATATCTCATTTTAAATTAACATTAGGATTATACTGCTATTATGTCATTATTCAGTTTCTGAGATTCAGTTTCTCACTCACTCATAGGCGATTCTAGGCTTTGCAAACAGGGGTAGTGTGACGCACACAAGTGTGGTCACATTGTGTTTATTTTTGTTTTATTTCTATAAGAGAATAATCTATTCCAGCAGCATCATAGCTCACGTTAATCCGCTCCTGTAAGGAGTTAATATTCACTTCGGCCAGTAGGCGGCAGCGGTGCGTAGCGGAGTGAGGCAAGGCAGCGGAAGTACTCTCACCTACACACCTAATGGCCGCCGTGTTTTCACTTCCATTTCACTGTAATTGTAAGCTCCTGTCCCCTTTTATTTTCAATGTAAAGCTCCAGTTTTATTAATCTAGCATTGCACATTTGAGTTTTGTTAAGTATAGCTAAGTTGGAAGGTTTATTTTCATAGACAATAGATGATGTTGATTTGCATTTAACTCTTGTTCATGTGTTTACCTGCTACCTCGTAGATTTCCTTTCTTTGTTCATACTACATGCACAGTCCTGGTGGAATAGTCTGGTCTTTCATTTACACAGTAGTGTAACTAAAAGTAAATATAGTAAATGTAGTTTACAGTGCATAATAAAATAAAACGAATGGTTGTGACCAGTGTTTAAAGGTATAATGCCATGTAAATCCAATTACTGAATGTAATTCAGAAAATAAGACAGAGAATGTCATTTTGAGTTTATTTTTGATACCAATAGTCTGACGTTGAAGTATGTATTTTGTGTTTTTGATGTTTGTGGAATATGTGAATGTGAATGTCATACTTTGCTTAAAGGAAACATAAGAGACATTGAGAAACAATGAAAAAAAGAGACAAAAGACTATAACTTGGAAACTTTAATAAATTCTGCCACGAGAAGCGTATGGATAAACAACTAACGTTCCAGTGTCCATTCTTTCATCTGTTTAAACAGAATCATCCCTTCTGTCTACACGGTCTCCCACTTGGGACCTGTAACAGAATCGTGGGGGCTCGTCCGGGATTGGCGCCCCCTGGTGGTCGGAGGTCGTCAATCCAGTGATCATTGAACCTGTGGGCCAGTGTGACACGTCACCAGAGCTGGGGACTACGCGAGTCCAGGGCGTCTGTCTACAGTCGGGACGAGGAGCTTCAGGCATCCAGAGCGTCTGAGGGCTGCAGTCGGAGCAGAGGGACTTTCGCGTATCCAGAGCGTCTGAAGAGCGTGGACCATGGCGGACAGCGAGAGGAAAGAACTGGTTTGGTCCATAAAGAAAGGACTGCTTCACCTTTCTTCTGAGGAGATCTTCCAGCTTGCGAAGAGCATCACACCAGCACGTGATCAGGATCCAGCAAAGCTAGAAAAACAAGATGAAGGGGGATGTTTTGATTACGTCTGTGCTTATATGTCTTCTCCAACTTTATTGGAATCAGAGGATCAGGGCCTCTCACAGTTGTTGAGCTTAAAGGATGTTATCGATGATGTAATTGTAGCTCGCAGCCATAGCTCAGCTACCATACAGGAAGAAACCGAGCTTCCAGTTGAAGCCACACAGCCACACTTACAACCAGCAACTACTGTTAATGTTGACACACATAGTGGCACGAACATAGACACCTTGACCCCCGGCACAGATTCCAGAATTGAAACCCTTGAGTTGCACTTTAACAAGCTACGCACTGGTTATGATCAGCTGCGTCACCAGTTTGGCCAACAACATAGTGTTCCACTTACCTCACACACTACTCACCATCAGCTAGTTGCAGATGACGGTAACCAGTCCAGCAGCATGCATGTTAACCAGTCACCCCACTCAAACTCTGACCAACAGTCTTTTCATAGAGGTGAAAGCCTAATAGCTCTTAAAGATTTAGCTCTACTCCAGAGAAAGGAGTTCAAGATACATGGGGGCCAGATAGGTGATAACACATCAGACATTAGTTACAGTAATATCTGCAAACAAATAGCTGAGGGATTCAAAGAACAGCACTCTGAGGGTGAAGTCATCAGAGCGGTCCTGCGCATCATCAAGCCTGGAACCTTTAAGGACATGTTAATCAGCAAAGATGAGATGACAGTGACGGAACTTAAGAGCTTCCTACAGTCACACCTGGGGGAAAAGAACACTACAGAACTTTTCCAAGAACTAATAAATGCACGACAGCACGAACAGGAAACACCACAACAGTTCCTCTATAGGATGGTGGGGCTGAAGCAAAAGGTGGTCTTCACATCAAAACAGACAGACTCTGATATCAGGTATGAGGCACAAACTGTACAGAATGTGTTCATGCACACAGTCTACCAAGGTCTAAGTGAGAAACACGATGACATCAGGAGGGAGCTAAAGCCACTGCTCTCTGACCCGACAGTCACCGATGAGGCGCTGTTGCGACAAGTCATCAAAACAACCAGTGAGGAGAGTGAGAGGAGACGTCGCCTGGGTCGTAGCACACGCAATAAAGTGACTTATGCTCAAAGCGGTCAGGTTGACACAGACCAACCAACCAAAGGAGAAAAGGACAATAACCCCAAGGGCAGGGATGAGGAAGTACAACGACTCAGTGCCCAGGTACAAGCGCTAACACGAATGGTGGAATCCCTAAAACAGCCAGAGCCGCAAGCGGTGATACAACAGCACGCACCACAGCACGCACCTCAGCATTCATGTCACTGTGCGAGCTATCAGACAAAACCACCACAGAGAAGAGGAAGAACGTATGGCTGTCCCACCTGCATTGAACAGAATCTACCAAACTGCAATCATTGCTTTGTATGTGGTGAAGAGGGGCACCGTGCTGTGGGGTGTCTAAAACGTTCCAAGCCGTCGGAAAACCACCCACGGTCACGGCAGAGGGACAACCAGTGACCGGTTTCAACAACACCCAGTCCCACACACGTACAAACAGAACTGAACCACCTCCAGCCAGTAGCCACTCAATAGATCCTCCCCACTCACCTGCCAACGTCAAGTCCACATCTGAAAGAGTTGCACAGTTAATTGGAAAGAAATGCCTGCTAAAATGTAATATGAATGGATATGCTGTGAGTGCTCTGTTAGACACGGGCGCCCAAGTTAGCCTTATAGACAGAACATGGAAAAATAAATATTTGCCCCATCAAGAAATCCGCCCCCTAAATGAGCTCATGGGAGACCGTGACCTTGACGTCTTCGCTGCTAATGGGGGAGCAATACCCTATGATGGATGGGTTGAAGTGACTGTCAACCTACCTGGCAATGATAACCCAGATCTCGCCATCAAAGTGCCATTCCTAGTAAGCCGTGTGGACATGTCGAGACCACTGCTGGGATTTAATGTCATCCAAGAGCTAATCCTGGGACAAGGGGATGGAATGGAGGTCCTGTCTATCATTGTTAACCTCCTGAGAGGAGCGATGAACATTGAAAATGAGAAAGCTGAGGCCATGGTGAGTTTCATCCAGACCCAGAAACCTGTTAATGAGCAAGTTTTCGTGAAAGTAGGTTATCATGATATAGTCATCCGTCCCGGCCAAGTCACTCACATCAAGTGTCCAGTGCCAGCTGATTTCTCCCCATCTGTCGCCCTGTTCGAACTCAACCACAATGAGCTGCATTTGGAGCCGTTAGATGTTGGTGATGGACTAGTTGAGGTGCACCACACTGAGAGACCATTTGTTGAAATCCCTGTGGGCAACAACACTACACAAGAAGTGACTTTGACCAGTCGCACAGCCCTAGGCAGCATCCAGGCAATAGACAGAGTAATACAAACAGACCAAACCGACAGTGTTCATGTGAATGAAGTCAACTCACCTTTCTCCATCAGTGGAGATGACAAGAACAGTCCAAACACTCTGTGGCATCCTCCAGTCGACATTAGCCATCTAAGTGAAGAACAGCAGACAATAGTGAAGCAGATGCTTTATGAGGAATCCGATGCATTTGCCTGTGATGATAATGATATAGGATGTATACCAAATCTCCAAATGACTATAACTGTGAAGGATGACATCCCAGTGCAGCGTACATATGCAGGAATTCCTAAGCCGCTCTATAGGGAAGTAAAAGACTATATCCAAGATCTACTTGCAAAGAAATGGATTGTCAAGTCAAAGTCCCCCTATGCTGCTCCAGTGGTGTGTGTGCGCAAAAAGGACGGGACGTTGAGGCTCTGCATCGACTACCGTCTCTTGAACCAAAAGACCGTTCCAGACAGACACCCACTCCCACGCATCCAGGACCTGATCGACACACTTGGCGGATACCGCTTGTTCTCCATTCTCGATCAGGGGAAAGCGTATCACCAAGGCTACATAGCAGAGGGGTCTAGACATCTGACCGCGTTCATCACACCGTGGGGACTGTACGAGTGGGTCCGCATCCCATTCGGGCTTTCAAATGCCCCAGCAGCATTTCAGAGAAGTATGGAGGAGATGCTGGAGTCCCTACGTGATGAATGCTGCATTCCTTATTTGGATGATGTACTCTGTTATGCCAAAAGCTTTGAGACCCACGTCGAGGGACTGAGACGAGTCCTGAGAGCCCTCAGACACCACGGCGTCAAGCTCAGGCCCACCAAGTGTGAGCTATTCAAAGAGGAGGTGCGCTACGTTGGAAGACTGGTCTCGGCCAATGGAGTGCGGGTTGATCCCAAAGATCTGGCAGCCATCCAAGCACTGAAAGAGAGGACCCCAAACACAGTTGGAGATGTACGTAAGCTGTTGGGATTTCTCAGCTACTACAGGGCATACGTTCAAGACTTTGCAAAAATCGCCAAGCCGGCATATGAGCTTCTACAGGTGAAGGGAAACCACACAGTTGCACCTCAGTCCAAGTCAAGAAAGGGGAAAGGGCCACAGCTGTCGTCACGGACTCCCATACAGTGGACTCAGGAACACCAAGGCGTCCTTGACAGACTGATAAACATGTTGTCCAGTCCGCCCATATTAGCCTACCCCGATTTTGACCTACCTTTCGTGGTACACACAGATGCATCAGCAGAAGGACTTGGGGCGGTACTGTACCAACGCCAGGGGGGGAAAATCAGGGTCATCGCGTACGGGTCAAGAACACTGTCACCTGCAGAAAAGAACTATCATATGCACTCAGGGAAACTTGAGTTTCTAGCTTTAAAGTGGGCGGTGTGCGAGAAGTTTAGAGATTATCTTTTCTATGCCCCCCATTTTACTGTGTACACTGACAATAACCCCTTGACCTATGTCCTGAGCACCGCTAAACTTAATGCTGTAGGTCATAGGTGGGTCGGAGAGCTGGCGGACTTTCGTTTTGAGATCCGGTACAGACCCGGCAAAGTGAACATCGACGCCGACACCCTCTCCCGGTTGCCACTCAACATGGATGAGTATGTCACCAAATGCACTCGGGAACTGTCAAAAGACACAATACAGGCAATGTGGGAAGGCACTCAAGCAGCAGAGAAACAGGACGTGGCCTATGTTGCCGTCTTCAATCTGTCACAAGAGGACTCAGGGCTCCACCAACCAGGGCTCCTCCCAACCATCAGTCATGACAAGCTTGTGCAAGCACAGAGAAATGATCCAGCTATCAGTCAAGTCATCAAACTGAAAGAGACAAACAAGACCCTAACCAATGACACCAGAAGAGGAATCAGTGGCCCTGTGAGGAAACTCTTACATGAGTGGGGGAGGCTTCAGATCGAGAATGGTCTACTGTACAGAAAGACCATACAGAGACGACAACTTGTCTTACCTGAAGAGTACAGACCCCTTGCTTTGAAACACCTTCACGATGATATGGGGCATGTGGGAACAGAAAGAGTCCTTTGCCTGGCCAGAGACAGATTTTACTGGCCATACATGAAGAAGGAAATTGAAGCCTACGTGACGAGAAAATGTCCCTGTATTAAACAAAAGAAACCGGCGTTTCACATCAGAGCTCCCATGGGGAGTATTACCACCAACTCACCCCTGGAACTGGTGTCCATTGATTACATGCACCTGGAACCAAGCAAAGGAGGTTTTGAGTACATATTGGTCGTCGTGGACCATTTCACTAGATTCGCCCAAGCATATCCTACAAGAAATAAGTCTGGAAAAACCGCAGCAGAAAAGATATTTGAGGACTTCATCCCACGGTTTGGCTATCCAGGGAAGCTCCATCACGACCAAGGTCGTGAATTTGAGAATGACCTCTTCAAGACCCTGCAACAGCTGACAGGAGTGGGACACTCAAGGACCACACCCTACCATCCCCAGGGTAACCCAGCAGAAAGGTTTAACAGATCTCTTCTGCAGTTGCTGAGGACTCTAAAGGAGAAAGATAAGGATAGATGGAAGGAACACCTGCCACAGATGATTCATGCCTATAATTGTACCAAGCATGAGGCAACTGGGTACTCGCCCTTCTACTTGCTGTATGGCCGCCACCCACGTCTGCCGGTGGACCTCTTGTTTGGCCTGAAAACTGATGAAGAAGCCACCTCTCCGAGAGGTTATGCTGAGAAGTGGGCTGCAAGAATGAAGGAGGCATACAAGCTCGCCTCCGAAAACAGCCGCCAATCAAGCGCAAGAGGAAAACGCTACTATGACCGTCACATGAAGGGAGTGGTCCTCCAGGAGGGTGACCGTGTCCTAGTTCGTAACCTGAACCAAAGGGGAGGCCCAGGGAAATTAAGATCTTACTGGGAAGACACAGTATACACTGTCAAAGAGCGAATGAATGACGGCCCTGTATATAAAGTGTGTCCAGAAAGAGGTGGAAACAAAATCCGTACCCTGCACCGCAACCTACTACACCTAGTGAATGACCTACCTGTGGACTTACCTCCAGCGTCGCCGTCGATCCCACCTGGAAAAAGAGCCTTACCTGTATCCTCGCCGTCGCCGTCAACACCACCTAAAGGGAAAAGAACAAGAAACACACAGTTAAACCAAAGACATCAGGAGCTATCTACAAATAGTGATTCATCAGAATCAGATGATGATAAACCAAGGTACTGGCTAAGAATACCTGGAGTGAGGGAGCCGGAGAGAAGCCCAGCCCCTGAAACAGTCCCACAAAGAACTGAACAGTTAAGAGAAAGCACACTGATAAGAGAGACAATGGGAAATACACATGTGAGTGAGAACGAAGAGGACTTACCTGCAGAACAGCTGCCAACAGATGAAGAGGGTGGACCGGGAGAAGCTGAATCATCAGAGGAAGATAGACCTGTAGCCCCGCAATCAGTCAGTATCCAGCCAGATCATCAACCTAGACCTGTATCGCCTGAGACGGTCAGTAACCTGCCACAAGATCAGCCTCGGTTGACACAAATTAGAAAATCCACGCGAGACAGAAAACCCACCCAGATGTTTACATATGACTCAATAGGTGAACCCTCTTATCAACCACTAAACACAGTAAACACTGTAGGGGTATATGGGGTAACACCTACACCAGTTTGGGGAATACAGCCATCATATCACATTCCATACCAGCCACCTTACTTTAGTGTGCCACACCACATGTTGCCATACAGTCCCTTCGTGCCGTACATCACCCCTACACATGTGTATTGAAAGGAGACGCATAGGCTATTGTGGAGACTATTGTTTTTTATGTAAATAGAGTGCAAAATAGGTTTGTGTAATGTCAGGAGCCATTTTTCTTTGTGAGGGAGCGTGTGACGCACACAAGTGTGGTCACATTGTGTTTATTTTTGTTTTATTTCTATAAGAGAATAATCTATTCCAGCAGCATCATAGCTCACGTTAATCCGCTCCTGTAAGGAGTTAATATTCACTTCGGCCAGTAGGCGGCAGCGGTGCGTAGCGGAGTGAGGCAAGGCAGCGGAAGTACTCTCACCTACACTCGCGCTCTCGTTGGCTCCCGTCATTCTGCCACGAGAAGCGTATGGATAAACAACTAACGTTCCAGTGTCCATTCTTTCATCTGTTTTAACAGGTTAGTGTGATGTAGAAGCACCCAAATATCCCGAAATTGTATGACAAGGAACCCTAAATGCTGGTGAAAGAGTGTGAACGTTTAGCAGTTTAGTTGTGTTGTGTTTGTGATGAAGATTGCCATTACATGTAGATACCTAATGGCCGCCGTGTTTTCACTTCCATTTCACTGTAATTGTAAGCTCCTGTCCCCTTTTATTTTCAATGTAAAGCTCCAGTTTTATTAATCTAGCATTGCACATTTGAGTTTTGTTAAGTATAGCTAAGTTGGAAGGTTTATTTTCATAGACAATAGATGATGTTGATTTGCATTTAACTCTTGTTCATGTGTTTACCTGCTACCTCGTAGATTTCCTTTCTTTGTTCATACTACATGCACAGTCCTGGTGGAATAGTCTGGTCTTTCATTTACACAGTAGTGTAACTAAAAGTAAATATAGTAAATGTAGTTTACAGTGCATAATAAAATAAAACGAATGGTTGTGACCAGTGTTTAAAGGTATAATGCCATGTAAATCCAATTACTGAATGTAATTCAGAAAATAAGACAGAGAATGTCATTTTGAGTTTATTTTTGATACCAATAGTCTGACGTTGAAGTATGTATTTTGTGTTTTTGATGTTTGTGGAATATGTGAATGTGAATGTCATACTTTGCTTAAAGGAAACATAAGAGACATTGAGAAACAATGAAAAAAAGAGACAAAAGACTATAACTTGGAAACTTTAATAAATTCTGCCACGAGAAGCGTATGGATAAACAACTAACGTTCCAGTGTCCATTCTTTCATCTGTTTTAACAGAATCATCCCTTCTGTCTACACGGTCTCCCACTTGGGACCTGTAACAGTAGCACCAGCAGCATAAAAATATTAGTCTGACTGGGGGGTTTCTAGGGGGGGCCGTGCCCCCCCTGGACAAAGAAATGTTGTACATTTTTAAGTAAAATGCATGAATCTGATGCACTCTGAGAGCAAAATGAAGAGGCTAATCTTCACATTAATATCCTCTTCACTGTGCTGTGGCTTTACAATGATGAAAAAATAATTGTCTAATAAACACAGGTGCAAGCAAAAAACTATGAGGGTTTCCAAATTCCAATCATGGAAGTTTGAAGCCCTCATTAGTGTTTTGCTTGCACCTGTGTTAACCCTGCCTTTTCGACAAAAAAGACCCCGTGAGAAGGGTCTACTGTCCCAACTCCCAGGCTATGTAAATAGCCTACAGTAAGCAACACATGTGGCTAAAGTGTGTAGGCTACAATAAAACAGAACAGACAGGTTGCTGATATGGGATTCATGGCTTCTGTTCAGATATCAAATGCATGGCATGTTTGTGCCTTCCAACCATAGCATTAAAGTTAGTCAATCTTTTCTAGTAGAACAATGTACTAATAGCTTATACTGAAGTAGAACCATACTGTAACTGTAGTAGGCTACATTACTGGTTCATTTGAACAAAACATTAAGAATAAGAGCAGCTTATGGAATTTATAAATGTCCTTTGTAACAGCAGTGTAGAGAAATATCTGCAAATTACATCTCAAAGACAGGATGCTGTTGAGAAATATTTGAGGCTGTCTTCAATTGTGCTAAAACAACATTGGTGAGCTTTGTACAAAGAAGATACTGTTGCATTAATATTGGTATCCTATTTTATGGCTAAGTAGCCTATATTTGCACGCTATTGGTATTGTTTTTTTTTTTTTTACTGGAAGTAGCCTACTCACGAGTCTCTCAGGCTGCAGTAGTGTCATTAAGTGAAGTTAACAAGCAGCTGGGTGCCAGCCGTGGCTCTCTCTCGCTCCCCCGCTATCATGTCTCGTCTCTCTCTCTCTCTCTCTCCCTCTCTGTCTCTCGCTCTCTCTCTCTTTATCTCTCTTTCCCTCTCTATCTGCCTCGGTCTCTCGCGCTCTATCTTGCACAAATGGGGGACATCTAAATAGTTTATGTAGAAATAAAATTAAAAAATCATCTGGCCACTAGGGGTTGCACGTGCATCCGGTGCACCAACGAATAATCACCAGTGCACTCACTTTCATGTCACCACCTGCTCTCCCTTTAGGTCGTTTTACACTACAACAGACAGCAACAGAGGCAGAAACACTGAAATGATTTAGTCTTATATTTTATTATCTTATTATTATAAACCAAACCTCAAAAATAACATCACCCTCTTTGCTTTGCTCATAGTCTTCAACTTGATGGAAAATGGTTTTTCCAATCCTCCTAGCACAGCTTAACACAAGTGCAAAAAGGTTCAACAGTCAGAAGGTTTTTAGAGATGTTATCCTTGTATGGGCCGGAGCCCACACAACCTGTTCAGGCGTGGCCCAATTTTGAATTCAGACAGATAAGAACCAGTTATTGACAACAATCTGATATATAAATGTTATTTTATATTGAATTAAATTGCATACAAAAATACAGAGCAGGTCAAGTAATACAATACGATTTCAGCTGGGAGAATGTCTTAGTAGAGGCATCGGCTGGATGAGTCTGCAGAGGAGACACCGGCTTTCAGCATCTTCGGGAGATTCTCTGGGGAGTTCCTCTTTGAGTTTTCTTATATACCTTTCTGGAACGGTTGATACTTCTGCTTTTTGTGTCCGCTTGGAACATTGCTTTATGGGGGATTTTATTTAGCTGCCTTAAAAGGACATTTCTGTTTTTGGGGAGACACTCTATGACAGGAAATACTTAAACAGTTCAAACTGTATGTAACACTTCCCCTGCATTCACAGACGGACAGACACACACACACACACACACACACACACACACACACACACACACACACACACACACACACACACACACACACACACACACACACACACACACACACATACACACACACACACACAGACACAGACAGACAGACAAATAAACAGATAAACAAATACCCCTTAAATTCCCTTATTCAGCATTGTTTAGCACACATGCAACATTCTGCGACTGGTCCTTCATGCTTCAGAGAGGGTGGTATAGGGAATGAACAGGCTTTTGACTAAAGTTTCTGAACAAACCTCCACGTAACTTAAATGTTACCCCATTTAGGCCTCCTGAATTCAAAAACATGTGACCTTACAGTTTCTACAAGCTAGCCAGCAAATTTAGCCTTTTATTAACATTACTCAGAAATACTGCTTTAATCATTTAAGATGATTCACTATGCTAAACATTTGCATTTGTTTGTTGCTGTTTGAAAGGAAAGACACAAATTGCACACAATATTCATACATCGCGTCATTTGTTAATACAGAAACAATTATGGCAATATGTTGCAATTTATTAAACATTAATACTGGAGATCATCTAACAGTGGAAAGACACAAGTTCATGACCTTACAGCATGGTGCATTGGCCGGGAACCGAACCCGGGCCTCCCCGCGTGGCGGGCGAGAATTCTACCACTGAACCACCATCAAGACAGAATGGTGTTACTCTTTCTATCTGGAGGTGTTAAACGACAACTTTCAAAATACTCCTGTCGGCATGCATTTCAGTTGACTGAGGCCTTTTTGGGTTGACTAGGGCAAAGAGTTTTTGGGTCTGTCAGCAATCAGGTAAATTTCATCTTGAATCAATAAAGCAATTAGAATGAATAGCAAATAGAATGAATATTGAATAACAACAAAAGATAATAATAACAAAAACAATAATAATAATAATAAATGAGTAATAATAATAGTAATAATAATAGATTAATAATAATAAAGAATAATAGAAAAGGCAGTCAGGGACAAACAATAATAATAGTAAGTGAATAATAATACTAATAATAATGAAAAATAATAATAATATGTAATTCATAAATATGAATAATGATAATGAAAACCAATGAAATGAACCCAATTATAGCTGTTGGACAGCAGTGTTTGACAAGTTAACTGGAGCTCAGCCAAACTTTATTTCACATTAGTTATCATTGTGAATCAGATTCTTATTACACAATAAAAACTATCAGGAGATGGCCGCGTGCCACCCTGCACTCTGCCTGCCCTTAGTCCCCGGGCCGCAAGTTGACTATTACTGTCTGGTAGGCTGACAACTACTTCCCTAAATGTGTTCCCACCGTGCTTTTCTTAACTCTGCCTGTTAACTGGGGTGTGAGACTGTTAACTGGGGTGTGAAACACCCTGTCACTAACTGTGGAGGGGACAATTTAATAATGTGGGGTGAAGCCATTTGGTGCATTGAAACTGTTACGGTCTTCAACACATGAAATATGGCTCAACCGAAGACCAGAACATTTTCAGGACACCAGGCAGGTTGCACAATTATTCAAATGCTTATTTTAACCAAAAATGGAAAAAAATGACCAAGTAGCAAATGATATAAAAAAAAAAAAGGAGGCTGGCTGGTCACATAACAGAAACCAATTAGAATATAATATATAATAATATGTGAGTTTGAGGAGTAAATTAGGGGTGGTATAGGTTATCAAATCGATCTCTACTGGGGTGGTAAATGATATCAAGTTAAGGGGTGGTAAATGACATCAAATGATATCAAACTAAACCCTAAATATCACAGTATACAACATATAAAACACATTTTAATCATATATATCTTTTTTTTTAAATTGACATTACATTTCCAATACAAAACAGCAGAGGGTGCTGCAGCACCACAAGCACCCCCACTTCCCGCGCCCCTGGTCACCACTTGCCCACAGGCATCCAATGCCACTAAATCATCAGACTTAATCTTCTTGGAAACACATTTTATTTTGTCCTGATTGATCTTAGATTTGTGTCATAGTTCTGTGGAGTCCAATATGAGCATTTTTTATATATTTTTTTGGAGGGCCCCTTCACACCGAGGGCCCCTGGGCACTTGCCCAGGTTGCCCATATGGTTAATCCGGCCTTGGGTGCAGGTTGGAAACGAGGAGGTGCAGGTTGGAAGCATTGTAGAGGTACAGGTTGGAAACATTGAGGAGGTGCAGGTTGGAAGCATTGAGGAGGTGCAGGTTGCAGGGGGGCTCTAGACACAATGCCACGATCACATGTTCTGTCAATCTGACTCTGTGTCCTCAGCAGCACAGAGCCTAGAAGGAGATAAGAGTTGTAATGAGACAGTTTCAGAGGCTTTCTGGGTACGTGGTATAGAGCTCAACACTCACGTGACTGTTGAGCTCTAAAGGCTGCCATTATTCATCATTACGTAACACATCATAGGAAGTGACATCATTACATAACACATCATCCGTCCTATTTTAAACTCTAGTGATACCGAGATTATTATTCATGCTTTTATTTCCTCACGCCTCGATTATTGCAATAGCCTCTTCTCCAGCCTCAACCACAAATCTCTAAAACACTTACAGACCATACAAAACTCAGCTGCCAGACCTTTAACCAGAACAAAGAAGTATGACCACCACAGGCGCCGGAAGCAGGGGGACATGGGGACATTTTGTCCCCCTAAAAATTTGGTCCCCCTGATTTTTTTTTTTAATACTATTTTTTTCCTCAAAAATCACAATGGGCATGATGCTTAGAGCCCACTTTACATCGTTGTGGGATTATTACACCTGAGAAACAGACAGACCTGGACTGTACTGCACTCACTAATGTACTTTAGGATGGCTTGAATGTGTTGTCATTGGCTGCTGCTATAATGGTATAGTATACGGTTAGTTTTATTTTATTTTTGTGTTGAGATGACAAGTTTTGCAATGTGTTTCAAAGTGATAATAATAATAATAATAATAATAATAATAATAATAATAATAATAATAATAATAATAAGTTCAGTGTTTTCTGCCTGTGTTGCTGTCTGTTGTAGTGTAATTGTAAAACGACCTAAAGGGAGAGCAGGTCACCAAGTGAGTGAGAAAAGGAGAAAATACTGAATAATGACATCACAACAGTATAATCCTAATGTTAATTTAAAATGAGATATTCCTCTAAATATGGTTAAAAATCATCCAAACGTTAAAAAAAATGTCAAAAACGGCACTACTGATGATCACATCACTCCTGTCTTGGCTTCCCTACACTGGCTCCCTGTCTGTTTTAGAATTGATTTTAAGATTTTACTGTTCACTTTTCAGGCTCTCAATGGCCTGGCCCCAGAATATATTCAAGACCTTTTAACACCATATATTCCTCCCCGCAATATTAGATCCTCAGGCAGTGGTCTCCTGGCCCTCCCTGAGTCCAGGCTGAAAACTGATGGCAATTTTGCCATCAGGGCCCCTCGACTCTGGAATGACCTGCCTATGGAAATAAGGCTGTTTAAGTCAGTGCCTTCTTTTAAGTCTCAACTTAAAACCTATTTTTACAGGAAAGCATTTACTAATCTTATCTGAGTCCCCCCCTTTATGCTGGGTTTTAATCCTTCTTTTAAGTTTTTTGTTTGATCTCTTATGCTGTGTCTTATATTTTGCATCTTGGATATTGTTTTACTCATGTTCTCTGTGCCCACTTGGGCCCTGTTTTTATTGTACAGCACTTTGTAACTATGTTTTGAAAAGTGCTATATAAATAAAGTTTATTATTATTATTATCATAGGAAGCGAAGGCTGAGAGAATATTTCGCAGGTGGGCGACAAAAGAGTACATGCTGCCTAGGGGGCTATTTTTGGCATGCAGGACTTTAATGGTAGCTTATAGAAAGGAGACAGTACAAAATGACAGGATACCATACAGCACTCTACTCTATACTTATTTTCTTTTTAATTTATTTAACCTTTATTTTAGTAGGAAGTCCCACTGTGAACCAGCTTTCTTGATCAAGGGAGACCTGGCAGCATTTTATAACAATATAATACACTTTACGTGTGTAGTATCTTTCTTAAGAGTATTCTAGTGCCTCACAAAATACAGCAGTAAAACAATAACAACAAACAAAAAGGGATTAGAGAACATAATAAAGTTAAATATAAGGAAAAGAGGACATAAAATCATCAGTAGGCTTTGACAAAGGCTGGGCACTGTCAAAGGTGCATGACACAATGAATAAAACAGTCATCATCAATCAATCAATCAAGTCGAGTCCTTAGTTAATGCAAGTCAAGTCCCAAGTCTTTCCTTTATGAAGAAACAAGGCTAAGTCGAAACCTAGCATAGGGCCAGCGCGGAGAAGCGTTGACGAGCCTGTTTGCTTGTTGTTAATGGGAAGGGCTGTTAGTGGCAACAGTATGAAGGATACTTGTCAAACATATTTCATTGCAGAATGATGTTGTGTGTTGTTTAGGCTACACCTTAAAATCAAATCAGGTTTGATTTTAAGATTTTTTTACTCAAAAAATAGGCTATTTACCCCTGTTTAGCCCAATGTTTTTGTGTCTTTTAATCAATCACCTAAACGCTATATTATATTATATCATATCATATCATTATCATATATTCTATTAATTGTATATCTTATCTATAATATATCATCTACATATAGATAGATTCATAGATAGCCTATATTCAATTGGATTTGATCAGTGTTGTAGCTACATTACTGATGTAAAATGTTATTTTAGGGGTAAAAAATAAAATAAAATATCGAATCCTAGAAAATCTGGCCTTCACAAACACAACAAAGAAAACATCATGCAATCAAATCTGTTTGAAAAGTGTGTAGGTGTTTGATGTAACTATGTATTAGAAAACATTCACTTTAGTACCTAAACGTAACCTCCCTCCCGACTGCTCGTCTTTCTTTGGTGGCGCAAGGCACTCTGGGTATTTGTGTAGTTTTGAAGGCCGCCAATTTGGCCTGGAAAACATTAGCCGGAGGCATTGACTGTGTCGCCTAGTCTGTCCAAAATGGCAGATTAGCTGTGTGTTGGAGTGGGTTAAACCTATTGAATGTCAGTTCTTTGAAAGTTATTTGGCAACAGCTGAGGAGGCGCGATGCGCTGGATGCGAGGCGGTGTAGGTACATTACGTGCCTGGATTATTTTTGACGAGAAAACGTCAAACTGGTGAGTAAAGTAAAGCTGGAAAGTGGAAACAGTTTGCAAAATGCTCTGGAAGGAGTCACGTTTCCTGCAGAATAAAATAATAGTATAAATAATAATAATAATAATAAAATAATGTATTTATTTATTGTATGTATTTATTATTTGGGCCGATGCACTTTACCTTGGTGTTTCACTGTACGTCTCAGGGAGATGCTTGTCTATATCTCGTTGTTGGAGCAATTTAACAATGACAATAAATATACTTGAACTTGAACTTGAGTACTTGATTTCCTTGGCTATACCATTACCGCAGCGTGCCACCCAAAGGCTTCCTTGGATTGGCATGCAGATGACCAGATCGGCTCGCAGAACGGCACGCAAATACGACTGGACATGTAAAAAGACAAGGTTAGTGATATTATTGGCCAATTTAGCGAACCTGTTCATGACAATGAATTTGTATTGTAAACAAACAAGTCAAACAACTATAAAAGCTTATTTCTTAATTTCTTCTCAGGACAAAAACTTCCTCATCAGTGAAATAAACAGTGAAATACTGACAGGACAGCCAGACTACAACATCAAACATTACATTGTTACATTTGTTCATATTTAATATTTAAACTGATGAACACAAACAAGTCATCCCTGTCACGTCTCAAGTCAAGTCAAGTCTCAAGTCTTTAACTTCTAAGTCCAAGTAAGTCTCAAGTCATGTTTGATCTTTTTGTCAAGTTGCAAGTCATCAAAATAGGGACTCGAGTCGACCAGTCACCGAGTCTCAAGTCCCCATCTCTGTTGTTAGATATCATGTAAATAATCCACTATTTTTTCCTGTGACCCATTGGAATTCCCTCAAGGATCATACTGTTCCTGGACCCCACTATGGGAACCACAGCCATAGCATCACATGCCATACCACTTACTGTCCCGAGGAAATGTCTTTCTACAATGAATTCAAATAGATTCAGAGTGAATGACTTTGTGTTCAACAGTCTCTAAAGTCCCCAGTATTAGAGAGATTATTTTGGCATTTGTGAGGAAACTAATCTATGGAAAACCAGTCAGGCGGTCAGTGATGTCACTCACTTTGCACAAGTGTCTCATTTACAGTACCAGAAGACGAACCACACACACACACAAAATGAGTGGATTCACTTCTGCCTCAGAGGAGCGGACTGACACAAATTAGACCAGAGACTTAATACCCATTTGGTATTACCGTATTTCCACTATTTGTGGCCCCTATTCAATTACAGGCCTCTGCTCTAATATAGGACGGGGGCACGGCCTGCGCGGACAAATAAAGGCCCCTCCCTCAATACAGGCCGGGTAAAAAAAAACAAAAAACGAAGGAGCAAAAACTACGGTGAATACGGTACTGTAAATTTCCCATAACACAACGCATCTACCGTGTGACGTAACCGGACGTAACGCAGAGACCAAACGAACCAGACGAAAGTTTGACGTTAAGTTTAAAGAGAGCAATATGCAGCGGAACATTTGGTACAGTGTGATGTGGAATCAGCCCTTCAAGCAGAGCCTGCATGATGCCTACGACGAGTGGATAGCTGGGGACGCAGATAAGCAGTACACAGCTGGAGGTGGAAACCTAAAAGCGCCTGCTCGACGCCTGCTTGTGGACTGGGTGATCGCCGCCTGGGACAAGCTGGACAAGGATCTGATCAAAAAGTCCTTCCAAGTTTGTGGACAGTCTGTGAAAACTGACGGGAATCAAGACAACCTCATCCACTGCTTCAAGCAGGGACAGCCCTGCGCCGCTGAGGCTCTCGCCCAGCTGCGTTAGCGGGACCAGGAGAACAGACAGGCAGCCGAGGATGAGGAAGATGAAGAGGAACTGGTCAACAATGAACTTGTTGTTCTGAATGATGAGGACGCGGAGGATACCGACATACTAGATGAGGAGGAGGAGGATACTGAGTGAGTGAGTGACGACCAATATTTACCGGTATTTGCGTTGTTTGGCTTTATGCAATATTTTGCAATAAAAGTCATGAAAATAAAGGAGTATGTCCATGAGAGTTTAATATTAAGAAATAAAGGCCTCACTCGAATACAGGCCTCTGCTCTAATATAGGACGGGGGCTCTCTGCGGCTCAGTAAATAAAGGCCCCAGTTACTATTAGCAGAAATACGGTAATTGTCCCAGGGTCCCCCATCTGATAATCTTTCTTTTAAATGTTTTTGGCTCAATATTTGACCCTGAGACAATCTATACAAACAGACATTAAAGGGGTATTATATGATTAAATAATAGAAATCAATCCACAAGCTATAGGCTGTGAAAAATGGTACCTTATCTGTAAAGGGGAGGCTCGTGGGTACCATGGAGATGGTGGGTACACATTGAACCAATTTTCAATCAGATAAATTGAGCTGAGAGGCAGGCACGTGCACACATAGACATGAAAGGGGGCTTGAGCCCCTGCCTTTTTTTCAGTCTGTAAAAAGTGCCTTTTTTTTTTTTTTTGTTTTATTATAATGCATTTTTCATTTTCATTCTAACAACACATGAACAAAACAAACAGCTCAGACACATGAAAAAATAAAATAAAAAGTGCCCTTTCCTGACCATGAATGCATTTCTAATGATGCTTTGTATGGAAATTGCCCTTTCCATGCCATCACTGAAGGCAGCATTCAAAGAGAAATGCCTTTTCCGAGCTCTCTTGGCCTTGAATGCACCATTTGTAATAGGCCTCTGCATGGAGCAGTGTTTTTCTAAACCGCTGAAGGCACCAACCCAAAAACGCACGTGGCCCATCCCCACCCACTCCAGCAGTGCGCACTCCACTCAGCCAGAGCAACCATGCAGCACGGGGTCCAGGCGCTAGTCCGACCTCCCGCTGGTTCGACCTCTCTCTATTCCGACCTCTCTCTATTCCGACCTCTCACTAGTCCGACCTACGCTGCCATAAATTCGGCTCTGTCAACCAAGCTTTAATCACATGTAAATCAATGCCATGGGAAGCGCACACAAACAGCCGCAATAGGCGCTGTTTCGCACAACACCCACAGCATGCACACACCTGTGTACACACACACACGCGCACACACGCACGCGCGCGCGCACACACACACACACACAACTCAGCCCAACTCAACTCAGCCAGCTGACATGTACCTTTTGAGTGAACTCTGTCCCGAAAAATAAAAAACAATAAAAGAAAGCCACCCCCATGTTCTATTATTATTATTATTATTATTATTATTATTATTATTATTATTATTATTATTATTATTATTATTATATTTATGTTTTTATTGTTATTATGATTCTTATTATTGTTTATTATGTCGCGGGTCCACGTGTGTGTGTGTGTGTGTGTGTGTGTGTGTGTGTGTGTGTGTGGTTAATAACAATCTGTATGTACATTGCTCGCCATGACCGTGACATTGTGTTGGATGCAATAGCCTACAACAGATTTGACCATCTAGTGGAGCAATATATAATCATCCAAGAATGTTAGAATGGTCCAATTATACTTGCAATGCCTTTGCCTGCATCCCGAAACCCGATGTTGTTTGTTGACAACCGTCACTAGACAGCACCCTGCGAACTCATACACAGCGCAAGTGTGTATGCACCTCTCCATGGCACGGAGATCTTATTACGCACACGTTCGGTTTACATCAATCATGGCAGCAAATCCAGACAAGAAGAAAATAAAAGCATTGTAAAAGGAAGATGAATGAATAGACAATACATAACACTGCAGGCTATAAAGTTTGACTGACTGCACGTCTCATCTCTGGCTTGTTGCAGGTAGGCAACTTCTTCATTTAGATTATCTTTCAAGTTATTTAATTTCACGTTCTTGGAGGCAAAGAGACATTTAATGTAGGCCCGCCAGTGTCTTTCTTTAGGCATTAAACGGGAATATATGACAAACTCAGTTCTCAAAGTTTGTGGGGAGTTCATTCACTATAATAAAATATGTTTGTTGGACGATAATAGCTTTTGTTTTTTGTGTTTTATTGTTTAATCTTAATGGGTCTGCAAACCCGAACTGAATTAATTAATTAAAGAAGGAGCAGTGTGCCTGCAGCTCGCTCCCTTTAGACCGCAGTGAATAGTTAGAAAATTATTTGGAAATCAAAAAATGATTTAAAATTAAAATTTTGTTTGCTAAAAAATTATACAATAATATGTTATGTATTTAAGAAATGATTAATCTATCTTTTTTCAATAGGCTACATTTTGACTGGGCCGATAAATATTCTATAAAGCCAGAATTCTGGAATGTCGCCAGCTCAATTGGCCGGCCAGAAAAAATGCTAGCGGAATCCCTGCTCGGGGGTATGTGTGCAGGATGAGGCAGTCTTTCAGTCCTGTACATAGTTCTCTCTCTAGCTCTTCTACATTTACCGTGAATTCTCAACGAACCTGTTCATGTCACCATTAGCGGCTATCGGTGCTTGGATGCACGCAGCCGAAAATGATTGATCTACATTTCAGCACTCCTGCTGATGGACAGCGACAGCTGGGAAAGGATGTTCTCGAGTGGAGGAGAGATGCGGCCTGTCTGTGGAACATTGGGTGGTCGAGGGTATAGGTCGGAATAGAGAGAGGTCGGAATAGAGAGAGGTCGAACCAGCGGGAGGTCGGAACAGCGACATGGAACCAGCAGCACAGGCGCACACAGTCTGACAGATATATCAGTCAGTCAACGTGAATCAGGTAGGTATGTTTGTCAAAGTCTCATCCTAAAATGAGATATTCCTCTAAATCTGGTTAAAATCGGAATATTTAAAATGAGTTATACCCCTAAATTGGCCTTCAAATTGCCTCAAATTTCCACCGCCGCCCTCCGGACGGCGGCTGTAGTGCCCTTTTATGAATTTGAGCCCCTGCCCCTCTAATGTTCTCTGCACGTCCCAACATAAAGTAATCCCTTATTATGTAGGCTAGATACTACATAAACTATTCATTTTACTAAGTGAATTTGTAATTAGCCTATCGTCCTATAGGCCTACATTAATTGACGTACGATGTATTCATGAATTAAATTATTTAGCTTATAACTCTTACCCAACCATTTCCACTTTCAGCCTCAGTTATAACCGCAGCACACAGAGCAACACACACATTCATTGATTAGGCAACTACTTCAACACCAATCAAGCACCCAATCGACTTTATAAAAGAATATTCACGGATCATTGCACACGTACAAATCATCGTATAGGCTACCACTTCAGCCTAACGTTCCCACTATAGGCTACTCCAAACAATACACAAACCAGCCATCATCTCTCACACGCACGCTGTAAAAACCATCTTTGACCAATATTTATTCAGCTTGATGACTATGTTCCCAGAAATCCTCATTCACACACTAAAGTCATTCTTTTTCACTAAAACGATCAATGAATCCACTTTTCTAGGGCGAATAATCTATGACTGAAACTAATCACATCCTCTCAACCCAGGCTCCCCACAGCCCCGTATCCTCACGCACCAATTCATTGTAACAACCTCCCATTAATTATGTAGCCGAGTAGTCTATTTCAGGTCTGCTTATTCACGCTTTGTTGAAATAATACACACAGGCGCTCCTTCGATCACACACAGTCACGCACACCATCACAGCTGTCCCATCCAGAAATCACAGACGTTCATGCGCACATCACCACGCTCCACACTCCACACACCAGTCAGTCCACGTCTAGGTACATATGCATAAATATATCCTCTATTCTCCCATAGGCCTATAAGAATGACAAATATAGCGCTATTCTATGCGCTGATCAATTATATATTCATTATCTAGTCGTTTCATAATCAGTTTCCTATCAATCCGGTCACCACAAATTATAAAACCTATTTATTATATTCTAGCAAGATCCCCCGCTAACTTATAGGCTACTCTGCTTATTTAGAAAATCCCCAAAGGAAATACACGCTTTTACTCTCGCCAACTTGCAACCAGCTACAACCAACCAACATTCCCTAATCCCTTTAGCGCTATTCCATCGCTGATCAAATAGCACCTCAGGCCGGAACAGAAATCACCAGCCATCATTTCCACACGGAGCCTCTAAAAATGATGCACTTCATCCTGCTCGCTAAACTAAAATTTAATTCATACTCAAATGTACTATTATCTCTATCTTAACTGTCCTCTTTGATGTGATGATATCGCGAACTACTACTCTACCCATTAGACTAAAAATATAATTTAATTGATTATTATTTCGACCACTATGTAACAAAGTTGTCGCTACATGCTAACGGCTTTAGCATCACGTAAACTGAATCCCACTACTCCCCTTTTAGTTTCTTAAATCAGTCCTATTAAAATATACTAACATTATGAATAACCCATAATATAGCCATGGGGCAACCTTTTATTGTACGCATTGGACTAACAATCTAATTTATTTAGCCAATTGAGACCATTTTCCTATTTATCTCAATAATATAATAGGCTATAATATAATGGCAAGCCCATTCATAATGCTCAGTGAAATAGCCAAACCATCGCTATAACATATTTCATATCAGTCAATATTGACAAATATCACATCACTCCTAATCCAGAGATGCACTAATGATCATTTAGGCGTTTAGGTAACAATTGCCTGTTTGATCCCCAGCGTGAATTATGCTGAACTGCCTCAGCTGAGCAGCCCCATTTTACAGCATCACCCTAGTTCACAGCACTTTTAGCCTGTTTTATCATTCGGCGATATATATTCATTCCATTATTAGCCTACTATCTTATCAAACTAGTCGCCATATTTATATACAAAGTTTATTCATTTATATATATTTATATATTTGTAAGATCTTACCATAGATAATAAATTTTATTTAAACATATCACTCTTGTTAAACTCTCCGGGATCCCCATTTTCCTCTAACTTGCCAGCAAAACTCAGGCATCATTTTAACACTTTAACTTCTAATTTCCTGCCTGGCCCATGCTTCAATTTAACGTGGGCTTATTCCTTTAAACAAACTTCTTATACATCAAAGCAGTATTGATCAGTGCAAATCCATTTAATCTGCCTTACTTAAGACCCGAGAAAACTCAAAAGGCCCCCGCATTGTATAGAATGGAAAAACAACGTAATCATCAGACTACTCCGTGCATTAAACCACTAATTAACTATAGGCTATCTATTGCTTTAATAGCTACGTTAATGATTAGCGCGTCCTCATCCAATCTGTCCTTACAAGACCCGAGAATACTACTCAAAGGGCCAACGCATTGTTGATAATAAAGACACAGACCTAATCACACTAGCCTATTAAACCACTAACCAATTATATCTATAAATTTGCATCCCACTCTGTTCTCAACTTAAACCTTTAACTACTTTTTAGTCCTAGGTTACATGACAATCATGTCATTCCCTCTCTTTTTCATCTGGGCCAATTAAGCCTCTAAACCCCTGGGGGGCTCCCCGCTTTTTAAAAAAAATCATTTTTTAACATCCCCATGGCACAATTCGACAGTGTCAGATTTGTCATCACCCCCAAGCTGACGCTACCCGCAGTATCGTTCAGAATGTTGTTGTTATTACGCAATGTCAATAATCCGTTTTTACAACCACAGACTGGACTCTCCACTTGAGAGACCGCAGTGGCTATTAATAATCAGTCAGTCCTGTGCCAGCCATTTCCTAAAAAAAATACCCCCATCTATCCCAAATTTAAAGCAGAGCCTCATCAAAACATCCCCAAACTCAGCTCGCCCCGCAAAAGGCACTTTTTCAGGTGCACGGATCAGCACAGCGGGAGAAACCCCCAGGCACACAGCACCCGGTTCAAATGAGGTTAACTCACCTCTGGGCCCTTGAAGCAGGCGCAGTGAGCCAGGAGAGCCCTCCGCTGCTGCATCGCGCATTGCCAGTCCGAGTTCGTGGACGCCATATGTAGTTTAATTCAATGCTGAGTCCTGGAATGAAATGAATGAAGTCGGCAATACCAAGCTCTTGAACAGAATCATTTATTCAAGTACAGCAAATGGCATTTAACACAAGAGCCTGCAGTGCTCTTGGAGAAGGACCAAGTCAAATGTCGTTCTGCCCCTTCGACAGAGGACAAGCAGTTTTATAGGCTGTTACAGTAGAATAGTGTTTGCCTGTAATATGACCATCCCCTTGCATTCCAATTCATCGGAGCTCCTTGAAACTTTGGGACTCTTAGGGTCGCCTTGAAACCTTTAACTAACTAACTAACTAGGAGCCAATAAATGGTCTCCCTCCTATGTCTGGAGGGTGCCTTGGCGCCAGCCTAGACAGCTTCTCCTCATCCATCAAAACATCTTACTTCGAGATAACAAACCACCATCTGGAAATTGTCCTGACCGTGCAGTGGGCTGACATCTAGGCTTTGGTCAGTTTACTTTGAGAGCAGAGGTCACTAACATCAAACCCACTCCATCTAAATGGCATGGCCACCTGGCTCTCTCAGTTTACTGAGAGCCGATGCCTCAAAATAGGACACATTCCAATCCTCATCAAAGAGTGTTATCTGTGGCCTTCCAGTCAAATGAGAATAGTAACTATATTTCACATATAGTCATACTTTAAGATATTACAATTAGTATGGAATTTACCGCAGACGCTTTCTCTTTTCCTCTCAGCGCCTACTCTCGCGCCTTGAACCCGCCCACAACTCCCATAGACTTCATGCCTCACGGCTTCACGGCTTCAGCGTCACGCTTGGAAATTCGGCGTCAGGCCTGAGTGATCGCTTCGGCGTGGCGTGAGCGTGGCTTCGGCACGGCGTCAGCGTGGCACGCGCGTGGGTGGTGTGAACGGCTTCGCCTGTTAACAAGGACGCCGAAATGAAACTTGTGGGTACAGTGTAGGTACAGCTTCGGTTGTGCGTTGCTTCGTGCTGTGTGAACGTGGGCTTACAAATTACCCTGCTACAGCCATTTGATTCCCTGTGTAACCAGTTTAAAATGATATCTTTATTTTTGTGTTTGAAACATCACCAAATCCTGATCAATGTTGAATAACATCTGTTTTGTTATGTTCAAGTTGTATTTCATAGTTTTATCCGATTGTGTGCTCAAACCTGCACTGTCACTTTAAGAAGTCCGTTGTTTTTGACGTCACTCCTGCAACTCCCTCAGTCCGTGCACTTGTCAATGATAACCTTAAGGTTGTGAACATGTAGAGCTCTGTGTCATTAGAATCTGAACTTTGTAAATGCGTTTTGCAAGTTTATAGTGACATGTGTTTCCAAGTGCTACAGGGTTTCCGTGTGTTTTATTGCTAACAGGGGCCGGTGAATCCGTGTGGAGACTGCATGTTTCAGCCTTTGTTTGTATTGTCTTATTATTTCATACAGGTATGTGCACTTTGGTTGTTTTCAAAAGTTTATTGTTACTGCTAATGTTTAGCATGTTTAGAGTGATGTGTAAATTAATGCAGTCCGCGCTAAACGTTCTGAGAGGAGGGGCCGGTGAATCCGTGTGGAGACTGCATGTTTCAGCCTTTGTTTGTATTGTCTTATTATTTCATACAGAGATCCCCGTTCCCACTAAATGTCTTCCAGTCACAGCTTGTGTCAGAGTCCTTCCTTCTTCCACCTGCACAGCCACAGAACACAACGCAGATCATACTAACGTTAACGGATGTGCAGCCAGCCAGACTGAAGTGGCAGGCCAGGCACGCCCGTTACAATGGTGCCGTGACCTTTCAAGGATTGGTCTGAAGATCGACGCCAGTTCGTTCGCCGGGGGGAGTCTGTGATCCCTCGCCTGTACTCAGGTATTTCCTTGGACTGTGCCCAGGTGTGTCAGAGGACACTTCCTTTAATTCTATGGGCTGAGCTGATGAACAAGACGATAGGAAGAGAGAACCAAGAACCCCACGGACTGGTTGTTTAATATTTTTACAGAACTGGGGTATTTATAAAAAAAAAAAAAAATATATTTTTTATTTAGTGTTCTCTCAGACTGGTCAACAAAAGAAGAAGAGAAAAAAAGAAAAATGCTTTATAGACTTTTTATTTAATGTTTTCTCGCAAGTTGGTGGAAAAAAGTGAAGGACAAAGAACTTTGCAGACTTTTTGTTTAATGTTTTCTTCGTAAAAAAAAGGAGAAAAAAAAGAAAAGAAAAAAAAAGAAATAAGAGCTTCACGGATTGTTTATTTGATTTTTTTTTTATGGACTGGGCTTTAGAAAAAAAAGAAAAAGGAACGATAAACTCAATAGACTGTGTTGATATGCAGTAGCATCTAAGTTTCTGATTTGCTGATGTACAGCTGAATACCGATTGATGTAGTTGTCCAACTCGGTATAGTGATCTTAAATTAATCATTCAGGTTTTATTTAAAATGTTCTCTAAATTGTTTTTTTCTCTGTGTGTATAGAGTGACAGAAGCATGGCAAGGGGTGGGACATATTTTGTCGGGTTAGAGGGTGACAGTGCTGATCGTGACTCTATTGAGTCCCAGTCTGGTGTGGGGAGGGGATTTTTTGATCGACCCTTAGAGACCAGGACACCAGGGCATACAGTCACAGCATTTGGTACTCCACAGCTTACCTCGACACGTTATGTAGATCGCGCCATGCCAAGCCAAGTTGAGCAGAATCCAAACTTAGGGCGGTACGGTGGTGCAGTGGTAAGCACCATCGCCTCACAGCTCGAAGGTCGTGGGTTCGATTCCCACCTGGGGACGAGGTGAACGCTGAAGGAATGCGTGCCCGTCCGCATGTCCTCGAGTGCCCACCGCCCGGGTGGGGTCGGCAAAATGGCCTTTCTGTGTGGAGTTTGCATGTTCTCCCCGTGCCTCCCGGGGGTTTCCTTCATATAGGAACCCCCTTCACAAAACCATGCAATATCCTGGTTGCTAATGTGGTTCCTCCTCTGATCGTTAAGGGCGCCTGTTCAGAGGGAGGGGAACTGGTTGGAATAGCGTGAACCTCCCACGTGCTATGTCCTACCGGTGAAGCTTCCTCTGTCAGGTGAAAAGAAGCGGCTGGCTGACTGCCCATGTCTCGGAGGAAGCATGGAGCCAGTCTCTGCTCTCCCCAGATCGGCAGAGGATGGAGTAGCAACCAGGATTGAGAAATCAAAATGAGCACTAATGGGGGATAAAATGGGATAAAAAATCAGGGGAAAAAAAAAAAAAAAAAAAAAGAATCCAGACTTAGGCTCGCTCATCACACAGTTAGCTGAGAAGCTGGACGACTCCATTACAGCTCGGCTGCAATCAGATAGGAGCACACACAGTGCTAGAGCTCCTGAACAGCCCTCAGACATGACACTGCCTAACATAAAGTTTGTCATGCAATCAAATGCAAGGGAGCCTCCTATATTCAGGGGAGATGGCTCAGATAAATTCACAGTTCACGAGTGGGAGAATCTCATGACTTTGTACTTAAGGAAGCGGGCCATTCCAGTTCATGAGCACTCACAAGAGGTCCTAGCAAGGCTTATGGGCAAAGCAGGGGATGTGGTGAGGATAAAGTTGCGTAACAACACATCTATCAACCACACTGCCAATCCCCATATGATTTTTGATATTCTGAAACAACACTTTAGCGAGCTGACATACTCAAGCATGCCGTTAGCAGATTTCTATAATACACTGCCCATACCAGGTGAGGATGCAATGGAGTATTGGATCAGGCTAAATAAAACAGTAGATGTGGCAGGTGAATGTCTGAAAAGGCAGGGCCGTAGCATCGATGACCCTGGTCATGAGGTCAGTATGATGTTTATCAAACACTGCCCAGACCAGTCTCTTGCAAGTGTTTTCAAGTTCAAATCTGCAGAGAAGTGGTCAGCTTGCGAGATCCAAGAGAGGCTAGATGAGCACATGCAGGAGAAGAAAACTCGAGCAGCAGCGGTTAGGCCACTTAAGCCAAGCACAGCAGAACACAAAGTTCATTCTCATTGTCATGTGCCCTTCATTGGTGATGCACCTGTCTTGAATGCCACTGTGGCATCTGTGCCGTCTCCGGCACCTTCGACTACTGCTGGTGTTGACAGTGACTGCATGAGGAGCTTAGTGAGCTTGTTGGACTGGCTGGTCACACAGCAGACACAAGTGCCTGCTACTTTCAACAGCAGCGCTGCAGTGCCTAATTCTTTCCAGAAGGTGTGCAGGGTTTGTAGGAGCCCTGATCATTCCACATTGGCTCACTGCAGGCGTGAGAACAGATGTTTGAAGTGCTTATCTCCTGGTCACTGGAAGAGGGACTGTCCTCAGCAGACAGGCCAGCGCCGCTCTCAGCCCAACGAGAGCGCTGGTGGACAGAACCAGCAGTTAAACTAGAAAACCCACACCTGGAGGGGGGCGGTGTCGGTAACTTGGATGAATCCCTCTTTGAAGCGGGTGACCTAGCTCAGTTATATGAGGACAGCTGCAGCGCAGCGCCTAGGGGAAATCGAATAGTTATTCAAGCCACTCAGAAGATCGAAGCTTTCGGAGAGCTGTATTATGCTCCTGTTCTTGTCAACCACAATGTGTAGCTTAAAGGCATGTGGGACTCTGGCTCTATGGCATGTAGCATCAGCGAACACACAGTGGGGAAACTCAGCTCTGCTGGTGTTTTGTCTGAGAGGCAGCACCCCAAGGAGAACATTGTCTTGGTGGGCTGTGGTGGACTGCAGGCTCGGCCCGAGGGCTTTTATGACTTGGAGATGCAACTTTATGGTGTTCGCTGCACAGGGTTGGGTAGGTTACTTTTAAATAGGAATCCCTTAAAGTTACTTGTTACTTGTTAAAAATTGTACTTAGTAACGTAATCCGATTACCACTATTTAAAAGTAAAGTAGGGATTACTTTCAGTTACTTTTGGATTACTTTTTTTTTTTAATCCAGGAATGTCCCATTGGGATACAAGATCTCTTCTTCCAGGGAGTCCTGGTCAAGAGTCCTGGCTAAAACCCTTATTTAACTAGATGAAGCATGTTTTACCATTGATAACCAGATAAGAATGTTTATACCAACATGAAGTTAAGGAGAATACAACAAGTTATTTTTAAGACCACTTTCATTTACGTTATGGGTATTTTTCATGATGTGGAGTGGAAGACGCAGCTTGTTGCTTTAATCTTGAAACACGACGTGAAACACTAAGTGAAAGTAAAAACCTCTCGCCCCATGCAGAGTTTGGCATGCAGATTTTCCACTGCCTGGCAGCTCGTAACGTTCAGCTGACAGCCCCACACACAAGCGCCTTCCACATGGATTCTACTGAAAATATCATTTTCAGTAGAATCCATGTGGAAGACGCTTGATCTGTCTAAACACTGAGCGAACGTAAAAGTGAAATGCTTGTTATATTTCCATGACGTGGTGAATGCACTCGTGGGAGGAGGCACCACAGGCGCTGGTGCATCTGTCATCATGTTTGCTGCCTGCAGCTGCTGCTGTTGCTCCGCCTCGCTCGTCCTCATCTGTCCCAGCATGCTTTGGGCTTCTCCATTTCGCTACTAAATAGCAACCAAATGAGCCGAAATAAAGGTTGATCTAAATAATGTGTAATGGTAACACAACCTGCAATTGTAGGACATTTCAATATTGGACCAAATAAAACATCGAAATGAAAACACCACCCTATGTGAAACATATATGTCATCCTGGGCCTATATATACCCCTCGTTGATTTAACGTTATTTAGATAAGTGACAGAGTAACGCGCTTCTACTGTCATGTGCTATACTGTGATGTGGGCAACACCGTTTTTTGTTGTTATTTTGTAAAATTAATGAAGAGGCAAGGGCGAATGTAATCCCGCTTGTAACGTCATTACTATACCCCCGTTACTGTAATCTAGATTACACATCTTAAAATGTACTGTGACAGATTACAGTTACCGTTTTTTTGTAATCAGATTACGTAACGGCGTTACATGTAATCCGTTACTCCCCAACCCTGTCGCTGCATCATACCCACTTTAATCGTGCCCGGTCAGCATGACGATCTCATCTTGGGCTCAAATATCATCAAACGTGTGATTCATGTCCTGAAGGGTGGAAGCGACTACTGGGACATCGCGTCCAGACATGAACATCAGTCTGACCCCGACATTGAGCATTTTCTGTCGATGTTCACCAATGTTGAGCGCTGGAAAGGGAGTGAGGTTCCCGACAAAATAGGCACTGTCAAGCTCACCCAAGCAGTGACCCTCCTACCCCAGCACGAGCACCTAGTTTGGGGCAGACTTCTGGCTAATGTGCCTATGTCACCTGGCAGCACTGTTGTCGTGGAGCCGACCAGCTCCAGAGCCATGCCACGAGGTGTTCTAGTGGGTCATCTTGTCACACCTCTCTGGGGAGATAGGTGGGTGCCAATGACAGTTGTGAACCCAACTGACAAAGCCATCACACTAAAAAGAAATAGCAAATTGGCTGACGTGTGTCCATGCTTGGCAATTGAGGATCTTGATGCCTTCCAGGCTTCAGAGAAACCGCAACCTGACACGCAGGTACAACAGTCTGATGCAGAGAGGCGGGAACCTGACAAAGGGCAACTGCAGCCTGGTGCCTCATCCAGTGCCTGTCCTGCTCAGTTCGCTGAGAGTCTGTCAGAGTTGGGCCTGAGTGACATTGAGATAGACTCGTGTGAGGTTAGCGAAGCCTGTAAGTCTCGGCTCGCACGGCTGCTAACTGAATATCAGGACATCTTCTCCAAGCACTCGTTGGACTGTGGTGAAGCCATAGGTTAAACGCATCGCATACGTCTCACTGACGACCACCCTTTTCGCCTACCATACAGGAGAGTTCCCCCAGCCCACTATCAAAAGTTGAGGCAGGTTCTCACTGATATGGAGGAGAAGGGGATTATCAGGAAGTCGTCAAGTGAATATGATTCGCCTTTGGTGATGGTATGGAAGAAAGACGGTGCAACGACTTCAGGTGGCTGAATGCCCGAACCTTGAAAGACGCCCATCCCTTGCCTCACCAGTCCGACTGTCTGGTTGCTCTTGGTGGCAACTGCCTCTTTAGCACAATGGACCTCACCTCTGGCTTTTTCAACATCTCAATGCATGAAGACGACAAAAGGTACACAGCTTTCACGACTCCCCTTGGACTGCATGAATACAATCGCATGCCACAGGGTCTGTGTAATAGTCCAGTGTCCTTTATGAGGATGATGATCGGAATCTTTGGGGACATGAACTTCACAAAACTTCTGTGTTATCTTGACGATCTTCTTGTCTTTGCGCCGACCGAGGAAGAGGCTCTATGCAGACTCCAGACAGTGTTTCAGAGGTTGTGGGAAAACAACTTGAAACTGGCTCCTAGAAAGTGCCATCTGCTACAAAGGCAAGTCGGATTCCTTGGCCATGTCATCGATGGTCATGGTGTGTCCGTCGATCCTGCCAAAGTGGAGGTTATCACCAACATGACGGTACAAGACCTGATGGAAAATGATGGGTGCACACCTTCTGTTCGAAGACTCAAATCATTTCTTGGCATGGTGTTTTATTATCAGCACTACCTCCCAAACTGTTCCTCTGTTGCAAAGCCCTTGTTCGCACTTACAGCTGGGCAAAAGAGGCGGGGAAAGGCAGCTAAGGATAGGAAGTCTCAAGGCACCTATCGAAAGCTTACCTCTGCAGATTGGACGGTGGAATGTGGGAGTGCTTTTGACCGGCTGAAAGCCATGCTGCTGGAATGTGTCGTGCTTGCCCATCCAGACTTTGAAGAGCCGTTCATCTTGACGGTTGATGCGTCGTTGGATGGACTTGGAGCGGTACTGTCTCAAGTGCCCCAAGGAGAATCCAAGGCCAGACCTATTGCTTTTGCGAGCAAGACTCTCAGTGCGTCACAGCGAAGGTATCCAGCTCATAGGCTGGAGTTCTTGGCACTAAAGTGGAGTGTACTGTATGTGAAAAGTTCAGCCACTGGCTGAAGGGCCGTAGCTTCACTATCTGGACGGATAATAATCCGCTTACATACCTTCTAACGAAGCCGAAGCTTGACGCATATGAGATCCGCTGGGTGTCTAAGCTTGCAGCTTACTCCTTTGATCTCAAACATCTGCCTGGGAAGAAAAATGTGGTGGCAGATGCCTTGAGTCGTGTGTGATGCAGCTGAGATGAGGGCTCTTTGTCAGGGCCACTGTGCCTGGGTTGACGCAGCGGAGACCACAACACTCTGTCTGGCCCAACATGTCCAACAGCTATCAGCTGGTCAGGATGTGTTGCCCATGTTCTCTGCCCAGGAGCTACAGCTGAGTCAAGAGCAGGACCCCTGCATCTCTGCCGTGTTACCCTTTGTTGCTGCCAGGAAGCGTCCGTCTAGGCGAGAAAGGCATGGTGCTGACTCAAAGGTCCTCAGGTTGTTCAAGCAATGGGACAAGCTGGACGTGCATGATGGCATATTGTACAGGGCAACACGAGACCCTGTGTCCAAGCAGAAAAGGTGCCAATATGTGCTGCCTCAGAGTCTAAAAGACAAGGCGTTGTCAGGCATCCACAATCTAGCGGGTCATCAGGGTCAGGACCGTACTCTCTCGCTTGCAAGGCAGCGTTTTTATTGGCCCCGATATGGAGAGGGAGGTAAGGGCATACAGTATGTCAGATGCTGTCAGAGGTGTGTGTTAGGGAAGTCACCAGAGCCAGCTGCCCGTGCGCCCCTTGAAAGTATCAAGAGCTCTGCTCCAATGGAGTTAGTCTGCATGGATCTTTGGTCTGCAGAGGACAGCAAGCAGCGGTCGGTGGACGTGCTAGTGGTCACCGATCACTTCACCAAACTCGCTCATGCTTTTCCTTGTGCCAATCAGACAGCGAAGCAGGTCGCCAAGAAGCTCTGGGATAATGTGTTCTGTGTTTATGGTTTCCCAGAGCGGATACATTCTGATCAGGGTACTAATTTCGAGAGCAACTTGATTGCAGAGCTCCTCAGGTTGGCTGGCGTTGCAAAATCCCACACCACAGCCTACCATCCAATGGGCAATGGCAGAACAGAGCGATTCAATCGCACCTTGGGTAATATACTTTGTGCTGTCCCCCTTAGAGAGAAACACCAGTGGCCACAGCAGATCCAGACTCTCACGTTTGCTTATAACGCCACCGCCCACGAGACTACGGGCTATGCGCCATTCTTTCTTATGTTTGGGCGTGTCCCTCGACTGCCCGTGGATGTCATGTTCAAGCAGGTTTTGAATGACCCTGCAGTGGCTGATTATGACTCATATGCCAAGTCCCTGCTTTCTTGCTTGAAGAATGCTATGGAAATAGCCCAGAAACATTCTTCCACTGAGCAGCAACACCAAGCCCGACAGTACAACAAACGCATCAAGCGCACGTACTTGTCCGTCGGGGATCGTGTGTTGGTCGCGAATAAGGGGGAACGGGGTAAAAGAAAGTTGGCCGACAAATGGGAGGATGAAGTGTACACAGTTGTTGGTGTGAATCCCAGCATTCATGTCTACAAAATACAGGATGCCGAGGGACACACAAGAGTAGTGCACAGGAATCTCTTACTGGAGGTCAATTTCTTGCCACTCCCTGGGGTGGATCAGGGCGAGCTTACCCATGCAACTGATCAGTCATTGATCAGCGAGGAGTCTGATCAGGAGGACTGTGATGACACAGCCTCAATGTCTGAAGTACTGATTCCAGGTGAAATCCCGGGGATGGAGAGCAGTCTGTAGTCTCATCACTTGAAGACTCGCCAGAGTCCGACTTAGCTGAGTCAGAAGAGCCAGTGCAGCCTAGTCCAGTAGTCAGTCCTGCCGCTGCCTTTGCTGACCATCCATCTCATCTGCACCACAGACAGACACTTCACACTCGCCTCACACTGACACCTTACCTTAGCTTGCACTGACACACATGCACACACCGAGGCTGATAGCCAGGTTAGAACGCGTGCAGGGAGGTTGGTGAAGTCAGTGAACAGACTGATAGAGTCTATGGTTCAGAAATCATTTCTGAAGGGTCCAAACATCTTATTTAGTAGCCGTCCTCAGTCTCTCCTTGCTGGTTTCGAGAGTTGAGCTGTAATAAGTGTTGGAGGTATTTATGAGAGACAGTTTTGTTTTGTTTTGTTTTTGTTTTGAAGAGAATATACATGTGCAAGTGTCTATGGAACAAGTTTTAAGGCCAAGTGTTGTGTGGCGTACCAGGCGTCGCATTTAGCTAAGGGGATTCAGAGATCTGATCAACCTTTTTCTCCCTTGAACCTTGTAAGTGAGGTAACTTCTGAGTTGACTGAAAAGACTAGGTCTTTCTTTTCACTTGTGCCAGATTGGGTCAGTAGTAGACATTGTGCTTGCAGTCTTGAGAATGTATCCTATAATCAGGATGTTGGTGAATTTCAGGAGGGGTGAATGTAACCAGTTTAAAATGATATCTTTATTTTTGTGTTTGAAACATCACCAAATCCTGATCAATGTTGAATAACATCTGTTTTGTTATGTTCAAGTTGTATTTCATAGTTTTATCCGATTGTGTGCTCAAACCTGTACTGTCACTTTAAGAAGTCCGTTGTTTTTGACGTCACTCCTGCAACTCCCTCAGTCCGCGCTAAACGTTCTGAGAGGAGGTATGTATTATTTTCTGTGTCATGATTAAGCATTTATTTTGGTTTTTAGACAAAACAAACATATCAGTATGCACTTGTCAATGATAACCTTAAGGTTGTGAACATGTAGAGCTCTGTGTCATTAGAATCTGAACTTTGTAAATGCATTTTGCAAGTTTATAGTGACATGTGTTTCCAAGTGCTACAGGGTTTCCCATGTGTTTTATTGCTAACAGGGGCCGGTGAATCCGTGTGGAGACTGCATGTTTCAGCCTTTGTTTGTATTGTGCAGACATGTGCACCTATGTGCAATGAATATGCCACTGACTTGTCTTATCGCTATTCTGCCTCATTGCCTATTGCTGCTTAGTATTGCTTATTGATGCCTATTTCTTATTGCCTATTGCTCATTGCTTGTTGCCTATTTGTACTATGTCGTAAACGGAGTCCACAGCACAAGAATTTCACACGTGATACTTGTACCATGGAGTGACAATAAAAATCTTGAATCTTGAATCTTGAATCTTGAATCTATTGTCATATTATTTCATACAGGTATGTGCACTTTGGTTGTTTTCAAAAGTTTATTGTTACTGCTAATGTTTAGCATGTTTAGAGTGATGTGTAAATTAATGCAGTCCGCGCTAAACGTTCTGAGAGTAGGGGCCGGTGAATCCGTGTGGAGACTGCATGTTTCAGCCTTTGTTTGTATTGTCTTATTATTTCATACAGAGATCCCCGTTCCCACTAAACGTCTTCCAGTCACAGCTTGTGTCAGAGTCCTTCCTTCATCCATCTGCACAGCCACAGAACACAACGCAGATCATACTAACGTTAACGGATGTGCAGCCAGCCAGACTGAAGTGGCAGGCCAGGCATGCCCGTTACACCCGCGAAAATTGGGAGTGATGGCAGACCACTCGCGGCCCACTTGCAGTATCTCCACGGCCTGCTAGTGGGCCGCGGCCCACAGTTTGAGAATCACTGATCTAATCTATGAGCTTTATCAATCTCTATCACTATATACAAAGACGTTTTACAATAGATAGAAAGAAGTAAGCTAGCTGATCAGATCAGAGATTCAACAGAAATGTCCAGTGAAGAGGGTTTGCCATTTGTTTGTTTGGCTTGAGAACAAGGCTTTTTAGCCTGCATAGCTTGTATCACCGTCCTCCATTATTGAGCAGTTGGAAATGTGATTGATCCAAAACAGAGTACAGGCTAGTGAGTGAGTTTTGAGAGTGTGAAATCCACCTGAGGTGTCCTGCTGGTCTAAGCAGCTGAGGTGTCCTGCTGTTCTAAGCACCTGAGGTGTCCTGACTCCTGCTGGTCTAAGCACCTGAGGTGTCCTGCTGTTCTAAGCACCTGAGGTGTCCTGACTCCTGCTGGTCTAAGCACCTGAGGTGTCCTGCTGGTCTAAGCACCTGAGGTGTCCTGACTCCTGCTGGTCTAAGCACCTGAGGTGTCCTAACTCCTGCTGGTCTAAGCACCTGAGGTGTCCTGACTCCTGCTGGTCGAAGCACCTGAGGTGTCCTGACTCCTGCTGGTCGAAGCACCTGAGGTGTCCTAACTCCTGCTGGTCTAAGCACCTGAGGTGTCCTGCTGGTCTAAGTACCTGAGGTGTCCTGACTCTTGCTGGTCGAAGCACCTGAGGTGTCCTGACTCCTGCTGGTCGAAGCACCTGAGGTGTCCTAACTCCTGCTGGTCTAAGCATCTGATGTGTCCTGCTGGTCTAAGTACCTGAGGTGTCCTGACTCTTGCTGGTCTAAGCACCTGATGTGTCCTGCTGGTCTAAGGACCTGAGGTGTCCTGACTCTTGCTGGTCGAAGCACCTGCATGCCATCTATTTGTTTCTCTCCACAATAAAGGTGATAATAGCACAATAATATTGTGTGTGTGTGTGTGTGTGTGTGTGTGTGTGTGTGTGTGTGTGGGGGGGGGGGGGGGTGGGACACAATATATCAAATATGCTATGGTCATTGTTAGATGTGGTGCAGCAAACCCTAACACTGAGGCTCATAGCAGAAAACACATTGACTAGGCAGGGTAAGACTGGATAATTAATTGCTTAATCAATCGATTAAGCAATAAGCGATAAGCGATTTCCAGAAAGCATTCGATATCATCAAACACCAGACTATTTGGGAATATTGGAGTCATATGGCATTGAGCAGATCATAAACATGTTGAGAATGATGTACAGCACGGCACAAGCTGCAGTCAGAGTTGGCAGTGATCTGGGAGACTGGTTCCAGCTGGAAGTCGGGAGCAGGCAGGGGGACCCACTCTCACCAACCATATTAATAATTTATCTGGAACATGCACGGCAAACCATGCAGGAACCAATATCAGTACATGGACATTCTGTAAACCAGTGGTTCTCAAATGGGGGTCCGCGGACCCCGAGGGGTCCGTGGCACTTTGCCAGGGGGTCCGCGAAAAGTTTGCAAGTAATTTTTTTTTTCTTTTTTTTTTTTATTAAAAAATAAAATGCTACATGTTACTTATTCCTTCTCAAACTACTTCCTACATGGTGCTAGTCTATCAAAATATCTTGGCTGTCATTGATTGTGTTGCATAGTGGTTTTCTGTACTGTTGACAAATTGTGATATTGTAAGTCGCTTTGGACAAAACAAAAGTGTCTGCTAAATGATGTAATGTAAATGTAATGTAATAAAAAAAAAAATATATATTTTTTTTTGCAAAATCTTCATAGTTCAACGAAAATAGTTTATGCTTTAAATCTAAAATGGTTCATGGATTACATTCTAATAACAAACCTATCAAATTAAAAGTCAAGCACGTTACCGTGGAAACAATTAAGCTTAGCCCAAAATCACAAATCAGAATGAGGGGGTCCCCGGTATATTTTCTATCTTGTAAGGGGTCCTTGGCTGAAAAACATTTGAGAACCTCTGCTGTAAACAACTTGCATTTTGCAGATGACATTGACTTAATGGAAGAGAACTGGGTGAGCTTGCAGGAGAGTCTGGACGCGACTGTGCGGGGGGCGACGACTGCAGGGCTGAAGATTAACGTTGGGAAGACAAAAGCTCTGGTATTTGGAACACCTGAATCGCATACAAATCTGAGAGTGGGTTCAGACGAGATTGAGACCGTGGAAGAATTAATCTATCTGGGCAGTCTGATTACATCAGACAATTGTAGCAAGGAGATTTGACGGAGAATTGCACTGCTTCGGGCACCCTCACTGGCTTCAACAAGATACTACAACAAGATGAATAGTATAAGTAAGTAGGCCTACAGGAATCTTAGAATATGAGATGCTATACCGGAGTATGTTAAAAATCAGGTGGCACCACAGGGTGACAAACACAGAAGTGATAAACAGTGAAGTAGACTGTGGCAAATCTCAATGAGGAGGATTTGTCGCGTGGACGAGCATCGACTCATAAAGACAGCAACATTTAGCATGACTGCATGGAGGAAGAAGAAGGGCCCGCCCTCGAAGACGCTGGATTGATGTCAAGGCGTGGTCTGGCGTGAGAATGGAGGAGCTGATCAGGGCGGCGAGCAACAGGCAGGAGTGGAGGAGACGTGTCCGTAATGCGGTCGACACCATCATGGTCATGGACATTAGTGTGCTATGGGGGCAGTGAAATCTGTCTGGTGTGGTGTCCCAGCAGTTTTCCAAAGACATGCTACATGACTTTCATTCCACTGGTTTTGGCATTCTGCCAAAGTGACGTGACAGGAAGTGGACTTGAACTTGAACTTTGATGTAGCACTCAAAACAGCAGCTTCACCCAATTCCAAGTGGGGTGAACACGTCACACGCACGCACGCACGCACGCACGCACGCACGCACGCACGCACACACACACACACACACACACACACACACACACACACACACACACACACACACACACACACACACACACACACACACACACAGCTGAGAACCTGTGACCTTAACCCTAGATTAGGACACATGGTAGCTCAAAGCGGCTTAGTGTGACACAGAGCTCACAGCTCTTAAATAACAGTGCTCCTGCAATAATAAAGGCTGCAGGACAGAATAACAGAAGTGAACAAAATGTAGGCTACATCTAATTTGTGTAGATGCACTTGCCAGTCAAAGTACTGCACAGCAGGGTGGGAATTACATGGAGGCCATGGTCTCCGTTACCCCTCCCTCTGGCCGTGATGCCCTGAGATCTCTATGGCCACCTTGGCAGTGCCCTGCTACCAACCTGCTACTGTCAGTTGCTTTAAAAGTGTCAGCGCTGCTCTATCTATCTATCTATCTATCTATCTATCTATCTATCTATCTATCTATCTATCTATCTATCTATCTATCTATCTATTTATCTATCTATCTATCTATCTATCATCAGTATATAATGGGAGCTAGGGCTCTGTCTGTCTGTTTCTCTGTCTGTCCCACTGATGACATCAGTGATGATGTCTTCAGTGATGATGTCATCAATGATGTCATACATGTAGGTATTGTGAGTCATCAGTGACACACACGAGAGAGACTGAGTTTTAACAAAAATTGCTCTTCACGATGTCAATAGAGCAATTTGCCTTGGTGCCCTGGCACCATAGTACCAGAGATTTTCATCTGCCATTTATTTTCCCATAGATATTTCGTAAAATGCTTATAAAAATAGTTTTACTTGTTCAGACCAAACGGTTCAGCTATATTTACAAACAGGAGAGACCATATAAATTTCACTCTGACCGAAACATAAACAATTGCGCATTTAAAGAAAAACATATACGGTATATATATTTTTAGTTTTGGTCCGATGAAATGTTGTATGGTCTCTCCTGATTATAAATATAGCTGAATCGCTTGGTTTGACCAAGTAAAACTATTTGTATAAGCATTTTACGAAATGTCTATGGGAAAATAAATGGCGGATGAAAATCTCTGGTCAAAATCTGGTCACCTTACCTTGCCCCTAAAATGACAAATTCCCACCCTGGCAGTCACAGATAAAAATCGATCTTTTTAAAAGGAATTCATCTTAATCGAATGATCTGGGCCCTTGCTAAATTTGGGAACATGCACTGCCAAAACTGGAACCCTAAAGACAAAAATAAATCCATTTGAGACCATGTGATCTGTGATCATGTGATCTGTGACGTCAGCAAGAGATAATTTCTGGAGTGGACAGAAAAGTTTAATGACTCCCAAGCCGCGTTCGGAATCGTTCACTCATTCACTCACTCACTATTCCCCAGATAGTGTTTATCATATAGTGAACTATATGGGGAATGATCAAAATGAGTTTTGGACACTACACAGATTTTTTTCCTGGAGATCATTGCGTCACCAGATGCGCCGGGTATTCATGTGACACAAGCAATCTGCGCCCAGTATCACATAAACAACTGAGCTCACGAGCAGATTGAGATGTCCTCAGGTATATAATATTGATGTTGCATGTTTTGATTGCTAAATCCTAAATAAATTGTTGAAATTCTAATTACGTGCATGTGTGGTTTTGTCAACCTAGGTGCTGTCTCCTAACAGGAAGCTTTGCTGGTCAAGTAGCTCACAAGCTTGTTAGCTCACGAGCTAACGACTTTCTTCTCCTTCGGTAAAGACAACAGCATTGCATTGTGGTATACCGGCGAAATTGTAAGGTAGCTGTTGTAGCTGTTGTAGGGTAGCTGTTCACTAGAAATCGCTGTGCATTCTGGGTATTTTATAGTGGACTAAATAATGAATCAAATTAACAGTTGAGAATTCGGACACTATTAAAAACAAGGCCAGGTTGAAACCTGGCATAGGGGCGATGCATGGTATCGTCACCCATGTATACCCATGAGGTCCTTGCCAATCTCCAGCTTTAGTTGTGGTGGGGCATTCCTGTCCATGTTGGAAATTAACTTGTGCGTCCACCAGCCAAATAGGCTGGCCGATTTGAAATTGTACCAGTCATACACATTTGTTTCCTGATCAGGCATATTTTGTAATCCCACTTTTGTGTATAACTAACATGTGTGTAATGGTTGTCTTGATTTGGGAAAAAAGTAGAAACACATTTTAACAATCAACAGAACACATACAACATAGTGTGTGCTCCGATTATAAGATGACGACCCCTTTTCCAAGACACATTTTGGGAAAATAAAATGAAAAATCGTTTTTGAAGGGCAGATCTTATTTTTTTAATCAAGACAATCATGTTATTGGAATATAATAATAAAACACATTGGCGAACAATGTAAGCTGTTTTTATTAACTGTCTCTCTAATTTTTTCAATGTCTTTCAAGATTCAAGATTGTTATTGTCACTTTGTGGTACAAGTACGCACGTGTGAAACGTGGACAGCCCGGGTTGAGTCGGGGTTGAGTCGTGCTGCTTTTGGTCCCTGCTCTGTTGAGGTTCTAGCGCTGTGAACCCGGGTTCATACGGTGACGTGAAAACACTGTAGACGACTGATTGGTCAGGCAGAATCGTGTTTACTCTATCTAATGACTGTCAATGCAATGCTGCATACCAGTTTAGTGGGGCTTACCTTCTCTTCTGTTATGTTTTTCCATCAGTCTTTTGTGTTGCTGCCTTCGCCTCTGGTGAAATAAAATCGATCTCCTTACTCAGCTTTAACATGGCGGTGGGTTTCAATTGTTTTGAGAGAGAAAAAGTCCGCTGCTCAGGAAGCCCTTGTAGTTGAGTGCAGCGTCGGCTCCGCTAGGCCGCAGGCGGGGCTTTGGTGAAGCCGCGGTCTTGCCTGGTGAGAGGCCGCCGGGGTAGAGGCTTCACTCTGTAGCGCAACCCCCGTCCCTCGCGCAGCGCATGCATGTGAGTTTGACTAACAACAAACTAACAATAAAGTGATATCCATTCTCCTGGCCGATTGTCACATTTGCCCATGTACACTGTAGGTCATGTAGAGGCACCAGTATTTCATAAACAGTTTAAAAGTTCTGTGTATGGATTTAATTTTAACGTTATTTTATAGCCTACTTCGGCTATAGGCGGAGGACAGATATGCGGTCGCTATGACGACCAGTTGTGGGCGGGGGCAGATCAGCAGCAGTGGAAACAAAACATCCATCGGGTCGAAACAAATAGAGCCGAGTGGTGACGAGCTGTGCAGGGCTGTAAAATGTGGTGGAAATGAGCCATATGTCTCCACTCCGCGAGTGCATAGAGTTGAGAAGTGTGGAGTTAGGAACCTAGCTTGATAATGCCTTGCTACGCAGCAAACAGGGGAAATGAAAGTGCACTTAAAAGTACCCGCTAACGTTCACGTAGCATATTAATTAATTAATCGTTCGGGCAATTGCTTATTATGAGCAAAGTATGTCTCCACTCCGCGAGTGCATAGAGTTGAGAAGCGTGGAGTTAGGAACCTAGCTTGATAATGCCATGCTACGCAGCAAACAGGGGAAATGAAAGTGCACTTACCCTTACTGTGGCATGCAAAAAAGTTGTGGTGGATGTCGGCACAAATAATAAGCTGCAGCGTCCTCCTTGTAACGAGCTAGCCACAGTATTAGCCACCTGGAGCATGCCCTGGTTTGCAATGAGCTAGTGTTGCCAGATACAGCTGATGGTTTCCAGGTAAAAAGTGGCAACCAGCTTAGAGGTGCATTACCGCCACCTACCGGACTGGAGGAAAAAGTGGCAACCAGCTTAAAGGTGAATTACCGCCACCTACCGGAGTGGAGTGTGGAAAGACCAGCTTAGAGGTGCATTACTGCCACCTACCGGAATGGAAAGTGGAAAGACCAGTTTAGAGGTGCATTACCGTGTGTGTGGAGTCGTGCATAAAGTGTCGGTGACTGACTCGTTTGTAAGGGCCCTGCTGTGCATGCTGCACACCGGCCCCAAAAATTTGACACACTAAATAGTCCACTGTAGTAATCCAGGGAATATAAAGTAGAATCCAGCAGCAGGAATAAAGAGGGAAGCGCTTGGTTTGGATGCAAGTAAAAACCGAGTGCTTTATTGCACACTCTGCACTCACTCTGACAACACAACATTCATTCCAACTTCCCGGTTTAAATACCGGTAACAACGTCCCCCCTGACGTCACCGCGTCGGCGCACGGGCCGTCTGGGTAGTGTAGTGAATTAGACTGTCAATCTCCTTAGTGTGCGCAGTCACCACACCACTATTTCTGTCATAGGGACCGATTCCGAACAGGGCTCCAGAGTGTTTGCTTGGACTTTCTCCACACAAAAGAATATTATTTCCTATTAATACTGTAACAGTAACCTGACACCGCCAGAAGGGGGCGGTATTGTTTTCACAACAAGACACGCATGTCGTGTTGTGAAAACACTACCGCCCCCATCTGGCAGAGTCAGGTTATAACAGCACTCAACTGCATAGTGGATAATATATAAACCTCCAACAGAATCTGTGCCATTCATTTAATTTGTGAATATGAATTTCTGCCTCAAAACAAAACACCAAGATCCCAGCCTGAGAAAATTTCTGGAACTATATACTGATAATGAATAGGAGGTTGATGATCAGACTCAAGTCACAATTTGAATTGCTTGAAACTTCACTGAAAGGGACACTCCACCGGAAAACAATGCTGATTTATTTTGCACATGATCTCACACATGTCCAAAAACTGTCAACAGTTTTGCAGACATTCATTTAGTTTGACAGTTATTGAGAGTTGATTTGAGTTAAGTTGTGGCCCAGTGCTTGTCATTTGTACATTGACATCACTGGTCCACAACTTAACTTAACTTGCTGCCACACTGATTAAACAGTCAAGTCATAAGATTAGAAATGCAATCAGCTCTTCTCAGCCATTGTTGCCATGAGCTGTGGACCTCCAATATGGCCACCAGAGGGCAGCATCCATCAGCTGAAAGCCCTCTATAAAATATAACCTGATCCTCAGAAATGTCCTGTCAGCAGGCTGCTGTTCAGAGAGCACTTCCTCTCTTCTTCCTGTCTGGATGTGCTCATCAATTAACACAACTTGTGTAAAACCTGAATGACACACACACACACACACACACACACACACACACACACACACACACACACACACACACACACCCGCTTCAGCGCTTTCTCATTTAGACAATGCCCCATGATGACTGTCACAGGTGTTTAAAACTGCATCCACGTATTGCATTGACTGCACTCAACTTAGACTGGGTGAACCCAGCCATAGTCACAGACTATGGGGCACTTTACACGAGGACGGTTTCCTATGGAAACGGGAAATTATTTTATCGTTAGTGCCTCCCATCAGAATTAAGCTACACTGCGGCCAGCTTCAGTTACATGTTCAGAACGTTACTGCTGCGAGGAGCCGATGGCTGTACCCGGTCGGCATTTAACGTTAGTTACAAAAGCACGTCAACAGTGTTTTCTCACTGCCAGTAGCCTACAGTAGGGTTTGACAGATAGCACACTCAGCGCTCCCGGTCCTCGCTGCTCGTTAAAGATTTCCAATAGGCGTTATTCTGATAAACTGGTCACATGTTACATTCTCATCCGACAAATATTAAAACTTTAAAACAGTTTGGGGTTTTTTTTAGCTTGAAAAAAGCATTTTGGCAAGTCTAAATGACTGCGGAAAGCGTACTCTACTTCCGCGTTTAAAACCGGAAAGACGATTACGAAATTACGTCATGCAGAAGCGTCCTTGTATGGGCAAAGAATACAGTGATCACACTGCCACCTAGCGACCTGGCATGTACATTATGGCGTTTTAAAAATTCAACAGCGCTCATGTAAACAGGGAGAAGGTGTGAAGGAAAAGGTGTGAAGGAAACGCTATTGTGTCGTTTCTTCCAGAAACTGTCCTTGTGTAAAGGGCCCCTATGTCTGTAGTGACTGATAGTACATGGAGGTCACGTGGAGGCTGGGTTTACCAAGGCTCCACCCAACTGTGATACCACTCTTGCAACTGTGATCTTATCTTAGTCACAATATGTCACGGAAGTGATGTCAGTCTGGCAGTTGTTTGTGTGTGTGTGTGTGTGTGTGTGTGTCTGTGGGGGGGGGGGGGTTTGAATGCATTTACAATTGCTTAACTGTGATGAGAGAAGAAGACATCACTGATGACATCACAACTGCCTGTTGTATTCACCTGTAGGTCAGCAGTTGACCTGGGCGAATCCATCTCGTGCGAATGATGTCACTGAGCTGGAAGTGATGTCACGCAATTATCGACTGTGATGTCATTAGCGCTACAAATTTGCCTCAAGGACCCTCAAGGTCCATCTGGAAAAATGTTGAGATACTTTGAAAAGTTTGGAAAACACATTTTTGACATCTCCTCCTAGACCGTTTGACCGATTTCCACCTAAATTGCTGGGTAGTATCTATAATGCAAGCTCTACAAGTTGGCTTTTTGAAATCTACTTTAGTTTAGGATATTACCCCTTAAAGTTGTGAGAGGGCGTGGCCTCTCAGCAAAATTGTCATAACTTCTTGGCCAATTTACGAATCGCCACAAAACTTGGAGGACATGTTCAGATACCATCACTGACCATGTGTGCCAAATTTGTGCCAAACACCCTGTTTTAGCTGAAATCTGCACTGTAACAGGCTACAGTAACTGCTCCCCTCAAGTTATTCGTCCACATGACTACAGTATGTAGATTTCAACTAAAAACAGGGTGTAAATTACATCTTTTCAAGTCAACTTGGCTTAGCTCTTGTAAAGACTTGGATTATGCCAGGTGAGCAGTATGGACGGTTTTGTCTCGTGACCCTGCACGCACCCTGACCACAGCAGTCACCTGCACTTCTCTGACGCCTCCAGTCTCAACTTGCACCGCGCCGGCTGCATTCTACTGCATGTATGTACTGTAGTACACTGACTGTCAGCAAAGTACCTCATACATTAATAACCCCACATCAAAAAATTTGAACTATCCCTTTAAATGTCTTCAAAGAGGAAAAAACACTTGGTCTGTGATTATCTGTCACATACAGTAATTAACTGTTTTGGTCAGTTGGCAAAGTCTACCTATTTATTCACAGAAATGGCCTGGAATTCACATTGTCAAGTCAACAAAATGTTCACCTTTGTATGTCAACTAGAAAACACTGATCTTGAGCTTATTCCATTACAGTTATTAGTTACATCATCAAACATGTTATCGGTAACGTGAACCAAGGGATTACTTTTCCATATTTGAGATAAAGGTTCAGATGGGAAGAAGTGGGAAATTACAAAGTCCAGGAAGTTGATTGAAGGTTTGCATTCACACATAAAAGTCTCTTGCTTTTCATTCTAAAAGTATTCCTAGAAGTAGTCCTCCTTATTTTTTCACAGCTATCTGTAATCCAAATACATAATATTTTTTGAATACTTTTTTGTAACGCCATTGTATGCTCCTCAATATTCAAACAGCACAACAAGACTTTGTTTTCAAGAACATGCCACAATAAAATCACATCAGAGTTCTGTATGAATCCTTCCATCATGGTCCAGTGTCCTGAAGGCCTTGTGCCTCGTGTCCCTCTGGCTCGGACACGTGCGGTTCTCAGGCTTTAGCCGTTGCCCTCAGGTCGGTCCAACAAGAACCTCCCGGAGGGGTCCGGGACAAACCACTTCTCCCACAGGTCCAGGTGGACACCGGGGTAATTCCAGGGTTTGAATCGGCCGTTCCAATGCAGCAGCCGTGCCTTCTGGAGGAAACTCTCGGAATAACGGGCGTCTGGACTCCAGCCTACAGGAAGAAAACAGAAATCTCCACTTAAAATGTAGCATAGTGTTGACTTTGTGCTGCTAGGGGGCAGCACTGACAATGAATGGGACTGACCCAAGGGTGGATCTACATCACTGATGGGGGACAACAGGTTTACTATTCGCTTGTTAGTTGTACAAGACAAGATTGTTTTAGCCCAGTTTATTTACGTCCGCCAAGGAGGTTATGTTTTCCGTGCCGTTTGTCTGTTAGCAGGATTATTGAAAAAACTACTGGGCCGATTTTCATGAAACTTGGTGGAAGTGTGTAGCATGGGCCAAGGAAGAACCCATTACATTTTGGTGCAGATCTGATCGGATTCAGGTCAAGGAAGGGGACAGGTCTAGGGCACGGTGGCGCAGTGGTAGCGTTCTTGCCTCGCATTCTCGCCTCACAGTAAGAAGGTCCTGGGTTCGATTCCTGCCTGGGATGCTGTTGACACTGGGGGTATGTCTCCCCATGCCTTCGGTGGCTGCATGGTGCCCAGGTGGGCTATCTTGTCGAAAGGGACTTTCTGTGTGGAGTTTGCATGTTCTCCCCATGCTCCTCTGGGGTTTCCTCCATATAACATCAATATGGACCCCCACTGAAAACATGCAGAATGGTCCCCGGGCACTTCACTGAAGTTGCCCACCGCTCCTGGCCTGACCACGGAGGACGAGTCAGGATAGTTCAAACACGGAGGAAAAATGTCACGTTTCCGTGCACGTGTGTGTATGCTAGGGGTGTCACGGTACACGGAAGTCACGGTTCGGTACGTACCTCGGTTTCGGGGTCACAGTTCGGTACGAGTTCGGTACAATGGGGGGGAAAGCAACAAAAGAATCCCAAATGCATAAGGTTAGGTTTGTTTTCATTTATTTTTAACCTTTTGGTTAAAAATGCCTTTGTGGCATTTCTTTTGAACAGACAGTACTAGTGCTCCACCCAGTGTCATAAATTGGTACAGCATGGCCCTGTCGTGTATTAAACCAGTAAACACTAACAGTATTAGACTCTCTTACATTATATTTTTATGTAGGGCTGGCTCTACGACTGCATATGGGGATGCAGGCAACTAGTCGGTTAAATGTTTAAACATCCACTACCCTCGCTAGTCGGCACCAAAATACTAGTCGGTTAAACTAATAATTAAATTATCATAGTAATAAACAACGCGGGCCGGAATGTTGCATCTTTACCAGCCCCCCTCCTCTAATGCCTGGATGTAAAGTAAAGAAACCAGGCATAGTCAAAGGAGCGGAAGGGTGGTGACATCATCTCATAAAACCAGCGCAGTTTGGCAGTATTTTGATCCAGTCAATGACAACATGGTTATGTAGGCTGTCTGTGCAGATAAAACTGGCATATAACGTTAACCACTTGACAGACATTCAGCACAGGCATGTGGACGCAAGGAAGGACAGCAGGATCTGATCCTATAGCATTGAACATGTTAGCCACACAAGCTAACACGTTTAGCCCACACAAGATAACATGGCAATGAATGACAAGACGCTTCCATTCAACTTTATTGAGGGCAAAGGCTTCCGAAAGTTAAATGGACTATATTTAGCCTGCATGGTGCTAGGGTGAGTTGTCGATGTTTCCTGATGTGCAATGTTCATAAAGAGCGCAAGATTATTTGGATATTGACGATTATAACGAACGAATGTGTGTATTGACGTATTCGTCATATAGCTACACGCACCGAACCATACCGTGACACCCCTAGTGCGTGGTGTGTTGTCTGTGACGAAGAAAAGATGGGTTTTTATTTCTATTTCAGATTCCAACATTTTTTTTTATTTATTTATTTTACATCGAGTTAGACTTCTGTTTGGTTTTGGCTCATGATAAATCACCTTTCCATACAGAATACAGCATGATTCAGGAATTTCTTGTAAATATTAAGAGGGACGATCTTACCCAGGTGTCTGACGTGCCACACCGGGTCGATCGTGGTGTATTTCTCATGAAACACAATCAGCATGGGTGGAGTGGCCACGCCGCCCGCCAAGGCACTGCTGTATATGTTCTGCCTGGTGGAGGGGGATGACACATGAAACACAAACACAATTAAATTACTCTCTAGCTAGCCATCATCTCGTTTTTCAGATCAGTCTTGAGAGAATGTTTAAAGACATTCACAGGGTTTATGCCTTGTGCTGCTCACCTGAAGTTCTCCTCCATCCACTTCTCCAGCTGCTTGGTGATCTTCTGTTTCTTCCACTCGGTAATGTCGGCCACAAACACCCCGGGGTTGAAGGAGCAGTCACTGGGGTTGATTCCCAGGTCCCTCACCTCCTGCTTCCTGTAGTCCAGGAAGCCCATGTAGGTTGTCTGGGAGACAGGCTCAGAGGGGAAAGCATCATGTTACCGTTACTGAGGTTGATTCTTTAAAATAAATAAATGATATATATATATATATATATATATATATATATAGAGATGTGTGTGTGTATGTTATATTATATATATATATATATATATATATATACAGTATATATACACACACACACACACACACACACACACACACACACACACACACACGAACAACACACACACACACACACACACACACACACACACACACACACACACACACACACACACACACACACACACACACACACACACACACACACACACACACACACACACACACACACACCAGGGTAGGAAAGTAACTTTTTTAAATAAGGGCTATTTTTGCCCCTGTGAAATGTATATTTCGGGGGCATTTTGGATAATTTCCAGGGAAATTTTATCAAATGTTGGGAAATACCTTAGTTGCACCTATGTAGCATGATAGACCAATCAATGACTCTTATCTAAGCATATGTTATTTCTAAAAGTTCATAAACAGTTGATTGTTTGGCATGTTATTAATGTACTTGGCAAAAACATGAGTGAACTAGCTGGCCAGCTAGCTTGTGCTGCCTGTCATTGAGGTAAATAACGCTAGTAGGAGGAGGGGCGTGGGTTGTACGGATGCCTAGCTGGCTGTTTTCGAGTCACGCTTTGCAAATACAGAATAATAATAACGTCTTTGTTGCCGTTAGCTTGACGTCTCTTTCCTCGATTAATTGTCTGATGCAAAGCTTCTGTATTGGCTTAAAAGATGTGAGATTGTGAATCCGCAATGTTTCTACAAGAACTTCTTCAAAAACCTTGTTCGGTACGTCCATCTTTTGTTTTGTTGTTTGCCGTTCCGATCCGTTGTGTATAATTGTCAAGTTAACGTAAAAGTTGCCGCTGTTACTTCCTGTCTAGGGCGGGCTCTAGGCTGGAACCAGAAATGGTGACAAAATCACTTGTAAAGGGAGGCCAGGCTCTTTCTCGCCGAGAAGAGCCTGGTGACGCAAGGTTAAATCCTGGTGTGTCCCGCCTCCAAATCGAGTGGGATTCAGTGTGTTGCGGCGCTCCCCTTGGGGAAGAGCCTTTTGACGAGAGGAGCGGAGCTCAGCGAGCCGCAGGCAACCAGCTGCCTTCGTGTTGCCGAGCGGAGAGTGCAGCACGTCGGGCCTGGAATCTCCGAAGTGACATCCAAGCTCTCAGATGCACGCGCCATTATCGCTGCTGTAACGATACAATATCCCTGGAATGCGCGTTTTAACGAGCCAGTTACATTTCTTTGGATTCTTAGAGATTATACTTTTTGTTTTTTGTTCATGTTTCTAACAATTGGCCAAGTTAGTAGTTAGTTTATGGGATAGGAATTCTGGCAGATGACAGGCACTATAGGCGCCATTTTCGACTTGATTTGGAAGAGAAAATTATCCAGAAATGAAGATTTGAGTGACAGCTGCATTTCGTGATATGATTGGTTGAAATGGGGTAGAAATATGATAGTAGGCCTACAAGGTGACGTCAGCAAACTGTAAATTACTGTTATCAATGAAATCTTGAAAAACGAACCTTTGATGTGAAAAAGTGTGAAAAACTAAAGAAATTAGATTGTTGTGATTTGTTTTGCATACATTATTAAATAGGTGCACTGCATACCCAGGTATTTGAACTAAAAGAAAAGAAAAGTCATTCTTGGGTTCAGCTCGACTTTAAGAGTTCATTTTGTGTTTATGTATATGTACAGTATGACCAGATAATCCTGGTAAACTGCCATGAAAAAAATCAGTCAATCCATCCTCGTTGCCTGAATAGAATGTTGGCAGTTTACGTTTCTCCAAACCACAGATACCTTGAATGTCAACATTTGTCAACCAAAATATGTTGCATAACAACATTTGTATATACATGTATATCAACGTGATACACGTCATAGAGTCTGCTATTGAGGAAAAAAATGCACCTGCATCCCGATGCTGCGCACCATCTCGTGCGTGGACGGCAGGTCGCAGTCGGTGGCGAAGGCGGCAGCGTGGCCGGGCTTAAGCTTTATACTGAACAGATCCTTGATGTCACCTAGAAAGTACGACAGAAGGCTGTTGATGACAGATCCCTGTATGATCTCTCCATCTCTCCTGTCTTTTCTGGTGTTAGGCCAACTTTCTGTTTTCATTACAAGCTTAAACAATTTCTGCATCTGCAGCTCCATCAATTCCAAATACAGTGTAAAAATAAATTTTTTATATTTTTTAAATCATCATCATCAACTAATGACAGTGACAGCAAAGCAAACATAACATTTAGTAATAGCCTTATAATAAAAGAGACTCACTCAATATCTAATTGAAATATTGGACAGATGTTCTTGTCATTCACTAGTTTCAGGGCTCAATTAACGTCAGTTTGAAAATAGGGGAGGATTTTGAAAATGGTGAGTTGTGTATCAAAACCATGAGATGAATCATAAAGTTTTCATAATCAATTACAACACCATACAGGTAACATAGGGTGACCTGTTTTTATTTTTAATGAAAATGTCCAAATCAAATGTTATTGTTTTACAACTACAAAATGAGAGAGCGAGGGTTTCAGGTTCATGACTGCAAAACGTACATCTGTTATCAATGTCAGCAAACCTGATACCATTAAATTGGAAAGATATACACATATTTTACAATATTATACATATATTTTACAATATTTTCAGATATACCTCTTCTACTTACTTTATTGGATTCTCTCTGGTCTCGCTGACATACATACCTTGCACAATGACATCATCGTCTAAGTATATCACCCGCTTATGTTTGATGTCAAGCAGAGCTAAGTAAAAGCGCACAAAGTTGAGCTGCAAAACAGTTAAAAGAGTTAGTTCACCTCTTAGGAATTCTGAGTTTACTTTAAATGGAAACAAATACATTTGTGCACACATAGTGACTGTTTATCACTGCAGAAACAAACCCAGAACTCACTGGATGGAGCAGCTCGGGTCGGGATGAGTCCGGCTTCACCTTTCCTTTGAGAACCATGGGGTTAAACTCCAAAATCTTATACTTGATGCCTTTCAACTTCGTCTTATCGATGTACTGCCTGGGATGACACAAAGAAATAATCACAATTCAATTCAAACATTTCTTCTGTAAAGCACTTTGAGTTGCATTTTATGTTATGAAAGGTGCTATATAAATTATTATTATTATTATTACTAGTGCAGTGCCCATTCCCCCTTGCACCACCCTGTGGGCACTTCCCCCCCGCACACACACTGCACTCTGTCAGGTCCCCCGAAGCACACTCCCCAAGTTTGAAGTCGATCCGACAAACGGTTCTTGAGATACGTGAAGGACAGACAAACAGAGAGTCCTGGAATAAGTCCAAATTGCATGAAATGCGGCACCGCACTCCATCGGGGTCCGAGCAGCGTACTCCCCAAGTTTGAAGTCAATCGTACAAATGTTTCTCAAGATGAACTGCTTTTTGTGTTGCCAGTAGGTGGCGCTATGTCAAATTGCAAGAAATTCAGCACTCAATCACTTCACAGCCCCAGGCCTGCCTCCCCCCGCCCCTTAGCCCCATGGCTGGGTGTCTGAGCCCAGGACAGGTGCTTCACCCCCCTCACACATCTATCTATCTATCTACTGCTGTGAGTACAGTCGTTGAGTAAACAGGGTCGTTAACTAAGTCAACATCGAGTCCTTGAGATTGAATGGGGGGGGGGGGGGGGGGGGGGGGGGGGCTGTTATCTTATAAGGCAGGGATACTCAACTTGCTTTGCCCGGGGGCCACTTTCGTGAAATGATAGAAGGCCAGGGGCCAGTTAATAAACAAACAATATACATTTTTCTGCAGCGGATTGTAGGTTTTTGGGGTGTCAGCTGGAGTTTAGTCTGACAATGTTGTGCACACCGGATAGTTCATTAGGTTAAGTTAGTTAGGTTAAGTACATACATAAATGCCTGGGTAGCAAGCAGACGGCGGGATTTGAGAATTTAGCAGCTAAATCATAGATTATTGAAAGATATTCCATATTCCAGACTGAAATGCTATAACAGAAGCTGTGCGATTCGGACGCGAAACACGTTCGATATTAATACATTTGGAAACACGTTCGATATTAATACATTTGTGTTCAATCAAGCGTGTGCTCCTTCAAGCCCTGGCTGAAGTGTCAACACTGCTGTGAGCACAGTCGTTGAGTAAACAGGGTCGTTAACTAAGTCAACATCGAGTCCTTGAGATTGAATGGGGGGGGGGGGGGGGGTGTGTGTGTGTGTGTTATCTTATAAGGGGTCCTTGGCTGAAAAACATTTGAGAACGTCTGCTCTAGGGCAACACCACTTCCGGGAACCCGCATCCTGTGTAAGTAAGGGTTGCCAGAGTAAAACCTGGCCATTTCCACCACTGCTTATGGATGAGCATCATCTGCTGCATGCCATCGAGAACCGTTGGTCGGATCGACTTCAAACTTTGGGAGTGTGCCCTATTGTGCAGTGCAGTGCCCTGTTTTTGTGCAATTCGGCATAGTGCCACCTACTGGCAACATAGAAAATGTGGTTTATCTCAAGAACCATCCGTCAGATCGACTTCAAACTCGAGGAGTGCGCTTAGGGGGACTCAAGGAGGTGCAGGGAGCTGAATTATGTGCAATTTGGCATAGCGCCACCTACTGGCAAGAGAAAAAGCACTTTATCTCCATAGCCATTCATCTGATCGAAAACTTAAAACTCTGGGAGTGCGCTTAGGGGGACTCAATGGAGTGCAGGGAGCTGAATTCCGTGTAATTTGGCATAGCGCCACCTACTGGCAACACAAAAAGTGGTTTATCTCGATAGCCATTCATCTGATCGACAACAAACTTGGTAAGTGTGCTGCTGGGAACCTGACATAGAGCAGTGCCGAATTCTGTGCAATTCGGCACAGCGCCACCTGATACCATGCAGACCAGGCCAGAAATTTGGGCCGTTTGAAGCAAGATTTGGTGAATATAATGCTAACGTGATGTTACATGTTAGGTTACCTATTTGTTCACTAATATAATTCAACATTGCCTAGATAACTGCAAGTATAATATGAAGACGTAAAAACAAAAACATGCCTCTGTACAAAAGCTTCACAGCAAACTTAATTTAAGGAAGAGTGCAGTGTCCTGTCTTGTCTCGTCTGAGGTTAAATGAAAATACAAAAATAATAAAATCAAACTGCTTAATCTCCACTTTAAACTGTATTGTGCAGTCCTACTGATAATCCCATAGCACATTAATGTGAAAGCAATAAGCATATAGCCTACATGTTTCACTTTATTCTCTGAAATTGTAGCCTACCTGAAGGTTCCTGATTCTGATAAGTTCAACACCACCTCCAGCTCTGCAGGAGCACCTGCTGCAGTGCTAGTGCTGCTTCTGCCTCCTTCTCCACTTTTGTGAAGAAAACCCCAAAAGCAATCCAACCCATACCTTCAGATTAGCCACTACTGTTTACATTTGACCAATAGGATTTTTTAATATAGCCTAATATAAAACAAAAAACAAAAACAAATACAGGCTCCTTGCTTTCCACCTCTCTGCACCTCTTTTCTTCTCCATTTTGGCACCATTGAACAGCAAGCCCTGCCCACCCGTGCTGGGGTACCAGCAGCTTCTGACTGAAAAGTTAACTCATTCCTTCCTGCCTGGCTACCTGCAGCCTGCCTAACTGCTATCTGCGCAACTAGGAACACTTATACATACTGGCCTGCTGTTCAGTGAGCGGCCTGGCCTGCAACATTTTTTTTTTTTTTTGCAGGCCAGGCCAGGCCAGGCCACCGGGCATCGGCCCGACGTGCCCGATTATGCAGTCCGCGCCTGGATGATATAATGTGTCGAAAAAACTAAGCTTACATTTGAAAATTCAACCAAAATTAGTCCACATGTCAGGAGTAATTTTCTTTTTCCAATTTCCAATGGCTCTACCAATGGTTGAGCAAACTATTAACTCCAAATTGGCATGTTTAGGTGTAAAACATGATACTGGTCCAAGTGAGACAGAGGCTTCATTGTTCACTCCCAATCTTGTCAAATGGGGACAAGCTGGTGAAATCATTATCACAGGGTTTTCCTCGGGATGTGAAGTGTTGATGCTACGATGGAGAGGCCTATTGATGAATTTGGATGCTATATTTTAAATTTAAATATCACGTCCTTCCAAGGTCATCCATACATTTTCAAAAACTTTGAAGGACTTATTTTGGTTTCTTTAAATTGATCTACAAACTTTCAGGGGTTTTCAAGGAAAATGGGAACTGTGTGCACCTATTATGGGGTGTCTCTAACTTTTTGACTGTGGTAGAATGTATCAGAAAAAGAGCAGGTGGTGGTGGATGGATCAACAAAATATCACATGTGCATTCGGTCAATTTCTCTTAGATAAATATAGGCATTAATATAAGCATCAATTGCCTTTAATAAATAATGCTTTATTGTGTCAACAAAGTAAGGGCAAACCTGGTCAGTTTGACGGCATCACGAAGCGTAACGATGTAGAAGAACACGCTGGCGTCTGTGTTGCTATAGATACTGTTGATGGTTGCCATGGTCGCACCCATGCGCTCTTCTGATGCACAGATGATTACGGGGATAACGCCATCCGCCTCTGAGACTGTCTCCATGGCAACTCCACCAAGGCGCTTCCTGTGATCTGAGAGGAAACCAACAGAAGCCGTGAACGGAAGTCGGAATTCTGTGTAATTTTGTAAAACTAGGCATCTCGAGTTACACAGTGTGCTCGATTCCTAGGCTCGCCCGCTATGTGGGCTCGCTCAACAGCCCTGCAGCTCGCCGAGCTGGTCCTGTCACTCGCATACGCAGCTCGGCCGCTGTGCAGCCTGGCCCGCAGCTCAGCTGCTGTGTGGCCTCGCCTGCCCTATTGCCGCTCGCGCACGTGTGTGTTGCTCACAAAATGTTATTAGTGGCCGGGCCAGCGAAGTGGCCACTGTTTGTATTTGCCAATATTCTTCTTCTTCTCCCAGGAAGTTGAACTTCCCATGCATGAGAATAAACCAAACTTTGCACAAAGGTCTAGTCCCATGCCAAACTTCTTCAATGCAAATTTGGCACCAATAGTCCTGATGGTGGTGCTATAGCGACCGTCTAAAGCAGGGATACTCAACTTGCTTTGCCCGGGGGCCACTTTCGTGAAATGATAGAAGGCCAGAAGGAAATGATAGAAGGCCAGGGGCCAGTTACCCCCGAGGGGGTTCCTCCGTATATAACCCCCCCACTAAAAACATGCAGAAGATCAGATCGTCATCGTCATCCGACCAGTGACGACAACATCCGAAGTTGGTCCCCGGGCGCTGTACGAGAAAGCGACCACTGCTCCTGGCCTGCCCCTCGGAGGAAAGGACATGCCTGGATGGGTTAAATGCAGAGGACACTTTTCACCGGCCACCGTCAGCATGAGTGTGTTGTGGCCGCATGCATGTATTGTGGTGTTCGTGTGACAATAAAAGACGGCTTGTCCGTTACGAGAGAGTTAATAAACAATCAATATACATTTTTCTGTAGCGGATTGTAGGTGTCAGACGGAGTTTAGTCTGACAATGTTGTGCACACTGGATAGTTACTTAGGTTATGTACATACATAAGTGCCTGGGTAGCGAGCAGACGGCGGTATTTGACAATTTAGCAGCTAAATCATAGATTATTGAAAGATATTCCATATTCCAGACTGAAATGCTATAACAGAAGTGTGAGTATTGGCCAGAATTACATGAACATTTGGACACTTATTCAGCGGGTATCTTGCATGTTGCATTCAGGTGCACTGTAAAAAAAAAAAAAAAAAAAAAAAATTGCAATTCCATCGCGGGCCACACAGGGGGCGCCCGCGGGCCGCATGTGGCCCGCAGGCCGCCAGTTGAGTATCACTGGTCTAAAGCATTGGTTCCCAAACTGTGGTCCGGGGCTCTGCCTGGTGGTCCGCCAGAGAATTATATATATATATATATATATATAGAGCCCAAGTGGCGCGTGGGTCGGAGTCACGTTTCAGACAGAAAAACAAAACTTGAGGTTGAAAGGCGGGCCATAGTAGCATGTCGATGATTTGATTTGACAATTTTGGGGACTGGATTTGGCTTTGGCCAATCCTCGCGTGTGCCGCCCCAAAATTCAGTGGGATTCAGCGTGTTGTGGTGCTACGTGAGTTAGAGCAGCAGGCAGCCAGCTGCCTTTGTGTGAAGCCTGTCGGCCTGGAATCTCCGAGGGGCCGGGGTCTGAATTCGGCCTTAACTACATTAACTAACGTTATCCTGGAATGCGATTTTAACGAGCCAGTTACATTTCTTTGCATTCTTAGGCATTGCCGTTTGATTTATTTTGAATGTTACATACAATTGGCCAAGTTAGTAGTTAGTTTATGGGTTAGAAATTCTGCCAGATTACAGACACTAGGCGCCATTTTCTCCTTCATTTGGAGGAGAAAATTCTCCTGAAATAAAGAGATTGACAGCTCGTGATATGATTGGTTGAAATGGGGTAGAAATTTTATAGTACTATGTGACATCAGCAAACTGTAAATTACTCTTATGAATCAAATCTTGAAAAATGAACTTTTGATGTGAAAAAGTGTGAAAAACTAAAGAAATTATATTTTTGTGATTTTATTTGCATACATTAATAAATAGGTGCACTGAATACCCAGGTGTTTGAACTAAAATGAAATAAAATTCATTTTTGGGTTCAGCCCGAGTTTAACCCTGAGGAGTAGCCAGATTTGACAGATTTTTGGAAATATCCCGATATTATATCACATAAATATCACAATTTTGAACATTTACTTTCAGAGGCTGCAGTAGGCTCAGTTTTAAACCCAGAGTGAAGTTTCTGGCATCAGAAACTAGATCTAAGGAATCGATTTGTACCAACCATGTCATGATAGTTTGTCAGGAAGGTAGCTAAATAACGCTCCAAAGTTAGTTAGATTTTCAAAGGGGGTCCTCTTTTTCACAGCTTAATGTTAGCAGGTGTGTGTGTGTGTGTGTGTGTGTGTGTGTGTATTGGCTCATTTCCACCACATATAACAGCACAGTACAGCTCTACTCCAGAGGTTCTCAAATGTTTTTCAGCCAAGGACCCCTTACAACATAGAAAATATACCAGGGACCCCCTCATTCTGATTTGTGATTTTGGGCTAAGCTTAATTGTTTCCACTCTAATGTGTGCTTGACTTTTAAATTGATAGGTTTGTTAGATTATAATGTAATCCATGAGCCATTTTAGATTTAAAGCATAAAATATTTTCATTGAACTATGAAGCTTTTGCAACAAAAAAAAAGTTTTTATTTTTATTTTCCTGAAAACTTTTCGCAGACCCCCTGGCAAAGTGCCACGGACCCCCAATTGAGAACCACTGCTACTCGACCTGGTCTTACTCGTCTCTACTTGATATAGACTCTGTTTCCATAGCAAGTTTACTCGTCTCCGCCCACACCTGGTCGTCATAGCGACTGCATATCTGCCTCCGCCCATAGCCGAAGTAGGCTATAACGTATAACGTTAAAATTAAATCCATACACAGAACGTTTAAACTGTTTATGAAATACTGGTGCCTCTAAATGACCTACAGTGTACATGGGCAAATGTGACAATCGGCTAGGAGAATGGATATCACTTTGTTGTTACTCAAACTCACATGGATGCACTGCGCGGGGGATGGGAGTTGCGCTACAGGGAGAAGGGGAGCCACTACCCCGGCGGCCTCTCACCAGGCAAGACCGCGGCTTCACTAAACCCCCGCCTCCGGCCTAGCGGAGCCAACACAGCACACAACTACAAGGGCTTCCCGAGGAGCGGACTCTCTCAAAACAATTGAAAACCACCGTCATGTTAAAGCTGAGCAAGGAGATTGATTTTATTTCACCAGAGCCGAAGGCAGCAACACAAAAGACTGATGGAAATAACATTAACAGAAGAGAAGGTAAGCCCCACTAAACTGGTATCCAGCATTGACAGTCAGTAGATACAGTAAACACGATTCTGCCTGACCAATCAGTCGTCTGCAGTGTTTTCACGTCACGGTATGGTACCGGGTTCACAGCGCTGGAACCTCAACAAAGCAGGGACCAAAACTAGCTCAACCCCGACTCAACCCGCGGTGTCCACGTTTTTGATCGGTGGAATGAGACAAAAAAGTGAGATGAGCTGGGCGGGGCCGCACTGATACCAGCGGTGGAAATGGGCCATTAGTCCGTATGGTGTGTGTGTCCGTTTTGAACCAGCTAGTAGCCTTATTGTCATTTAGCCTTTCTGCTGCTATTGCATGGTTACATCAGCACATTTTATTTTATGGGGGGTGGGGGTTGGTATACGCAATGGAAGTGGTCCCTGGGAAATTTGGTTTGGTACTAGGGTTTAATATTTTTCCCGAAAATGAGGCATAGCGGGAAACGGGAAATGAAGAAAAATCCCGGGAAATCGCCCTTTTTAACCGCCCTCAATAACCTACAACTCAACACTTCCAAAACCAAAGAACTCATCACAGACTTCCGACGGAATCCACCCCCCAAGACACCCCTCCACATCTCCGGACAACCCATAACCACCACAGTCACTTACAAATTCCTGGGCACCCACATCAGCAACACACTCAAATGGGACAATAACACCGGTCACATAATCAAAAAGGCCAATCAAAGACTTTTTCACCTCCGGCAGCTCAAAAAATTCAAAGTAAAATGCAATCTGCTCCTCCAGTTCTATACAGCCATCCTAGAAAGCATCCTCACCTCATCCATAACCATCTGGTACGGCAATCTGGACAGTAACTCACGCAACAAACTCCTACAGACAACAGGTTACAGACAGAGGAAGAAAATACACTCGGGTCTTTTTCAGACGTTTCTAGTAGCTAGTAACGTCCGTTACTACTTGCTTGATTTAGGGCTGGAGTGGACGATAATTCAATAGCATATTATTGTTGTCTTTCAGTGGAATCATCGTGATGATATGAAGTTATTTTAATAGTGACATTTTTGCTGTCTAAATTGATGATGACATGCAAATGTTACTTAAAAACTGATCAAATGAGGTATGGCAGGAATATTTTTTGAAAATATAAGGTTTGTTTGACATCACCATTCAGTTCAATGAGATGAACACTGCTTTTGCATATGTGAAACATATGATATTGATATTGAGAAGAATCCTTATGATCATAGGTCGCGGAATCGCCCGGGCCGCACGGGCCCGGGTACATTTCAGTCTTTCAGTTTTTTTTTTTTTTTTTTTTTTTTTACAATTAAACCTCATTTACTTACAGTATTACACTCGACTAGTTGTTTTTCAGATGTGATGTGAATCTAAAGTGAACTAAACAAGTCAGATCCCCTATAAATGTTTTTCAGTAGATGCTGTGATGTAGCCACAAGAAAGGTGCAATATTAATGTTTTTCAGGAGATGGCGATGTTGCTAGCTATAGGTTCTAAACAAGAAATATGGTTCAAATGTTTACAGTAGTTTTCCTTTCTTGCTGCACTACAATGTTACAATGCTGTGAGACGGAGCTAAACACAAAAGATGCAATATTAATAGTTTTTCATGAGATACTCAGTATTTAATACTAATACTAATACTAATACTAATAATAGAAAAGGAGAAGATACTGAATAATGACATCACAACAGTATAATCCTAATGTTAATTTAAAATGAAATATTCTTCTAAATATGGATAAAAGTCCAAAAAACATAAAATTTTCTTCAACGCTGCCGAGATTCCATTCCTTACAGCACCCCCTACTTAATAATAGTTCCAGTGCGGCTGCGAAAATGTGGTGGCGCATTGTGTCAAGTGTACTGGCTCGGGGAACGGTCCGGCCCCCGGTCCCTTAGGTTTCTGACAATGTGGCCCCCTGAACAATTTAGTTGAATAGCCTTGCTGTAAAACCCAGTGGCACTCATATTCTGGTTTATTTCAAGAAAAACATTTTGGCTAGTTGAAATTAATTGGCTCGTAACTTTAAAATCTAGCAGCCATATTGGCTGGTGATAAAAAAAAGTTTAATCTCAAACCCTGCAGGTGGTGACATAGGAGTGAGTGAGAAAAGGAGCAAATACTGTATATGATTGTTAAGACTGAAGAGACCGCTTTGAGAGACCGCTTCGTTAAAGCGGACTCATATTCAAGGCCAGAGCCTTTTATTTATGGAAGCTTCCCATGTAGAACCTGTTTATCTTGTAGCCACATGGTTAAAACAAATATATTCCACAATTTCCATACTGGAAAGAATTACAAGATCAGATCTTTAATAACGTGCAATTCTACACATATAGTATACTTATTATTCTGCCAGTGTAAAAAATATTATGTTGGACAGACATCCCGCAAATTAAAAGTTAGGCTAAACGAACACAGAAGCAATATAAAGCGGGCCGACATCAATTCTCCCGTGGCACAGCACTTTAACGAAATGGATCATAAAATCAGTGACTTGATTTTATTTTATTTTATTTTATTTGGTGAATGTCAACATACACAGGGTACAGATACAAGGACAGACAATCACCGAGGATAAAAACACAAGAAAGCCTCAGGCTTATTTCCATTGCGGTCCTCATGAACATCTAACATAAAGGGGACAGACATGGAACATATGGATATCACCATTAATACTCAAATTAAGGATTATAACACTATTACAATTTTGAAGAGTAATAGAGGCACACTTGGATATTTTACAATACATGAACATTTGTTGTTCTATGTAAGGAATTTTACAGACATAGAAAACAAGGGGGGGGGGGGGAGGAGGGGGATTGCGGGGGGGGGGGGGGTGTTGCAGGGGGTAGGGGAGTGAGAAGCTCATCACCGTCGCACGCACGAGGTTATGCTGACTATTGCAGCTCCAGGGGGGAGGTTGTTTGAGGAAAAGGGGGGGGGGGTTGGGGGTGAGCGGAGCGTCCAGGGAGAGTTTGCAAGGGCTGTCAGGCCGGACCGGGTGGCATGGGGGGGGGGGGGGGGGGGGGGGCACGGGGCGAGTGTGTGTGTCAGTTTGAGTGTGGCCAGGAATGTCCAAAGATTGTCCTTGTGAGCTGTAAGCCTAAACAACCAGATAGAGGGAGCCTCCTTCCCGGGTGGTAAGCGAGCATACGGCCTTGTCCAATGTCAATATCTTGCAGCTGTTTAGGTGAAGGGTGATGGGGGAGCTCCTCGTTTCCACCAGCCCCTTCAACGGGGAGAATTTCTCATACACCATCAGGCAGTCTGGGGGTCCGAAAGATAAATGATGGATAATTTAATTACCCGAGAGGAAAGTATAATCCAAATCTTTCCCTCGGAGCTCGTCTCTTCAACTTAAAACTCTTCAGTCCCGGTCTTGCACCTTCTCCAAGATCTCATCCAGTTTTTTAATCACGTCTGACAGCACACCATCCACCTTTGATATGCGTTCAGTGATTGCATTAGTCTGATAGTTCATGCGGTCTGTGATCGCATTAGACTGAGAGTTCACAACACGGGCCATCTCGTTTATCATGTTCATGAGAATGGCTATCTTTGGGCTTTCATTTTTCCCCATTGTCATGCAAATTTTGCGATAGACGACTGCGATGCCAACACCGGTCAGCAAAAGTCCAGCTATCATGAATCCGAATAGGTAAACATCTTCGACGTCCTCAACGGTCAAAATGGCAAGGCATACAGTCTGCCATTTCTTCCATCCATCCATCACGTACCCGGCCGAAAACGTTCCGTCTGGGCACTTTGGCTCCCCTGGACCAGCATTATGACCAGAGATAATTTTATCAATTGCGTTGAGAGACCAGCTAATTAATTCCATAATTCCTCAGGGTTTCCTCAGGGGTTATGAAGAGACAGCGGAAAGGAGAAGATTCTTTGCAGGGAGCAGGCTGTGGGAAGTCAGGAAAGCTGGAGAGGGAGGAGATTGCGTCCGCTCGGTCCAAGGGCGAGAGTAGAATGACCTCAAGTGTATAGGTTTGGAGATGGTATACCTTAATAGAAGGGGTGGTAACCATGAACAAATCCTTTTACAGCGGGAATGTATATGGATTCATCGACTCCAATCCATGTTTCCTGCTGGTATGAACGAAGAGCTTAATTTGACTCCATTCCTGTAGCTGGAGACATAGCCTATATCTGTAAACACTCGTCTATCAATAATGACTAGTACAATGATTTATGAACGGTTCTACACAACCTGATACTCCCAATGTGCTACAGTTGATTCCCATACAGATTTTTAAATGTTTAAATGTTGTTTTGTAATATATATACATTATATGTTTGCATAATGTATTTATCCAGGATATAATCGTATCAACACCATTAGCATTACGCATTCATGGTGATGTGTGACATAAAGTCTACCTATTAACTGTGCTAATTACTGATTGTGCCCACCTGTCATGTTGTCAGCCACAGCCTAGTTAAGACCTGTCTGTTTCAACCATTCTGCATTGCACACTGATGAAGGCCGGACGGCCGAAAACGTTTTGTTGCTGTTGCTAAAGAAAATTAAAACGATATCCTTGAGTGCGGTCCCCATCTTCTCATTTACCTGTGACATTTCTACATTGGACTACGCACCTGTCTGAGCGCAGTGGTTACCTTCTCTACTTTCATAAGACTGAATACTGACATCACAACCGTCTAATCCTAATGTTAATTTAAAATGAGATATTCCTATATGAATCTGGCTTCAAACGACCAAAATCTTTATATGATGATAATAATAATAATCAATGATGGTGGTTCACAGACGTGTGTGTGTGTGTGTGTGTGTGTGTGTGTGTGTGTGTGTGTGTGAACTTGGGGCCCCCCCAAGTTCAGATGCGTTCCGCTACCTATGCTTATGATTATCATATTGATTTCAACCCCATCGTCCAGGCCTATATATAGCCCTCCCTGGACAAATATGCACCAGCCGCTACTGCTTTTTAGTATGCTTCGCTTGCGGGGTTTCTGCGACTCCAAATGTCGCAGCAACCCGCTTGTTGATCGTCCTCCACATCTTATCACTCGCTCACAGAGGTTACATGTGGCGTCCTCGTTGTTTTGGTTGTTTGTAAAGTATCTCCACGCAAAACTACTGGCAGGCGTGGCAGCAGAAGACATCGTGGTGGAATCCACCAGCGTGGTGAGCGTGGTCCCTTCTTTAATACATCCATGAGCATGGTGCATTCAGTGCTCTCAGTGTGTGACTCACTCAACAGGTTGGTGTGGGCTGTGTGGACGAATTACCGTATTAACTGGGAAACTGGAAATGGTCCAGTCGGGATTTCCCGGGAATCCCGTTTCCCGGGATTAAACCCTAGTGTGGACGAATTACCGTATTAACTGCAGTAATGGTCATTACGCAATTTTATTTGGGCTACAATAGGCTGTACAGCTATTTTCTTAAATAAATTTTTACCTGTTTCCCGCTATTGTATTTTCCGGGAAACTGGAAATGGTCCAGTCGGGATTTCCCGGTTATCTCGTTCCTCGGGATTAAACCATATTTGGTACGTAGTCGTACTTGGACGGAAATGTTTGGGAACCCCTGGTCTAAAGTTTCAAACTTTGAAAATTCATAACAAACAAAGACACTTGTACACTGCAACCTATGGCCAATGATGAAGTCCAAAGCCCACAAAACTGCAAAAACTGTAAAACTAATTAAACCCTACTCCTCCCACATTTTTTCTTCAAATGACACCAAGCTTCAGCATCTGCATCGTTAAGACTGTCCTCAGTTAAATGTGAACCCCTTTATAATTAAATTGTATTTTTCCTTTCTTTCCAGGAGACCACAGAGGGTGAGATTCAACTCTGTGCTCTCTGAGGAGACACTATGTAGTACAGGTGTGCCCCAAGGAACAGTCAGTTCCTCCTTTCTGTTTACCTTGTATACAGACGACTGTGTCAGCTCACATCCCAATCAGTTCGTAATTAAGTTCTCAGACGACACCGTGATACTTAGTCTGCTCACGAGCGATTCTAACATCCTCAGCCATACATCTGGAGTGGACAGGTTCATAGAATGGTGTGATCAGCATCATTTAAAAATAAATGTAAACAAAACAGAGGAGGTCATCGTAGACCCCAGGTCCATAGGAGACCACATTATGATCAGGGTTCACAACCATAACATCAAACAGGTCTCCTCCTATAAATATCTAGGAGTGCAGATTGATCAGGATTTGAGCTGGCACACGCATGTTACAACTTTCTGCGCAAAGATACATCAGCGTCTACACTTTCTTCGAAGACTCAGGCTTTTTGGAGTCAGTGTGAATATTATGTTGATTTTCTACAGGGCTAGTATAAAATCCATCCTGAGATATGGTATTTCCAGCTGGTTTGGCAACCTGACTGTTAAATACAAATCTTAAATTGCTAGGCTAGCACAAATGGCTGGGAAGATCATGGGGATGTCCACCCCCCCGATCACCCCCCAAGCCATTTTTGAGCAATCAGTGATAAGACAAGCTCGGAATATCTTATCCGACCCCTCGCATGTACTGAACCCAGAGTACGAACTACTGCAATCTGGCAGGAGATATAGGATCCCGCGGTGCAAATATAATAGATATAAACACTCATTCATTCCTCTGTCAATCAAAATGATTAATGACAACTAGAAATGACTAGAGGCACTTTTTCACGGGGGTATGTGCAATGATGTATTATGCAATGTATGCAATGTATCAATGCAATGTTTTTGGTTTTGGTGTTTTCTGTAAAATGTTTCTATGTATGCAGCTGTGGCCCTGTCTCCAAGACAAATTTCTCCCAAGGGAGACAAATAAAGAAAACCTTGACCTTGACCTTGTCCTACACAACATTTTCAGACAGATTTTCGATTTATCAAAAATTGAGCCCACAGTGCATAAAAATGTTTTACTGTAAACAGTAGGCCTACTGTAAACAACTACTGCAAATTCTCGCTAAATAAAGCTCGAAACAGTAGTTGAAGTGTGTAAAATCTCAGAATTGTATCTTTGATGTATTTTTGATACAATATTGATACAATATTTTGAATTCTGCCCTCATGTATAGCCTAAAAAGCATTGATATCTTCGCCATCCTGGGGAATGGTGGGACATGCCCTCGCCATCCTGGGAAAACACACACACTTATGACATCAGTGATGTCACTTGAGCAATTGTGCATTGTGACATCACTGATGATGTAATCAGTGTTGTGACATCACTGATGATGTCATTAGTGCCCAGAGATGGGGACTTGGACTGGAGACTTGGACTTGAGTCGCACACACAGTGACTTGAGACTTGACTTGAGACTTGTCCTCAAAGACTTGAGACTTGACTTGGACTTGAGAGATTTGGGACTTGTGAACAATCTTTATTTTTGTGTGTATTAACATTAAGGAAATGTCTACTAATCATCAGTCTTATGACATCACTAATGACATCATCAGTGATATCACAATGCCTCCTTGTGTGTGTGCCGCCTTATGATATGACTGATGACATCATCAGTGGGGGGGGGGGTGGCCCCTTATGACATCACTGATGACATCATCAGTCATATGACATCACTGATGACTCCTGACTCCACGCCCCCCCGACCCACCACTCCCGACCCCGAACCTGGCCCCCCGACCGTCCCCTCCCTCACATGCCCTCCAGCCCTCTCCCATACTGCCATGCCCCACGCCCCCCCGCCAACCCACCACTCCCGACCCCGAACCTCGCCCCCCGACCGTCCCCTCCCTCACATGCCCCCCAGCCCTCTCCCATACTGCCATGCCCCACGCCCCCCCGACCCAACACTCCCGACCCTGAACCTGACCCCCCCACAGTCCCCTCCCTTACATCCCCCTCAACCTACCTGCTCCCCGCCCCCCCCCCCCACCCACCCTCTCTCTGCCATCCCCCAAGCCAGGGTTCGAGTTATAGTCAGATAGCTATGGGGTCCCCTTAAATCGGTGGCCCCCGATTTAAAAAAATTGGGACCCAATTTTTAAAAATTGGGACGTTTTTTTCCTCAAATTGGGACCCAATAGAGAGGTCCAGGGATGACGTATTTTTGTAGGCTGAATGCGGAAGTCCCGAACTTCCTGGTTCTACACTGTTTCTGTCTATGGGATTTTTGAATGGGTTTTTGGCGATATGCTTCAAATAATGTCTGTGGGCAACGCAAGTTTAATCAAACGCGAACCAAGGTTCAGCGGGATAATCTTCACACATGAGGACCACTTTCATGAGTTTTGTAGCGTAAATGCGAGCCCTAGAAGTAAAATGCTCGAGCTAAGCTAATCCTGAACTACACACTGTCGCATAGGCTTCACGTCACGTCAGCAGTCAACCTGGACTGTTGTTGGATGTGTGCACTGATTACATCGGGGTGAACGGGGCTGAACCAGGTGAGGGAAAGAGAATTTCCGTGTTCGCCCTTTGAAGTGGTGACGTTATTGACGTATATATCCACATCGACTCAGCAGTGTAGTCTCATTTAGCCGTTTGCTAGCTAGCCGCCCGTTTAACGGCATGTAAAAGCTTCAAAACTCATAAAAGTGGTCTTCATGTGTGAAGATGATGTTACTAAACACTGGTTCGCGTTTGATTAAGCCAGCGTTGCCCAGAGAGATTATTAGAAGCATCGCGCCAAAAACCCATTCAAAACTCCCATAGGCGAAAACTGTATGGAACCAGGGGCGTTAGCATCGATGATTTCCAGACTCGTTACTGGACCTCTCTATTTGGGACCCAATTTAGAAAAATTGGGACGTTTTTTTCCTCAAATTGTGGCCGTTTGAAGCCAGATTTAGAGGAATATCTCATTTTAAATTAACATTCGGTTTAGACTGTTGTGTGATGTTATTATTCAGTCTTACTCTTAACCATCAATTTGTTCCTTTTCTCAATCACCTCCGCTCCGATAGCTAGGCCTATATAATGCCATGATATTCACTTATTTGCATCTGATAAAATACAATTTAATTTTACAAATGAGACAAAATTGATGAACTTAATGGACATTTATTTAACTCTGTCTCTGCACTTATAAATCAAAAACTACAAAAATAAATACATAATGCTTATACATTAGGGCTGTTGAAACGAATTTTGATATTCGAATATTATTCGAATTTAATAATTATGAACGAAATTCGATTATTATTATTTTTTTAAAACGAATATTTTAATTTTTATTTATTTAAAAAAAAAATTTTTTTTTTTTTTTTTTTTTTTAGAACACTAGAACAGTGACAAGTTCTGACAACATACTTGAAGAAAAGAGTGTTAACTGAAGTTGACTGTTGAAGCTGCTATACTGATGTAAACCTACCTGTAGCTCTTAAAATGTATGTTCATTCATTGTTAACTGAAGTTGACTGTTGAAGCTGCTATACTGAATGTAAACCTGTAGCTCTTAAGTGCAATACGTGACTGATTTTTTTTTGTTCATGGCTCATTGTTGTTTTGGCAAAGTTTACTTATTTGTTTATTGATAAGGAGCTCAAACAAAGGCTGTGTCTTTTTTTATTATCAATTATTTCATTTTAGCATTTCAGACAGCACCAATACATCACTGATGAATATTAACTAAGCTCTGGTTATCTGACCTATTTTCTAATGCAATGAATGTATGTACATTGTACAAGGAACATGTTTTCTTAAATAAACATCATTGCTGGACTATTTGTGATAAGCCTAATATTATTTTGAATATTCATCCACCATTCACTTTTCCATCTACATTTGGTAAAATGCTTAGAAAAAGTTTTACTTGGTCAAACCCAAAGATTCAGCTATATTTAGAATCAGAACATAACATAAGAGAAGACAACAATTCACTCAGACCAAAATTTTTTTTTTTTTTTTTTTTTAATTCAATTAAAAATTAATTAAAATATTCGAATATAATTCGAATATTAAAATGTATAAAGCACTGAAATTCGAATTTGATTATAGAGGGAGATTGACAGCCCTATTATACATACATATACATAATACAAATACAATTTGCTTTCCGAGCAGTTCTCTGCACTCCGCAAGAAACGCTATCTAAAACAACAACAAGAAGAAAACAGATGAATGGGGCAGCCATCCCCTACGCTACCGTTGACGCTACCGTTGCATAGCAACAACAGACCGGAAGTAACCAGAGTAGGCTAACCTTACGAACAAACTAATTATGTGCACAAGTAATCAAGAACTTGTGAATGAAAAACAAATTGCACCTAACAAACAGCAGCATACAGTATTTCAGCAGATACAGTAGCAGCATCTTGTTAGAACAAAAACAACTGTAGGCTTAATACTTACAAAATGAAAAATCTCAGACTCCTCTCCTCTCAGCTGTGTCCACGACATCATCAGACCATAACGTTAGCTTACCTACTAGCTATAGCAACCTAGCTGTTGCGCTAACAGGTCGTTGTCCGTTGTCTGAAGCCGTTCTTTGTTTCTTTCTGAAACCGAAGCTATCCACTCAGCTTCAGCCTTTTCTTTGGTGGCATGGTAAGTTAACGCTATACTAATGATTAATAATATTGTAGCGTTCCTGGTATTTTATGGAATCATGAGGCTTCTTGTTGGTACAGGGTTCTTTATTCACAGTTAGTTATCTTACAACTCTTGGCGGTTGTCACGCACATAGCTAGCTAGCTGCTTCTCCCTTTGGCGGTATCTGGAGACTGACTCACGCATGCTCTGTCTGACCGGAAGTCTCCCCCAAGCATCGTGTTCCCCCCCAGTCACACTCCCACACATCAGTTCCTAGCTGCAATCGAGACACTTCTATTGCTCACCACATTATATGTAACTCTGGATCGCTACAATTAGTCCATGGGCCAGACCAGATATCGGTATCACTCAAGGTGGCAAAATCTAGTCACATTTTTTGAAAAGGTACATGTCCATAGATGATATTTTGGTATGATAACCTTTGCTAAGTGGTAGCTTTGTCACAGTTATCAGCACATGAAGTTAACCACCCCCTACAATAAATTGGTATCTAGGCGCTGGTGCATATCCTACTTTAGGCTCATTTTCAGGACCTTTACTCATGTTTTATGAAGGCATGTTTGGTCTAATTTTAAAGGGTAGACTCATAGGTTCATTTAAGCACAGTTGTGAGTCTGTCTAATAAACATAGAGGTCACATGGGCTCTTCAAATTGTCAACAACATTCATTTTTCCACCATTTCCGCCTAAACTATAGTCTTTATTTGAGCATTGTGACATGTAGGAACATCACTGACACAAATAACAAAACCTGAAATACTCACAGGACTGTAACAATTCAGGAAATGTATAATCTTCCGCTAGCGCTACTGTGTGTGTGTCAGTGTGTGTGTGCGCATGTGCAGACAGATAGACAGATAGACAGATAGATAGATAGATAGATAGATAGATAGATAGATAGATAGATAGATAGATAGATAGATAGATAGATAGATAGATAGATGTTGGTTCTTAAAAGAGCCTTTGTGTTGACGCAATGCGTAGTTAGCTAGCTGCAAAAAGGTGTGGGACCACTAGAACTCTGAAGAGAGATGGAGGCAGAATGTGCGGGACTGCGGGTTGCGCGTGTACAAAGGTTATATAGAGCTTATGACGTCATAAGATTTTGCATTTGGGCACCTCGCGCACTGCTCTCGTCAATGAGGAAGTGGAAATCCAGACCTTGTAGAAAAGTGTCGATTTTAAGGCTTTGGGTTGAAAGTAATGTATCATAATTTCTGAGGGACACAATTACTAACATAAGACCCTAAATAACATAGTTAGAACGTTTTTGTGGATTTTGGTTTCCAGGGACTTTAAATTAGAAGATGAGCCCGGGCCAGAATTTTCACTAATTGGTACCACCCAAGTTGGTAAATTCTAGTTTTGTATTTTGAAAAGGTCTGTACCTTTTAGATGATATTTCAACTTGATAAACCTTCCCAAGTGGTATCACAAATATAATATTAAACAGTATTCATAATCTGTTTTATTCACCATCATCATTATCATCATAGTCATCCAGGGTCACGGCAACTTCTACATCCAGGGGGAGCATATGGGTATCCGCCTCCTCATGGGAAGACTTTAGCTCTTCAACAACATTACAATCTTTTTTGTTGAGACAATAGCATGTCTCTCCACAGGTTGCAAATAGCTGCTTGTCCTCTAGCTTTACCCAGTTCTGTGGCAGCTTTCACTGGTCCACGATGAATGTTATCAAGGCAGTTTTGCTGTCTGGATTACTTAAAAGCTTTCTCCACTGCACGACATTGTGTCCTGGGGCAATGTTCTTCCATTGAGTGCTACTACTTGCCGAACCACAACTGCATCTCTCGGCATTCTTGATTGATGTTTTCCAGTACACATCAAACACCACATCTATTCAGTTACTGAGTAACTGAAAGAGAGAGAAAGAGTAACTGTTACTCTTTCTCCTTCATGCAACGCTAGGTTCAACACAGAACCAGCAATCTCTCCAAAAGTCTTGCCATCATCTTTCAGCATGAGTGGTCTCCAATATCTTCAACTGCTAATGTTGATTTCTCTAACTCGCTAGTGAGTAGGGCTGGGTTCAAAAAATCGATTCTCCGATTTTTAATCGATTTTCATTTTAATCCTCGATTATCGATTCATATGTCCAGAGATCGATTTTTAATTTTTAATTTTTTTTTTTTTTTTTTTTTTTAAATAAACAGGCTAAAATATTATGCTGTGTGTGGTAGTTGAAACATAGTTTCAAGTTGACGTTTAATTATGTTTGTAGTTGAAACAAAAACATAAATACTGTAGGCTACATGAATGGAAATGTTTGATCATTATTAATATCTACTTTTAGAAATTATATAGGCTGAAATCAAATCACTGTGCATAATTGTGAAAGTGTCTTTATTGACAGATGAAAAGGCTGTTATTTACCCTTTGTCACCACCTGGTGAGTAAATATATGTGTAACTAAAACTAAACTAAAAATTGACAACAGGTCTGCAACTTTTTTTCCCCATGTATCTACTTGGCTCGTTGGAAACCCCTGTGTTACATAACTGGACAGTCATGTAATTCAGGGTACAGCTCAAAAACCACGTTTTGGTATCACTAACCAAATCAATATTGAAAATTGATCGAATTGGAATCGAATCGAATCGAATCGAATTGAATCGAATCGAAATCAATCGATTCGCAACCTTGTGAATCGGAATCGAATCGATTCTTGAAATTTGAACCAATACCCAGCTCTACTAGCGAGTGCAGCGGCTTTGTTAGTTTTCCGCAATGAGACATCTGGATTGAAAGTGACCAAGGCAGTGGACCATGGGCCAGGACATCTTCAATGTGCAGATCTTTACTTTGCGAAGCAATGATCATATGCCCAAAATATTTCTATCTGCTTTCAAGACCAGCTCCTTGTTTTGTGTTTGGTTTCCTCTATCTCTTTTTGTGATGCCTGAGAATGTCTTCAGATTCTTCCCCCCCCCCCCACTTTGTCATGGAACTCGGTTGCTGGTTACTCTTTCTCTATCATATGATTGTTCAATGTGTTATTATTACTACTGTAATTGCTACTGTTATGTCAGCTAGAATTAGCTAGACATATTTTATGTGAAGTCCTCTGAGACATGCTTGTGAATTAGGGCTATACAAATAAACTTGACTTGACTGACTTGACTTGGTGACACAGCAATTCCTGTGGAAAGACTGATGATATTAGACTGATCTGGACCTAGAGGGTTTACCCAGCTTTTCTCTACAAAGGCATTCACATCTGCCCTATCCTTCTCTATTCTGGGCTTCTGTAGATCGTGATGACTGAAACTGTGGACTTGTTGCCTCTCATGTTCCTGAGCTGCCTCAGATACTGACTTCTGTCTGAAGTGACTGCACCAGTTTTCAAGCTGAAACCCTTGGTTCCTCCAGCAGTCTGATTGTCCTTGTTTATGGTCTCCTCAATTGTCTGCTCTACCATAATCTTTCCAATATGGAATAATTTGTCTGCAGGACGTATGCACCGTCATCCAGTGTATGTGATGCCAACAATCTTAGCTACCTGCTGTTCTGCACCATTCTCGCCACCCTCACTGACTGTCTCACTGAAATAAAAACCTGGATGACCAACAACTTCCTCAAACTCAACTGCAATAAATCAGAAATCATGATCTTCGGCCCGAAATCCCTTCTCCCCTCCTCCCAGAACTTCTCACTCTGCATTGATGGGCATACAGTCCCCTCTGGTCAGAAATCTCGGCGTCATCTTGGATCCCACCCTCTCCTTCAAGTCACACATCAACAACATCACCAAAACATCCTTCTTTCACCTCCGAAACATTGCACGACTCCGCCCCACTCTCTCCCCCTCAGCCGCCGAAATACTCATCCACGCCTTCATCACCTCCAGACTAGATTACTGCAACAGCATCCTCTATGGCCTCCCTTCCACTGTTCTCCATAAACTGCAATATGTCCAAAATTCAGCTACCCGATTACTCACCCACTCCCGCTCCAGAGAACACATCACACCCATCCTCCAACATCTCCACTGGCTCCCCATTCAGCACCGCATCCACTTCAAAATCCTCCTCATCACCTACAAAGCCCTCAATAATCTGGCCCCCTCTTACCTAACAGATCTCCTCCAGCGCCACTCCCCCACCCGCCGTCTCCGCTCTGCTGATGCCAACCTCCTCACCCCCATCACCAAAAACAAGCACCGCACCATGGGGGACAGAGCCTTTGCCATCGCTGCCCCAACCCTCTGGAACTCTCTGCCCCTCAACATTAGAAACTCCGACTCACTCACCTCCTTCAAAACCCAACTCAAATCCCACCTCTTCAGAACAGCCTACAATATCTGACTTCTACCTCTAACCACCATTCCATCTCTGCAATCTATTGATTTGTATTTGTTTTGTATCTGTATTTGTTCTTGTTATTTAGTTTGTTTACTGTATTACTGTTTCTATGTATTGTAAAGCGTCTTTGAGTTCCCCAGAAAAGCGCTATATAAAACTTGTGAAGTATTATTATTATTATTAAATGTCCTCGAGTGCCCACCGCCCGGGTGGGGTCGTCAAAAGGGCCTTTCTGTGTGGAGTTTGCATGTTCTCCCCATGCCCCCTGGGGGTTTCCTTCATATAGGAACCCCTCACCAAAACATGCAATATCCTGGTCACTGAAGTGGTGCCTCCTCTGGTCGTTAGGGGCGCCTGTTCGGAGGGAGGGGAACTCATTGGAATAGCGTGATCATCCCACGTGCTATGTCCTACCGGTGAAGCTTCCCCTGTCAGGTGAAAAGAAGCGGCTGGCTAACTGCCCATGTCTCGGAGGAAGCATGGAGCCAGTTTCAGCTCTCCCCAGATCGGCAGAGGGTGGAGCACCAACCAGGATAAATAAATTAAAAATTAGCACTAATGGGGGATAAAAAAAATGAAAAAAGAAGAAGAAAAAAAATAGACTGTTTAATATTATATTTGTGATAGTGGTGTTCTGTTCAAATAAAGTGACAAGATGGTCTCTTTCTTTGGATCAACGTTTGGTGTCATTGAGGCTTAACTGTGACTAAGATACCACTTGGGAAGGTTTATCAAGTTGAAATATCATCTAAAGGTACAGACCTTTTCAAAATACAAAACTAGAATTTACCAACTTGGGTGGTACCAATTTGTGAAAATTCTGGCCTGGGCCCATCTTCTGCTTTAAGGCCCACAATCAGCCTTCATGGTGGGATAATATGGGAAGATTATACATTTCCTGAATTGTTACAGTCCTGTGAGTATTTCAGGTTTTGTTATTTGTGTCAGTGATGTTCCTACATGTCATAATGCTCAAATAAAGACTATAGTTTAGGCAGAAATGGTGGAAAAACGAATGTTGTTGACACTTTGAAGAGCCCATGTGACCTCTATGTTTATTAGACAGACTCACAACTGGGCTTAAATGAACCTATGAGTCTACCCTTTAAAATTAGACCAAACATGCCTTCATAAAACATGAGTAAAGGTCCTGAAAATGAGCCTAATTAGGATATGCACCAGCGCCTAGATACCAATTTATTGTAGGGGGTGGTTAACTTCATGTGCTGATAACTGTGACAAAGCTACCACTTAGCAAAGGTTATCATACCAAAATATCATCTATGGACATGTACCTTTTCAAAAAATGTGACTAGATTTTGCCACCTTGAGTGATACCGATAAGTGAAATTTTGGGCTTTGGCCCATGGACTAAATATCTTGTTGGCTCAGGCAGCTGTTTACATCACGTGATGGTTGTGACTTCTTCTCCCTGCAACTTGGTTGTAGTATTAGAACACGCGCTCATGGGCGGCGCATGGTGGCTTGGAGGTAAAATGCAGCCTATTTCACACAACAATTCAAACGGTTGTTTTGGGAAAACTGAAAACATGTTTCTTATTTAGCCTATTTATCTAGTTAACATAAATAATACTAATTCTTACATCAAAAAATTTGTTATTTGGAAAAAATAAAAAAATAAATAAAAAAGTTATATTTGTGGGGGTCCCACAGGTGTTCTGGACTATGGGGTCCCAGACTCTATCTATGGGGTCCAAGACCCCATAGTTAACTCGAACCCTGCCCCAAGCCCCCTCGACCCACCCCCGACCCACCACTGCCGACCCCGAGTGGTTGCAGTCCCCCAAGAGTCGACACGCCCCACCCCCGCCCGTCCAAGACACCCCCCCCTCCGTGGTCCAAGTCCCCAAGCGTCGACCAGCCCGACGCCAGACCCCTCCATCCCGGCCTGTCCCGATAGAAACAAGGTCCCACAGCAGTCTTGTAAAGGAACTGCACCAGCACACACTAGAAGTGGAACTGGCTGCGATAAACCACTATTGGTCTATCGATCCAATGCTTCGATACCAGTCTTGATTTCATACAGACATAATACTTTCCCCCCAACACGATCTGTCTCTAAATCAGACTTAATCTCCATTCCCCTTGTGAAGCAAACGATACAAGTTCCAGGCTCTAAAAATATTAAAGCCGCACTCCTTAATGTTAGGTTGCTGTCAAATAAATCTCTCCTCATCAGTGATCTGATTACCAGTCATAATCTGGATTTAATGTTCCTCACCGAAACCTGCCTCGATATGAACAACAGAGTGGCTGTTCTGTCCGAATCAGCACCGCCTAATTATAGACGGTTTTAACTTGACAACAAAAACATTCTAAATTGAACCCCCGCTCACTTCCTGTTGCAGTGTTTGCTATGGACATAAAAGTAAAAAAAACATTCAAGTGCAGGACTGACCATTCCGTGAAAACCGTCTATACAGCTGAGCGCCGAAAACAAAAGTAACAATGTCGAGTGAATATTTCTGCAGTTTGCCGAATGCTGAGAAAAAGGAAGTGCTGTGGGGTTGCGCTCTGGTGAAAACCGTCTATAGCTTCATTGACTCTCCCAGAGCTGATAAGAGGGGGGGGGGGGAGTAGCGATTGTCTTTTCTGATATGTTTCAATGTAAGCAGGTAACATTTGGAGACTTCTCATCGTTCGAATACCTTGCTGCTATTCTGAAATGCTCAACCACTGTGTTACTGCTGAATATCTATAGACCACCAAAATACTCAGGCAGCTTTCTCGTTGAATTTGCTGATCTACTCTCCTTAATTTTCATGGAACATGACTGTATATCTATTGCTGGGGATTTCAATATTCATATTGATAACCCGACAGATAATTTTGCCAAAGAACTGAATATCTTACTTGATACTTTTGATCTGTCTCAACATGTTTCAGGGCCTACTCACAACCGAGGCCATACCCTGGATTTAGTTATTACTAGGGGCTTCAAGTCCTCTTCTGTGTCGACTATTGATGTTGCGTTGTGTCTGACCATCTTTGTATCTTTTTTGAAATGGAAATCTCCCCTGAGATCATTAATAGGTCACAAACCGTTAAAGGAGAATTTCGGTTTTTTTTAACCTGGACCCATCTCCTGGCATTAATTAAGATCTGACGACTCACCCAGTGATCTCCGCGGCGTTTCTGGCCGTCCTAGCGTTGTTTTGAGATCAATAGCGTCCAAGTCAGTTGTAAAATGGAGCTGATTTGGGGCCAAGTGTGAGCCTGTCTTTACTGCATCTAAATAGCTATTTTTACTCCCGTTTTCGCCAAATATCGTCAGAATCTGATCCCTCAAGAAGCACCACAGTGATATTTCGCCAAAGGCTGTTTCCTGGAGTCCCACAGGGATCAAATTACCTCAAACGTGATCTCAGTCACCAAGTCTCGTGAAGTCCCGCGATACTTTCCTGCTGACTGGCCAAGTACAGGCAGGACGCTTTGCGGTGGTGGTTTTAGCGTAACCTATGTGGGGTTTGGCGTAACCTATGTGGGATTCGAAATAACGAAGGTTATGCCAAACCCCACATAGGTTACGCTAAAACCACCACCGCAAAGCGTCCTGCCTGTACTTGGCCAGTCAGCAGGAAAGTATCGCGGGACTTCACGAGACTTGGTGACTGAGATCACGTTTGAGGTAATTTGATCCCTGTGGGACTCCAGGAAACAGCCTTTGGCGAAATATCACTGTGGTGCTTTTTGAGGGATCAGATTCTGACGATATTTGGCGAAAACGGGAGTAAAAATAGCTATTTAGATGCAGTAAAGACAGGCTCACACTTGGCCCCAAATCAGCTCCATTTTACAACTGACTTGGACGCTATTGATCTCAAAACAACGCTAGGACGGCCAGAAACGCCGCGGAGTTCACTGGGTGAGTCGTCAGATCTTAATTAATGCCAGGAGATGGGTCCAGGTTTCAAAAAAACCGAAATTCTCCTTTAAAAGACGAGACATTAATGTAGGCACCAGCGCGCTGTTTATCGAGACATTTTCTTTATCTCCTCCCACATCAGCTTCTGTCAATGACATTCTCGATAACTTCAATTCAACAATTCTGAATGCTATTGATAGTGTGGCGCCTGTTAGGTTAAAATTGCTGTCTGGCAAGATTAAAGCACCCTGGCGAAATTCTGCATCCGTTAGATGCAAAAAGAAAGATTGCAGGAAAGCTGAGCATAAATGGCAGAAAACTAATCTTCACATTCACTTTGATATTTACAAAGAAAGCCTTCACTCCTACAACCTCAAACTGAAAAGGTCGAGACAATCGTTCTTTTCCGAGATAATTAACAAAAATGTGAACAATGCACGCACTCTATTTGCCACAGTTGATAGACTGACTAACCCGCCTCTCTGTGTAGCACCTGAGTTCCTCTCTACTGTCAAATGTAATGAGTTTGCTGCCTTTTTTACGGATAAAATTATTAATATCAGGCAGGCTATTAGTGGCTTCACACCAAGAAATGCTGTGACATCATCCTACCCGCAGATCCCTAGTTCGATAAATTTGTCCCAGTTCAGCGTTATCGACCACGACATCTTAGAGGAAACTGTGCAAGGCCTTAAATCATCTTCGTGCTGTCTCGATACCCTTCCAACAAGCTTTTTTAAAAGCGTTTATAACTGTCTGTCGTCGGACCTATTGCAAATAGTTAATAGATCCCTTTTGACCGGTCCCTGAAAACTGCAGTTATTAAACCCCTACTAAAAAAGCGTAGCCTTGATGCATCGGTAATCAGTAACTACAGACGAATATCTAATCTCCCCTTTATAGCCAAAATAATTGAAAAGGTTGTTTACCTACAACTTAATAGATTCCTAACCTCAAATGATCTCCTAGATAAACTCCAATCAGGCTTTCGCCCCCATCACAGCACAGAAACCGTGCTTACTAAAATCATAAATGACATCAGAATGAACACAGACTCAGGCAAAAATTCGATTCTAGTGCTACTGGATCTTAGCGCTGCATTTGACACTGTTGACCACTCAATTTTATCCAGCCGACTGGAAAACTGGGTTGGGCTATCGGGTACGGTCCTCCAGTGGTTCAAGTCCTATCTTCAAGACAGGAAGTACTTCGTCTCCATTGGCAATTACACATCTGACCTATTATATACCTATTATACCTATTATACATGGGCCCGTTCTCTTCAACCTTTGCTCCCTCTAGGCCTAATTATGCAAAAAAACAAAGTAGCCTATCATAACTATGCAGACGACACTCAGTTGTATATAACTCTTTCCTCAGCTGACTATGCCCCCATAGAATCATTGTGCCAGTGCATTGATCAAATAAATAACTGGATGTGCCAGAATTTCCTACAGCTAAACAAAGACAAAACAGAGGTGATCGTCTTTGGCCCCAAAGAACAAAGGCTTAAAATCACTGTACGCCTTGAGTCTCTATCCCTGAAGCCTAAGGATCAAGTCAAAAATCTTGGAGTTATTATTGATTCCGATCTCAACTTTAACTCCCACATTAAGTCAATTAGAAAATCAGCTTTTTATCATCTTAATAAAATATAGCAAGAATTAGGGGATACATGTCCAGACAGGATCTAGAAAAACTAATTCACGCCTTCATTTACATTATAGTAGGTTAGACTATTGCAATAGCCTTTTTTCTGGTCTCTCCAAAAAAGAACTTGGGCAACTTCAACTCATTCAGAATGCTGCTGCTAGAGTTCTAACGAAGACTAAGAAAGCTGATCATATCACTCCAGTTCTTAATAATAATAATAATAATAATGATTGGATTTATATAGCGCCTTTCCAAGTGCTCAAAGCGCTTCACAGAATCATTATTTGTTCACACCATTCGTACCGGTGGTTCGAAGGCGTGGCAGCCACACATCAGCGCTCAACGGCCCCTCCGACCACCATCATTCATGTCTACATTCATACCAATCATACGAGGCAAGGAGGGTTGGGTGTCTTGCCCAGGGACACGGCGACGGCAGCTGGGAGGGAGCGGGGATCGAGCCGCCAACCCTTGCGTCATTAGCTGACCCGCTATACCTCCTGAGCTAAAGCCGCCCCGGCTTAAGTCCTTACACTGGTTGCCAGTGTGTCATAGAATAGATTTTAAAATACTGTTATTAGTCTATAAATCACTTAATGGCCTAGGCCCAAAATACATAGCTGAATTGCTCCCACGCTACGAACCGTCTAGAACTCTTAGGTCAACAGGGTCCCTAGGATCAAATCAAATCATGGGAAGGCTGCATTTACCCACTATGCTTCTGCTAGCTGGAACAAATTGCCTGAAGACCTCAGATCTGCCCCAACCTTACTTACTTTTAAAAATAGACTAAAGACTTTTATGTTTACCGTCGCTTTTAACTGCTGACAGCTACTATGCAAACCCAATGAGTCCTCTATAAGTTTTTAGCTCTTTCTGCAACTGCTGCGCCTGTTGCTTAATGCACTTTTTATACTTTTTTAAAGTTTTGTTGTGATGCTTTTAAATGTCCATTTTATTCTCTTCTTTTCTTTTCTTTTCCTGTCAACCATTTGATGTGAATTGCCTCTGTGTATGAAATGTGCTATACAAATAAACTTGACTTGACTTGACTTGACACTGTGTGTGTGTCTGTCAGTGGGACAGAACAGAGAACAGAGCCCACATTGCCAAATTTGTACTAGGGATCTCGTGCACTCGATTCCTAGGCTCGCCCGCTACATGGGCTCGGCGAGCTGACCCTGCAGCTCGCCAAGCTGGCCCTGCAGCTCGCATTCGCAGCTCGGCCGCTGCGCGGCCTTGCCTGCTGCTGGGTGTGTAGGGGTGTCACGATTTTCTATTCATTTATTTATTTTCAGCACTAATGGCTATGTCATTGTTAGACTATTGAGCCCCCCCCCCCACACACAATCTTTATGTGTGAACGACAACTATGTCCTTGCTGTTTGAGTTATTCTCGTGTTATAGGAATATTTTTCCAGAAAAACACCAGCCCTCGTTTTTGGTCCTGATTGTGCCAAATTAATCTTACTAAAATAGAAAAGGAGAACATCGATCTTATTAGACATGGCAGCAGCCATCAGGTCAAAGTAGGCCTGGTGTCCTCTGTTCAGGCAGGGAGGGGTTAATTTAAATTTACCTGAGAGTCTGGGCTTAGTGGGAGCCCTGAACAGCTTACTGTGCAGGAGGAGACACAGGAGGAGGAGCAACAGCATCACCAGGATCCGATTAACTGAAACACAGAAAACACAGCAGTCTGTCAGCATAGCAGGTGTGTGCTGGGAGTAACTAGTTACTAAGCTACTTCTTGCAGTAACTAGTAACCTAATTACTTTTTGAAATGTAGAAACTCAATTAGAATTACTGAAATTTAAATGGGCTAGTTACTAGTTACTTTAGGACGTGAAAATAGCAGTCAACATCAGAGGATTATCCGGTTTATGATCATCAGACCTAGTCCGTGGAGAGAAGCCACCTTCCTGCCCGGCAAAAACACTCCACAGCTGCAGCCAGAGCTATATAGACTATAAGCCTCCCCAATAACAGAATGTTCAAGTATCTCATGCAGGTACAACGATAGATAACATTTGACAGTATGTCTTGTCCCACACTGAGCCACAGCAACACTAGAATAACTAGGGATCGCGTGCATATCGATTCCTAGGCTTGCCCGCTATGCGGGCTTGCCCGAGAGCTGCCCCTGCAGCCAGTGGCGTGCCTGACCAAGTTGGTGCCCTAGGCAAGATTTTTGCTGGTGCCCCCCCCTCCCCCCTCCCCCAAAGAAAATATAATAAAAATTATATCGCAGCTAATCCAGCACTGCAGTGCAGGCTCAGAATCGCCCTTCCCCAGTGGCGCTGGAAGTACTTTTAGGTAGGGGGTGCTGTAGGAAGGGTCTCTCGGTGCTGCCCGCGAGGGCAGCGCCGAAGAAAATTTTAAGTTTTTTGGACTTTCATCCATATTTAGAAGAATATTTAATTTTAAATTAACATTAGGATTATACTGTTGTGATGTCATTATTCAGTATCTTCTCCTTTTCTCACTCACTTTCATGTAAGCACCTGCTCTCCCTTTAGTCGTTTTACACTACAACAGACAGAAACACAGGCATAAACACTGAACTTATTATTATTATTATTATTATGGAAAACCAGATTATGATGAAAATCAAACACTTTTGAAGAGAGAGCGTATGAAATAAGATTAGAGCTGGGAAGCACAAACTGTTTTTTAATGCATCTTGTTGGTGGTATAAACACAAGACAGCCAAATCCAACAATTTCGAAAATCCATTTCTTGCCACCAGGGGGTGCTGCAGCACCCTCAGCACCCACCTTCCAGCTCCCTTCCCCCACTCTGGGAAAAAGCTCCGAGCAGGTAGGAGTGGGTGTGGCCGCGCAGTGGGTGGGGTGGTATGGATTAGGGACCATGGTGAAAGTGCTGCAGCCCGGGCAGCCAGAAAGCCAGAATTAGAAAAATGATTTCACTATTATTTAAAGACTTAAGACGTTGTTCTTCTTATTTTTGTCTACTATTGTAAAATAATAGTAGGCCTATTATCATGAAAAAGTATTTGTAAAAAAAAAAAAAAAAAAAATTACCCTCTCTGGCGCCCCTAACGGCTCAAACGCCCTTAGCATTTGCCTAGTTCGCCTAATGGACGGCACGCCACTGCCTGCAGCTCGCCAAGCTGGCCCTGCAGCTTGCATTCGCTCGCATTCGCAAGCCCGCAACTCGGCTGCTGTGTGGCCAATGAGACCAGCATCACTGATGATGTCAGATTTATGACATCACTGATGATGTCATCAGTGGGATTTATGGCATCACTGATGATGTCACAGTGGGATTTATGACATCACTGGGATTTATGACATCACTGATGATGTCACAGTGGGATTTATGACATCACGGATGATGTCACAGTGGGATTTAGGACATCACAGTGGGACAATCACAGTGGGACAGAGAAACAAACAGAGCCCCAGCTCCCATTTATATACTGGTGTATGCATTAATAAGATAATCAAAGCAAACTTTTAAAAGTAACACAAAAGTTACTTTCTGTAGTAACTAATTTTCTTTTATTTTTTATAACCATATATTTATTGGTTTTGCATGTAATTACTGTACATGTATTCTCATCATACATCTAACATACATCTTTTATAACACCCCCCCAACCCTGTGGCAGTATAAAAATAAAAAATAAAAAGGACAATGCAAGAATTAAATAAAAGTAACACAAATAAATAAGTTGAATCAACTGTAGGTACCATCACAATTATATATACATCATCATATCAGGTCTTCAGGCATATCATTTACAATAGCCTATTTCCCATTCAAGTCACGTCAAGTCAAGTCAAGTCAAGTTTATTTATATAGCCCTAATTCACAAGCATGTCTCAGAGGGCTTCACAGAAAGTATGTCTAGCTGATTCTAGCTAACACACAGTAACAAGAATATACAGAATAAAGATAACATTTGAACATTTGAAGAAAGCAGAAGAGTGGAGGAGGGAGGGAGAGGGAGGAGGGAGGGGAGGGGGGAGGTGGGGAGAAAATAGGAAATGTGGAGGAGGAGAGAACAGAGGAGGAGAGATGAGGGTGCAGGGGAGGGAGAGCCAGGGTAGGGGTAGGGTCTAGGGTTGGGGGAGGGGAGGGAGTAGGATACGGGCCCGGATTAGGGCGAGGGTGGGGAGAAATGGGAAATGTGGAGGAGGAGAGAACAGAGAAGGAGAGGGTGCAGGGGAGGGAGAGCAAGGGGAATGTGAGAGGGAGGAGAGGGCAGAGAGGAGGAGAGAACAGAGAAGGAGAGGTGGGAGGGCGCAGGGGAAGGAGAGCAGTGGGAATGTGAGAGAGGGGAGAGGACAGAGAGGAGGAGAGAACAGAGAAGGAGAGGTGGAAGGGTACAGGGGAGGTAGAGTAGAGGTAGGGTCTAGGGTGGAGGGAGTAGGATACGGGCCCGGATTAGGGCGAGGGTGGGGAGAAAATGGGAAATGTGGAGGAGGGGAGAACAGAGAAGGAGAGGTGGGAGGGTGCAGGGGAAGGAGAGCAGGGGGAATGTGAGAGAGGGGGGAGGACAGAGAGTAGAGGTAGGGTCTAGGGTGGAGGGAGGGAGTAGGATACGGGCCCGGATTAGGGCGAGGGTGGGGGGAAAATGGGAAATGTGGAGGAGGAGAGAACAGAGAAGGAGAGGTGGGAGGGTGCAGGGGAAGGAGAGCAGGGGGAATGTGAGAGAGGGGGGAGGACAGAGAGGCAGAGAAGGAGAGGTGGGAGGGTGCAGGGGAAGGAGAGCAGGGGGAATGTGAGAGAAGGGAGAGCAGGAAGTGGCAGGGATTCAGGAAAATAGGGGAGAAGAGGAGAAGGAGCAGAGGGGGGGAGAATGAGGAGAGAGCAGGAGAAGGGAGGGGGGGGCGGTGGGATGTGGGGGAGGAAGGAGCATGGAAAGAGAGGAGAACAAGAAGGGGGAAGAAGGGAAGAAGCGGGGGAAGGGGGAAAGAGAGGGGGGGGGGAGAAGATCAGACAACTGACTACTCTAAGCATTAACCAGAGCTAACTGGGACATAGTATCTAGCTAATCTACAGCCTAATCTGGCCTATCCTACCCTGCTCTAGTCTGATTTTAGCCTGAACACTAACAGGTCAGCCTTAGGCTGTAGCTAATCTATCGCCTACCTAAGCTGTTCTAAACCAACCGGCAGCCCTCGACCAGTGATGAAGAGCACCGATGCCCCCCGACCCGGCCCCCGCCCACATAAGTCACCCTTCCAATGCCTCTTCAATGTCACCATTTTTAACAAATTCCACAAACATTTCCCAAATGCCATAAAATTCTGTCATTTTCTTCCTAATCATATAAGTAAGTTTCTCCAGAGCTAGACTAGATGTTAGATTTTTCAACCACTGACCTAGAGAGGGGCACCCAACATTCTTCCAACACAAAGCAATTGAACGTCTGGCCTGTAATAAGCACAAATCAACCATTTTCCTTTCTCTATTATTTAAAGAGCAATTGACAGGGTAGATGCCTAATATACACAATTTAGGACACAGTGGCAGTGGTGTGGAGGTAATCCTGGAGACATAAGTTGTCACCGAACTCCAAAATCGTTGAATCCCACTACACTCCGACAAGCAATGAAATAAAGTACCTTGATGATTACATTTATAACAAGTATCCGGAATATTCGAATCAAATTTACTTAACTTTACTGGGGTGATGTAGGTTCTCATTATCCAATTATATTGTATCAATCTCAATCGAGTATTGATTGTTTGCATTTGTGCTTTTGAGCATATTAAACCCCATTCACAATCTAAAATGTCCTCTTGTAAATCATGCATCCACTCCTGTCTCTTACTTTCCGTGCTGTCCTTGTGATTACCCACAAACATATTATATAAGTACGTGATCTGTCCTTTACCATAACAATTTCCTGTTGAGAATATTTCTAGTGTGGACATAGGAGGTTGTTGTACAGAATTGTTAAGTCGTGTCAAAGTAAAACTTCTAAGTTGAAAATACTTGAAAAGGTGCCTTTCTGGTAAATCAAGCTTCACTTTCAGCTCATCAAATGACATTAGATTATTATCTTTATAAAGATCCAGTAACTTAACTATGCCTTTACATAACCAATTTTTAAATCCCATGTCTTTCTTGGCCGCGCTGAAGTATTCATTTCCCCAAATTGGTGAGAAACAAGATAGCACAGGGGTGTCTCCCATATATTTATGAACTTCATGCCAGACAACAATAGTGTTTTCCACAAAGGGGTTAAGAGTGTTTTTCCTTAATTTCTTAAGGGGAGCAGAGTATAGAAAATTATCCAACCTCAAACCGCTTGCAGACATTAATTCAATTTGCAACCAGGGCAGATCAACCTCAGAAAACCAAAACATTGCAGCCCTCAACTGGGCAGCCCAATAGTACCACTGTAAGTTTGGTAACTGCAGCCCTCCCCTATCGTAAGGCAGAAATAAAAGAGACAGTCTGAGTCTTGGCTTCCTATTATTCCAAATAAAATTTGAGAGCAATGTTCTGACCCTTGTGAAAAAAAATGGTGGCGGTGCCAAAGGAATAGACTGAAATATATATAAGAATTTTGGTACTATATTCATTTTAATTACATTTATTCTTCCAATTAAAGACAAAGGCAATGTTGCCCATCTTGAAACATCTTCCGAGACTCTAGTAAACATGGGTTCATAATTAGCTGGACTAAGTGTTATTATCTCAGGCGTTATTTTAATACCCAGGGGCCGGTTGCACCAACTGGTCTTACACTGGTCTTAAGCTAAGTTGGTCGTAACTTTACGACCTAACAGCTACGCCGGTTGCACCAAGACGGCTTAAGCCTTATTATGCCTCCGCCGGCGATAGCCAGGCCGAAGGCATTATGGATCCGGGTTGTCCGTCCGTACGATGTTTGTTAACGCGATATCTGAGGAACGCCTGGACGGAATTTCATCAAATTTGCCTCAAACATCGACTTAGACTCAAGGATGATCTGATTAGATTTTGGTGGTCAAAGGTCAAAGGTCAAGGTCACTGTGACCTCTCAAACGCCATTTTCAAGCTTGTTAACGCGATATCTCAGGAATGCCTTTACGGAATTTAATCAAACTTGTCTCAAACATTGACTTGGACTCAAGGATGAACTGATTACATTTTGGTGGTCAAAGGTCAAAGGTCAAGGTCACTGTGACCTCTCAAACGCCATTTTCCAGCTTGTTAACGCGATATCTGAGGAACGCCTGGACGGAATTTCATAAAATTTGCCTCAAACATCGACTTAGACTCAAGGATGATCTGATTAGATTTTGGTGGTCAAAGGTCAAAGGTCAAGGTCACTGTGACCTCTCAAACGCCATTTTCAAGCTTGTTAACGCGATATCTCAGGAATGCCTTTACGGAATTTAATCAAACTTGTCTCAAACATTGACTTGGACTCAAGGATGAACTGATTACATTTTGGTGGTCAAAGGTCAAGGTCACTGTGACCTCTCAAACGCCATTTTCCAGCTTGTTAACGCGATATCTCACGAATGCCTTGACGGAATTTCATCAAATTTGCCTCAAACATCGCCTTAGACTCAAGGATGATCTGATTAGATTTTGGTGGTCAAAGGTCAAAGGTCAAGGTGAGCTCTCAAACGCCATTTTCAAGCTTGTTAACGCGATATCTCAGGAATGCCTTGACGCAATTTAATCAAACTTGTCTCAAACATCGACTTGGACTCAAGGATGAACTGATTACATTTTGGTGGTCAAAGGTCAAGGTCACTGTGACCTCTCAAACGCCATTTTCCAGCTTGTTAACGCGATATCTCACGAATGCCTTGACGGAATTTCATCAAATTTGCCTCAAACATTGCCTTAGACTCAAGGATGATCTGATTAGATTTTGGTGGTCAAAGGTCAAAGGTCAAGGTGAGCTCTCAAACGCCATTTTCAAGCTTGTTAACGCGATATCTCAGGAATGCCTTGATGCAATTTAATCAAACTTGTCTCAAACATCGACTTGGACTCAAGGATGAACTGATTACATTTTGGTGGTCAAAGGTCAAGGTCACTGTGACCTCTCACACACCCAATTTCCAAGCTCTGTAACGCAACACCACAGGAGCGCCTTGACGGAATTTCTTCCAATTTGCCTCAAATGGCGATTTTGACTCAAGAATTAACTAATGGCGGAGGCATAAGTCCGCGTTGCGGTCGTTCTAGTTTTCACTACGACCAGGCGTAACTCCTACGCCTGGTCAGGAGGAGGCGTAGAGCCTGCCTGTAACAGAGATCTCCGCGGAGACCTTTTTGACCGTCATCGTCGTAACACCGCCAGTTCGCCGTCTTTGAAAGCACGACGTTAGATTATAACTAACTAGTTGTGTGGCTTAGCCTTCCAAAATGTTGCCGTTAATTTTTTAGAATGTAATACATAGAATTGGGAACGTTACATTCAATTTCATTCAGACTGTCTGTCTGGCTCAATAGCCGCCATTTTTCCCCCGGAGCGAGGGTGTTTTACAGTAGTGGCTGAGAGAGCGTAGTGGCACAGTGCGCTCCAAGCAGGTCGCGAGGCACATTTTTTGCAACATCATCCAATCAGGGTGCATTCCCTGGCAATTCACATGGACGCGCATTGCTACGACCAGCATAGTTAAGACCAGACGTAAGGCGTGTTGGTGCAACAGGCGTAAGTCCATGGTCTTAACTAAGACCAACGTAGGAGTTACGACCAGGCATAGTTAAGACCAGTTGGTGCAACCGGCCCCTGATATGTAAACCCTCCCAAAGCATTTACAAATGCTGTAGTAACTAAGTGAGGTCTCCAGACCATATTTCAAGCAGAAGGCCACACATGCATAATCCGATCACCCCCTGACGTCAGTCAAGCCCTAGTATGACGTGGTCAGTCAAAGTCCTAGTATGACGTCCGTAATGACGTCAGATATGACGTCAGTTAATTCTCATATATATAGCAAGGGTTCTACGTCACCTCTCTCTCTCTGGCCGATCATAGCAGCAGCTAGCTTCACGGCAGTCCATCTCCCCTGAAGCCGTCCTCGAAAGCGTTGTTTTGCACCATATCTGCAGACCGAATCAGCACCCCCAAGTCCTCTTTACCCATGGATAATCCCCGCGGATCTCTCAACGCTCCCCACTCCTGGTATGTCGGATCCCGAGCCAGAACAGTCCATGGGCAGCGACGAGAGCTCAAACAACGACACCCTGTTCCGGATCGGCACGGAGCGCATTGGCCTTCTGAGACGGCCGGGCCGCAGGCTGCCAACGCGGGGCGCTCCACTGCGACGGCCCGTGGGAGGAGAGCAGAAGCGCGCGAGCGAGCCGGAGGGAGAGGCCGCGGACGAAGACCAGAAGAGGAAGCTGCCCCGAGAGCTGGGAGTCGTCGGGGTATAATGCAGGCCATGGGGCCGCCGTGAGACGCCATGTTCTACGTTGTCTTGCACGTCGTCAATCTTTTCCTTGCTATCTCCATTCACGGAGTAAATCGGCTCAAGCAAAGCGGCCATTTCCCTCCAGCCAGGAGTCCGCCCCAAGTCAACAACAGACTTCAGACTGACAATCAGTGACTAACATTTTCGTTCAGCAAGCAGCATGCATGCAGCCCCACTATTCTTCATCGGACGGGTGTCCAGGCGTCCAAGCATTCAGGCTTCCGCACCGCGATCATCGCGTCCCCAGGCAGTCCCCTCCACCTCGCCCGTGGTCAATTGTACAGCAGGCGCTGATCCCTCTGCTATCACCGGGCAGTTAAGTCTTTAACCGTAAATAAACGGGAGTTTGTGTGAGTTGAAAGACGTCATGTCGCTATAAACATGAATATACATCGTATATTTCATTCACAATTCTTCTTGACAGCACGTTGTTGAGATCACGTGATATGCCGGTAAAAAAAATAATAAATCACGCAACGGGTTATTCAAAACACCCTTGGCCCATGGAGCATGTCCGAGCATCAGTTAGAATGAGTGTTATAACTTTCAGACCGAAGTCAGACGGCCCAGGGGATGCTGACGTCTTTTTCCGTGTCAAGCTACCCAGTCTTAATACACCACTTCCTGTTCTTAACGAATTTCAAAGTGAAATGCCTTTGGCGTTTCTTTCAACCATAAATAATACCAAAGCTAAAATAATTAATACAGCGTCACGCTAGTCATGTAACAAGAGGCAGCGAATCCCATTGTTATATGTTGGCCAACCATAACATATTGCAGCCATTGAGTTATAATATGAATGGAGGGAGTGTCCCTATCTCCTCCCTGTATGTTTTTGAAGCCAAAATCCGGCCAGATCAGTGAACCAGAGTCTGCGCAGTAGCGCACTTGATTGAGAACCTCAGAGCTCCACGTCCCTCTGAGCTGCTGTTTCTAGAATGCGCACAGTGCGTTGCGTATTTATATACAGTCTAGCTCCGTAAATATTACACTTTAAGTTGTAATATTTTTTGTCTCGCCGAAAGTAACCAGGAAGATTCCCACTACGAGATCAGTTTATCAAAATGACGCCTGTACGAAAATCTGATTTTGGTTGTCGGAGATTTCAGATCTCCGGGCTGCTGCTGACTGCTGAGTGCTCTCAGCGCTCTCAGCGCGGGCCGGAAGTGGAGGCAGGCCTCACTCACCCTCAGCCCAACCTAACGTTAGCCCAGTGAGTGCGCGAGCCAGGCTGCCCGGTCCATCGCCTGGTATATCGTTACTAAGAGAGGAGCTTGTGAAGAACGAACATCCCCACAGTCAAAGCATTTCCCCCAGATATGCATATAAAAAAAACGTTTGTTGCTTTAATAGCCTACAAAAATAAAACGTCTGTTCGTACGTGATGCTAATCCGCTAGCGATGAGCTAACGGTGCGTGTGTACTACTAGGCCTCATCCCATGAGCCACCCCGACCTCCAGGCCTGCACTACCCAGGCTAAGAGCCCATCTCCCGGCCCCACACACCCAGCAGAGCCACCCGACCTCCAGGCAGCATTACATAAGAATGAAGCCGCGTGTCTTGTCTATGACGATAGATCTATAATGTGAAGAGCCTGTCCAGCCAATGACGGCTCGAGACTGGCTGCCACAGCTGCCAATCATCCATTTTTATCCCTTTTTATATGTCAAATAACTACTTAAAAAAAAAAAAAAAAGACCACTTGCACAGGCATTAGCATGATAATGACTATCTAAAAATGATACAAACCACCTTTGAAAAAAATAAAATAATAATAAATTATCCGACGTATACTGTGATTATTTCGGTTTTGATTTTCCCATCCAGTAACATGAGGAGGCGGGCCTCGTGACCCAATACTGGATTCAACCGCCAGAGCGGCGATCTAACATGCAGCGGCTTCACTGAACCAGTGTGATGCCCATTCCATCTCATGATGGGTCCATGGTTGCAACTAGCAGTCTATGGTGCACTTGCAAGGCGGTGAAACCACTGTTTTCTTTTACTTGTTTATTAACCAGTTTCTTTATATCCCATGCATTAAGCATTACATTTCAGCTCTATAGGGTTGCCGCCAGAATGAACCGTTTGCCCCATGGATCTTCCGGTCTGTCCAGAGTGCCCGAGATGCTATGGCACTTCAGCATCAGTGCTTCTCCAGGCCGGGTCCCGTCAATCACCGTGAATCTGCCCAGACTTCCCCATGGGGGGAAAAGATGGTCGGCATCTGAGGACATCATCACCGGCCGGCACCGTATCTTTTCATTCAAATAGCTACTAATAATGCTTGCAGAGAGGCATTAAATAGACCAATGGCCACAGGCAGGAATGATTTCCTGTGCCTCTCCGTGTTGCATCTAGGTGGAATCAGTCTCTCACTGAATGTACTCCCGTGTTTGACTAGCACGCCGTGGAGTGGGTGCGAGTCAAGCACGCCGTGGAGTGGGTGCGAGTCATTGCTCATGATGGAGCCCAGTTCCTGTATATCTCATGCATTAAGCTTTACATTTCAGCTGTTCCCGCCAGAATGAACCGTTCGCCCCATGGACCTTTCGGTCTGCCCAGAGTGCCCGAGATGCTACGGCACTCCAGCTCAGCGCGTCTGGCCCCAGCTGCGCCAGCAGGGCTATGAGCAGTCCGTAGCAAACGGGCGTTTGCTCGGGGGGAAAAGATGGTCGCTATCTGATGACATCATCACCGGCCGTCACCGCCCCGGACCGGCCCCCCGGCTCCCCGTTCCTCATCGCACCTCGTCACCACATGACAAGATCCTGGTTCATCCTGCGCCTCAAGCGGACGCTCCAGAAATGCAACCTCCCGACGAAGAACTACTCCAGCTACATCCGCCCGGAGCAGGCGGCCATACCGGCGGCCCAAAGAACCCTCCTCCCTTATCGGCAAGCATGGCAACGAACAGTGTCCCGGACTTCCGTGCCAAATAATGTCTCGTTGGTGGTGGCTCCCCGAAAAACACGGCGCCCAGTAAGGCGCAATAAATCTCCCGGTTAATTTTTGGGGGGAAAGAGAGGAAAGAGAGAGAGTCAGAGAGAGTCAGGCCAAGCTGGGAAGCGCCAGGCTAAATCGCGAGGTGCCAAGGCGGCCAAGCTGGGAAGCGCCAAGTTAAACGTTAAGGTACCAAGATCGAAGGCCCGACCGAGTTGGGTAGCGCCAGCCGCAAATAGCCGTAAGTCGCTAAAGGTCGAAGGCCAGAAAAGTACAATCAACTACTAACGTACCAAGATCGAAGGCCCGACCGAGTTGGGAGCGCCAGCCGCAAATAGCTGTAAGTCGTTAAAAGGTCGAAGGCCAGATAAGGATCAACTACTAACGTATCAAGATCGAAGGCCCGACCGAGTTGGGAAGCGCCAGCCGCAAATAGCTATAAGTCGTTAAAAAAGGTTGAAGGCCAGAAAAGTACAATCAACTACTAACGTACCAAGATTGAAGGCCCGACCAAGTTGGGAGCGCCAGCCGCAAATAGCTGTAAGTCGCTAAAAGGTCGAAGGCCAGAAAAGTGCAATCAACCACCGGTGCCCGCGGATCTCAATTAACCTCCGGTAATCAGATCTTCCTTTTGGGGGATCTCCTAGCCTATGCAGATGCCCTCCTCTTGCCTCAAGAGCAGCGTCACTGGCCAATGGAGTCATGCGCCAAAGCATTTGCCATGCATGCCGATTGCTAAATAAAGTTTGTTAAATCCTACCAACTGGCCTCTCATGATTGAAGTGAGGTCTCCAGACCATATTTCAAGCAGAAGGCCACACATGCATAATCCGATCACCCCCTGACGTCAGTCAAGCCCTAGTATGACGTGGTCAGTCAAAGTCCTAGTATGACGTCCGTAATGACGTCAGATATGACGTCAGTTAATTCTCATATATATAGCAAGGGTTCTACGTCACCTCTCTCTCTCTGGCCGATCATAACAGCAGCTAGCTTCACGGCAGTCCATCTCCCCTGAAGCCGTCCTCCGAAGCGTTGTTTTGCCCCACCCACCTCCCCAGTCTGCCACCAACGAGTCGTGACTCCTGATCCCCCACGGGGGGGGGGGGGGGGGGGGGTCTCCTAGCCTATGCAGATGCCCTCCTCTTGCCTCAAGAGCAGCGTCACTGTCCAATGGAGTCATGCCCCAAAGCATTTGCCATGCATGCCGATTGCTAAATAAAGTTTGTTAAATCCTACCAACTGGCCTCTCATGATTTAATTACTTTTATGATGTAGTAATTTGTAAAGTAATTACTTTTTGAGACAAGTATCTAGTAACTGTAACTAATGAATAATTTTCAGTAACTTGCCCAAAACACTGCACATAGATTTTACATTTGTCTTTTTCAGGTGACCAGTGTTAAATAAAAAGGAGGGAAATCCACCACCAAACACCAAAAACAGCAGATTCTGTCATCATCTACTCCCTCACACCAAATGAAACACTAGGGACATTTGTTGGTCCGTATAACACATTGCAACACAACAACATCTGCCAGCAACTCCACATAGCAGCCTTCTCCAAAATCACTGAAGTCAACATTATTCCAAAACAAAAACATTCAAACAATCTGTCTGTCTACATTTTTAATGCCTGCCCACATGCCAAGTCGGATTGGGGTGAAAATTTGCATTGCGGTGTCTTATTATAATCCAGGGAGGTCATGGACAGGTTGGAAAGTCCTCGAACCCACCTGGAAACGACCTCGCGCCCACACCCCAGGTCGCATTGGGCTGAAATTTTGCATGGTGGTGCGCTATGATCCGGGCAAAGTCATAAGCCACTTCTTAACATGCAGTGGAATCCGTATTATAACCTGCACCTAGCCGGTTGGCCTGCATGTTAAACAACAATTAGCCGGCCTACGCGCACTCCAGCGACTCCGTACCTTATCTACCTCAACCACCGGTATAAGATCCGCTTCCACGCAATCGCTGGTCATGTTAAACAGTGGAACGATATGATCCGCATATGTCCGTAGTGGGCGGGTGTGGCTCTTCGTGACTCACTTCACGTTCGCTAGTTTATTAATTAATGAATCGTTCGGGCAATCGCTTATATCAACGAGCAAACTCACGGTTTCCTCAAGTGTTGCAAAAACGGCTTGAATTGTTAAGTGGGGGCTAGAATGACCGTGCTTTCCAAGGTGAGGGCTGGCTTGACTGCAGTTGCAGGCAGCCAGGTCCAGTGCATCAGGAGGGACGCTGCTGCGTTGCTTGCTTGCTCCCATCTCAGAAAAAGCCTAACGTTTGTGGGAGATTCAAGTTGTCGCACTTATTACTTTTAGCTAACGCTACGTTGTTTTTTCATCAAGGCAATGTCCAGAAGATATGGGTTCATGAGTTTCTGCAAATGCAGATAGATAGGCTACAGTAGGAGCATGCATGCATGTTGTCTGTTTCAATAACGAAAGCGTCCTTTACCGAGAACGACGTGCCGACCAATTAAATATTCTTGCTGCGAAATCGGCCTCTTAATGACAACACTGGAATAAATAAGATCGACTACGACTATAGAGGCTATAAAGAATGGACTATAGAGAAATAAATGGATTCAAAACGTTTATTTAGGAAACATAGGCTATCAAACTTTTGTGGGGAGAAATACATTTAAAACTAGTCAGATATGACTAGTTGCCACTTGTAAAATAAATCACCCACAGTGATTGACGACTGTGCGACCACTATTTTGACTGCCTCATAGCTAAAGCTGTTTCCTATCACATTTCTTGTGTTTGATACATGCTACTGTTCCTCTACTTCCTGCTAAGTTACTGCTAAAAGAAAAAAAGAAAAGAAAAAGCAGTGTGGTCATCAATCTGAAAACAATAGCCTACTGTCTAAATGGATATATATTTTCACCCTGCAGCAGAAATAATGTTTGAAGCTTGGATTGTTTCCACACTTCTGGGAACGTAGACCGTTCTCCATCTGCAACCAGTTACAACACACTCTAATGTTTCTTGGCCGCTCATCCAGGTGGCAGAACTTATTCTATAGATACAAGCTCCAGGTGGCAGAACTCATTCTATAGATACAAGCTCCAGGTGGCAGAACCCATTCTATAGATACAAGCTCCAGGTGCCAGAACTCATTCTATAGATAAAAGCTCCAGGTGGCAGAACTCATTCTATAGATACAAGCTCCAGGTGGCAGAACTCATTCTATAGATAAAAGCTCAAGGTGCCAGAACTAATTCTATAGATAAAACCTCAAGGTGCCAGAACTCATTCTATAGATACAAGCTCAAGGTGCCAGAACTCATTCTACAAGCTCCAGGTGGCAGAACTCATTCTATAGATACAAGCTCCAGGTGGCAGAACTCATTCTATAGATACAAGCTCCAGGTGCCAGAACTCATTCTATAGATACAAGCTCCAGGTGCCAGAACTCATTCTATAGATACAAGCTCCAGGTGCCAGAACTCATTCTATAGATACAAGTTCAAGCAAGGTGCCAGAACTCATTAGATACAAGCAACAGGTACCAGAACTAATTCTATAGATATAAGCTCAAGGTGCCAGAACTCATTAGATATCAGCTCCAGGTGCCAGAACTCGTTCTATAGATACAAGCTCCAGGTGCCAGAACTCATTCTATAGATAAAAGCTCAAGGTGCCAGAACTCGTTCTATAGATAAAAGCTCCAGGTGGCAGAACTTATTCTATAGATACAAGCTCCAGGTGGCAGAACTCATTCTATAGATAAAAGCTCAAGGTGCCAGAACTCATTCTATAGATAAAACCTCAAGGTGCCAGAACTCATTATATAGATACAAGCTCCAGGTGGCAGAACTCATTCTATAGATACAAGCTCCAGGTGCCAGAACTCATTCTATAGATACAAGTTCAAGCAAGGTGCCAGAACTCATTAGATACAAGCTCCAGGTACCAGAACTAATTCTATAGATATAAGCTCAGGGTGCCAGAACTCATTCTATAGATACAAGCTCCAGGTGCCAGAACTCGTTCTATAGATACAAGCTCCAGGTGCCAGAACTCATTCTATAGATACAAGCTCCAGGTGCCAGAACTCGTTCTATAGATACAAGCTCCAGGTGCCAGAACTCATTCTATAGATACAAGCTCCAGGTGCCAGAACTCGTTCTATAGATACAAGCTCCAGGTGCCAGAACTCATTCTATAGATACAAGCTCCAGGTGCCAGAACTCATTCTATAGATACAAGCTCCAGGTGCCATAACTCATTCTATAGATACAAGCTCCTTGTGCCAGAACTCATTCTATATATACAAGCTCCAGGTGCAAGAACTCATTCTATAGATACAAGCTCCTTGTGCCAGAATTCATTCTATAGATACAAGCTCAAGGTGCCAGAACTTATTCTATAGATACAAGCTCCAGGTGACAGAACTCATTCTATAGATACAAGCTCCGAAACATCACTCACCCTTTACTGACCCAGACCAAGGCTTTGCCAAGTGTCAGAGCTTCTGACTATAAACATTGAACAGGTAGATTTTCTGATGCGTCCAAACACACTCCTTGCTAGCAGAGCTCGCAAAGGTAGTGAGCACACTCACCAATAATAATAAAGCTTCAGGTGCACGGCACAAAAGTAACAGTCAAATCAACAAGGAACGCCAGCACGCAATGAATGTCCTTTCAAGGTTTTATTCCGTCATCGAGACCATACACAACGGACGTTTCAGCCAACAGGCCTTCTTCAGCGTTCAGATTTTCTGATGCGAAATACTTGGTGAAGAGCTTATAATAAAAAAAAAACATTCAATATCTCAATTATAGAAGATCCAGTTTATTAATATAGGATCTAACTTACTACTATCCATTTTTTTGCTTGACCACCAAGCATTTTTCCGTTTATTCAATAGTTTTTGAAAGTTTTTTTTTAAATCATTGTATAACCCATAAAAATCTATATAATCCTTCAGTTAAAGCATGAAAATAAATAAAATTGGATTTAGAGGTTTTAATGTCAACAGTAACAGTAAGCGATTTTTTTTATAAATCATGGATACAGTATCTCATTTTGGAATTAAATTGTTTTGTATTCTGTATTCACACAGGACAATACTGTCATTTTAGTGTATAGTCTAATTACAGTTTTAAAGTATTTTCCTAATTGCTTCATATCGTGTGGAATGCAGGTTGGCATTCAGAACGGGATCATGACATTTAACTCCTTTACAGGCTTTCCTCTGGTTACCTCATCAAATGGTTACCTCATCAAACCCCCACCCCTAACACACACACAGACATGCATGCACGCACGCACGCACGCACGCACACACACACACACACACACACACACACACACACACACACACACACACACACACACACACACACACACACACACTTGGTGCATGTCCATGGAGAGTCACATACGCACATGTTGAGGGAGGAGTTGGGTGCATTCCAGCTCTGTTGAAACTCTCTGGAGAGGGTGTAGGGAGGAGGGGGGGGGGTGTATTTACAACGCCTGTGTGCACTCAAAAGTCTTTCTGCTGAGCTCTGTACTACGAAGCTAGTTTAACAGATCCGCGATAAGTCCCTTTGATCTGGTTTGACTGAACAGGATCAAAGCTATCTAGTTTAAGGATACTACGACGGTGGTTTTCTAGTCGATAACTGAAGCTGGGATCTGCCTGTGCACGCGCACGTTTTTCGCTCGTGCACAGGCGCGCGTCCACGCGAAAGAGGTGCGCTAGCCAATCACATTATGAACAGCTGAGTTGATCCACGCCCACACCCATTTCCACACCCATTTCCTCATTCAGCGCAGCCACACAGTGTGATCAGAGATTTTTGCGGATATTTAATGTATCCGCGATTTAATGTCAGAATGAAAATCCGCGTTGGATAGTCTGCTGAAGGGCTGTCTAAAGCAGCAGCTTGTATTCACATCAGTCATTTGATTTACTTTGATCAGCGATTTCTGTCTGATACAGCTGCATTGATACAGGCAGCAGCAACAAATGTAAAAGTGTAATCTCAGTCTATACATTTCCACAATCTGTAAGCCTATTTAGACCATAGATTTAGAAACGCATGCTCAATGAATAATGATCTCTATCACTCATGTGTGTGGTTGCACTGATCGAATAATTCATATATAAAATAGCCTAGTATAAAGCCTAATAGCCTACTATAAAAGAGAAAACTGCTGAACTGAATTGAGACGATGCGGGCATAGTTATCATTGATAAAAACTAGCCTATTTTTGCTCATATATTGGCATACAGCCTACAGGACACAGTTCCAGCTGAAAGATGCAAGAATAGCCTGCATATTTAGTATTGGGGCTATCCCATATTTAAACTAATATCTATATTATATGTATGGCTTTTCTGGCATGTAGGAGAATATCACCCTCATTCCATTTGAGGGTCCGTTCATGATATGCGCCGCGGTGATTAATAGTGATCATATTTCTCCACGCATCGTTGAGCTGTTAAGACATAAAGTGGTAAGTGGCTTAATTTAATTATGTAGCCTACAGAGCCACAAATGTTTTGCTTGTTCTGTTCTCAGTTGACTGCAATCTATTTTTCATATGGCGATCTTATGAATGGTGAGTGACTCCAGAGAGCCGATATTATATGGGTCTCTCATGGATTTTGATCTTATCCTCTGAAGCTAACCTGGTCGCGACCAGGTTAGCTTTGCAGCGTCAGTTGCCATGGTGATTGAAAGTTAACTTGCTTTTGTAGTACGGCTAAACCAGGTTTAAACTCAAACTTACTCGGATAAGGCATTAAACTAGCTTCGTAGTACAGGCTACAGTTCAAACCTCGCTATCAACAAAAAGCCAGTCAGTGTGAGTGGGAAAACCACAGGGAAACAAATTACCGTAAATTCCGCACTATAAGGCGCACCGGAGTATAAGCCGCAGCAGCAAAATTGCCTGTTTGTTACATATATAAGCCGCACCGGACTATAAGCCGCGGGTGTTTTAATGTTTTTTTTTATTGTGTTTTAATGTTTAATTACCATATGTAAGGGTTCGTGCACAGAGGGGATTGTCGGGAAAGAGATGGCTGTTTGGGGAAGCTCCCATTTATTAACATTTCAACAAAATAAATATAAAAAATAAAACAATAATAATAATAATAAAACAATCCTCAAAAGGATAAGGTGCAGTCACGGCTGTAAACAAAATGGGCCCTATTCTCCCACAAGCCTTCGGCGCTAAAACGGGCCTTAAACGCAACAAAACGTGCCTTGCGCCTGTTTTGGGACGATATCAATATGGCTTTAGGCTGCCAAATGCGCTTTAGGCCGAATGGGCGTGGCGCAGTCCCAGAATGGGCCAAAGTGGGCGTGTCGGCGCTAACTACCGGCGTAGTGCTATCTTCGCACCTGGCCTACATTTAGCGCTTTGCGCCTTTGAAAACCAGGCCTATTCAGTGCGCCAGTGCACTTGTGCCTCTCCCCTGTCACCCTTCTCTGTCTCTCTCTGAAACCAGGCCTATTCAGTGCGCCAGTGCTCTTCTGCCTCTGAGTCACCCTTCTCTCTCTCTCTCTGACTCCCTCGCTCAAACAGACACAACACATAGCAGCACCCAGCTTCCCATAGGAAATAGCAGTTGTAAGTTTACTGCCTGTGAATGTCCACTCCCAGCATGCAATTGGGTCCTCCATTTCGCTACTAAATAGCAACCAAATGAGCCGAAATAGATATAAAAGGTAGATCTAAAATAATGTGTAATGGTAAGACAACCTGCAATTGTCGAACATTTCAATATTGGACCAAATAAAACATCGAAATGAAACACCACCCTATGTGAAACATATATGTCCTCTTGAGCCTATATATACCCCTTGTGGGTTTAACGTGATTTAGATAAGTGACAGCGGAACGCGCTTCTGTGATGTGCTATACTGTGATATCCGCTCCAATAACTTGGCCCTACTTGACATTTAGTTTTACAATAAAAACACATTTATGCAATGACTTTACATAATGTAGGGTATATTTATGTGCATCGATCATTCTACCTGCAGCAGGGGAGAGAAAACGATATCTTTCTGGACAAACTTTCACCAATCTAATAGGCTATATTTTTCTAGCTGATGCGTTTAGTACATTATTTTCACTTTGATCTTGCTATAGTGTAGCGTATTTACATGCTTGCAGTATTGAAACTGCAGTTAGATTGGTTTGAGAAGCATAATAATATGGAATAATAGCCTATAATGCAGTCAGACAGACAGACTGGATGAAGGGAGGGGGGGGGGCAGAGCGTTTGGCTTTCGTCTGGTTTTGCGGGATCACTGGAATTGGAGCTAAAAAGGCAAGCGTGCGATTCGTTTATTGCAGTTATCCAATGAGCATGACGGTGCATAATTTTACGCTTAAAAGGCGTGGTTGTAATGGTTGAGGCTGCGTCTAGCGCCAGCACGACGATATCAAGTGCGTTGGTCCACGCCCACTGATTTGAGCTGCGCCAGGCGTTCGGCCTAGAAACAGCGCCGATGCAACGATAGGGACCAATAACTGTAAAACAATAATAAAACAATCCTCAAAAGGATAAGGTGCAGTCACGGCTGTAAACAAAATAACTGTAAAACAATAATAAAACAATCCTCAAAAGGATAAGGTGCAGTCACGGCTGTAAACAAAATAACTGTAAAACAATAATAAAACAATCAGTGAACAGTACTGAGCCTACCAGAAAAGTCATTAATCCTTGTCTTCATCTTTTAGGTGAAGGTGCAGCAAACGGCTGTAACCAGAGAAGTCAAGTCACTAATCCTCGTCTTCCTCTTCTTCCTGCGTACTGAAACCACCAAAGTCCTCAACTTCAGTGTCGGAAACGAACAGGTTCAGGGTGGCTTCGTCAACCACTCTCCTCTCTCCTTCGTTGTCACTCTCAAAACCAACGAACTCCTCTTCGTCACTGTCGGTGTCGGAATCGAACAGCCTCTGAAGGCCCTCAGCTGTGGCGGCGTCATCCTCTTCATCACGCAGCAGTCCAGCCTTTCGGAACCCGTTGGTGATCGTGGATGTTTTCACACTCCTCCACGCTGTCAGGATCCACTGGCAAACTTGAGCGAAAGTTGCTTTTCGCATGCGACCAGTTTTGGTGAATGATTTATCGCCGCTCGTCATCCACGCCTCCCACTGAACGCGTAGTGCCACTTTGAACGCACGATTGACACTGATGTCAAGTGGCTGCAGATGCTTCGTTGTGCCCCCAGGAATCACAGCTGGAATTGAGTTTATGCTCTTGATGGCTGCTTTCACGGAATCTGTTATATGAGCCCTCATGCTGTCGAGAACGAGCAGAGCTTTTTTTTGGCGAAAGAATCCTCCAGGGCGCTTGACGTAGCACTCAGCCAGCCACTCCTTCATCACACTCTCCATCATCCATCCTTTCTTGTTGACTTTGAGGCATATCCCGCTGGGAATTTTTTCTTTCGGCATTGTGATCCGCTTAAAAATCACCATTGGCGGCAGCTTTACTCCAGATGCAGAGCAGCCGAGAACACAAGTGAAATTCGTTCTCTCGTGCCCAGTGGTTCTCAATGTGATCGACGATTCACCTTTCTTGTTAACAGTCCGAGTGAGTGGCAGGTCGAACGTCAAAGGCACTTCATCCATATTTATGATCTGCTCCGGTTCGATGGAATATTCCTTGATCTTCCTTTGTGTGAATTCGCCGAAGTTTGTGATTTTCTCCTGGTAGTCGGGAGGGAGTTGTTGGCACACAGTAGTCCTCGCCCCGGCCGGGCAGTCCCTTTCGTCTCATGAATCGGAAGCACCAAGATGGCCCACCTCTGAAATGTTCAATTTTCATTTCGGTGGCGACTGTTTTGGCCTTCAGTCGGATCTGCACGGTGGAAACACCTCGGCCGTCTGCTCTCTGTGTCAACACCCAATCTTCAAGGGAATCTTCAAGTTCGGGCCATCTGCTTTTATTACCTCTGAAGGACTTTTTGGTCTTTTTGCATTGAGACAGTTCTTCCTGCTGCCCCTTCCAACGTCTCACCATTGACTCGTTGATGCCAAGGTTACGTGCTGCTGCTCGATTTCCGTCTTTTAATGCGAGATTGACTGCCTTCAACTTGAAAGCTGCATCGTGTGCATTTCTGCGTTTCTTCCCCATGGTGAGTGAGAGAGAGTTAGTGCACGACCCTTTGCTGCTGCTGCTCCTGTTGTTGTGATTCCGGTCTGCTACTGTAATGAACTTTGAACCGGTAGGAGTAACCGGTTGATTTCCGCCAAATGATGTCAAGTCAAGTCAAGTCAAATTTTATTTATATAGCACCTTTCATACACAAAGGCAATTCAAGGTGCTTTACAAAAAAATAATCGAAAAAACAAGCAGCAAAGCAATGCACATAAAATGTGCAGATGAAGCTGTGTAACCTGTAAAATCCATCGATTTTGGAGGTCACCGAGTGGCCGTTTGCTTACCGTAATTACCATATGTAAGGGTTCATGCACAGAGGGGATTGTCGGGAAAGAGATGGCTGTTTGAGGAAGCTCCCATTTACCGTATTAACATTTCAACAAAACAACATAACACAACACCACCTTTGTTTTTTTTTACAGTGCACACAGTGTCCGCGGTGTGGTGAAAAGAGGCAAGAGAGGAAATTAAAACAGAAGTGGATTTATAGTTAGAAAGAGTGCTAAAGAAGAGAGATTTTTATTTTTATTTTTTATTTTTTTCTGAAAAAATCCATAGATAAGCCGCACCGTTATATAAGCCGCAGGGCCAAAAAACGGGGGAAAAGCCGCGGCTTATAGTCTATTAGAAAGTTCACTCGAATTCAATCCGTTCATCCACAGGAGCAGAAAATTGCAGAAAATAATCAATTCATATATCATTGTCAATTTGTCACAATTTGTTTTCACTTACTTTTCCTCAGAAGAGCCATATTTCATGTTTTCTGTCCAGCAACATCTGCAAACACAGAGGGAGAGAGAGAGGGAGAGATACAGTCAGTCAAGACAATTTGGAGAAACTGAGTTAAACAGGGTTTAAACAGGGAATATGAATATTCTTTAATTTGAATATAGGAAATAGAAAAAGCAATAATACAAAACGCATCATATCTTTAAAAATGGACAAGGATGGCACAATAAAGTCTCAGACTTATTTTCATTGTGATCCATGATCTTATGGCAGACACACATACTGGTATTTGGCTGCATTTAGGGGCGGGGCGTCAATCCGTGGTTGTGGAAGCCCAGGCTTTCAACATTGAGAAGGCTAGAAAATGCGTGAATTGCCATATTTTTCGGTCGTAGTGCAAAGCTTTGTTGAAGTGGTGTAGTGCAGGGACATACAACAACCACCATTCTTATGAAAAATAGTCAAACATTTCTTTACAACTGGGAACTGGTAAGCTTACGACTTCAAAGGTCATGAGCTGGGACGGTGACATCACCAGAGCTGGTATTTCCCATTCCAAACTCGTAGGAGCCTCAGCAGCCCCGACCTCAAAAATCCAAGATGGCTGCGCCGCGCAACAACAGTAGTTATAATGGTAGTAATGTTGTTTAGCACTTCTGTTTTGTTTGTGTCTCATTAAATCAGCTGTACACACAGCACTGCCTAACATCTATCTGTGTGGACATGAGGCTGCAGTGTTTGTATGCGCAAAATGCCATGTTATCAACTGTTATTGCTAACAATGGCTAGCGACTGGATCTGACCAATGAACAGTGAACTTCCCAGCTCAGGTTTTCTGCAAATGGAATGCTAACAAAACGGATGTGACATCATTTAGCGCTCTACACATCCCAGTTATTTTGCGATAAAGGAACGCACGATAAAAACCACTGGTTCCCCAACACACTTCTGTAGGAGGGGCCGACAGCCACATTGGCGCTAACTTTAGCCCAAGACTGTTTACAGATGAGCAGCTTGTTTTAAGCTTGGATTCCATCAGTTTTCATACTTCACGAGTTTTCTACAGACAGCCGAATTATATTCGAGGCTTCCTCCTCTCATAACACTCGCTCTTGGTAATTAGAACTGGTAAAAACACTAAATATAGCACAAGTGAAAAAGGAGATCTAGTTAGGCAATTTAATAGGTGCAAACAAAGAAAGACTGACGTTTCGACACAAAGGTGTCTTCTTCAGTCTCAAAACCAAAAAGAAGACACCTTTCTGTTGAAACGCCAGTCTTACTTTGTTTGCAGTGCACCTATTAAATTGCCTAGCTTTGACCTTGTGCTCCAGATCTCCTTTTTCACTTGTGTTAACTCAGTGTGAGAGGCACCGGTCTGGCGTGATTTGTCAGCTGAAGCGCGGATATTCTCTCTGTGCACTAAACAATGAAACAAAGTTGTGGTGATATTCTTACACTTGGAACACTTATTCTTGTCTTTCTTCAGTATGTTGTGATATTTATTTGCTTATGACTGTAAAATATTAGTTGGGCATATTGTTTTAAACTGTAAAAGATTGCATGTTTGTAACGGCAAAGTTCAACATTGCTCTCCTTTTCGGTCCTACCGCATAAACCAATTAATTTGTTAGCGGTTAAGATTATTATCCTTTTAGGTCCCTAATGGCAAAAGTGTGGCATAAGGTTAAAGATTTGGAACATGAGAAGTGGACTGTCTCCTCCCAGCAAGCAAAATTACATTACGTCATGATAACGTTGTGATGACGTGTTTCAGTGACGTTCAGGACTAGGCCAGATCACAGGGTGATTTGGGGATGATTTAGACGTCTACGCGGGAACGTCAAGCTGACGTCGAAATATGACCGTTACCATGAATGGGCATGTTCAGTTATTCTGCTATGTACACAGTGTATATTCAGCAACTTTATACATAAAGCTATAATTATGTCCAGATTAACAATTTATGCTACATTTTCAAAAAATAAAATACCACCCCGTGCAGGATTTGAACTCGGGATCTACAACTTATGGAACGGCTATTGGCTATTCTACCACTACGCTAACTGTTCGCTGAAATTATCTGCTGTATGTTGGAGTAATATAGCCTACCGTTTCAAAACATGGACCCCTTGTTCTTTTTATACCGCTATACATCCATGTATACATCCATGGAGTCGGGACAGTTTTAATACAAACGAAAGCTAATTTAATTCAAACCTTAATCTCGAAGAATCATTGAGCAATTCCCTCAAAATTTACAAGTGTCACCCTATAACGCGTTTGTTTACCCAGTGCTCCTGTTAGGCTATACGAGACACGAATATAGCCTATGTAGGATTATGGCAGAAACTTGTTTTATATTTAAAACGTTGGCGTCAAGTCTTGGATCGGACATCACAGTGTAACCGTTTACAATCTGTGTAAGAAGAACCCCGAAACACATTGCAGACAATTGCAGGATTCCCCGCAATTCATCTCCTCGTAGTCCCACCTCCACGAATAAACAGTTTGTTAATCAGCGCAGATTGTCCACAAGTGCTGATCACGGGGACTCGTCTTTCCGTTTTGCATTGGTCTATTTCAGGGGTTCCCAAATTTAAGAATGCCGCGGCCCACTTTGAAATCTGAAAATCTTCCGGGGCCCAGCCAACCCTTTAATCCCAACTCTGATCAATACATGCTAAGATGATGTATTTCCCTATATGTTTTTTTATATGATATATCTTTTATTTCATTAACAGGGCATGTGCACTTAACCTTGCTTGCAAGATGGATAACCTTGCGAGATCAAAAGAGATTCTCTTGACGTAATCCATCTTGTCATGCACAGGCAGTTAAGATGATTGGCCGAACCATGCCGGCCCGACGAATCAGCGGCAGCCATAGGCGGGCTTAGGCTCGTCTGGGCAAGTAGTGGGTACATGGTCTTTGTAGTTCTTTTCACTCGTCAACATGGCTGCCGCCGCGGAAGTGTCAGGTAGTCTGAATGAAATTTAATGTAACGTTCCCAATTCTATGTATTAAATTCTAAAAAACGACCCTCAACATTTGGGAAGGCTAAGCCACACAACTAGTTTGTTATAATCTAACGTCATCCTTCCAAGGCGACTTTACGACGGTGAGGACTCAATCAATGAATACCACGGAGATCAGGCACCTTCCTCCGGTCGCAAACGTGACGTCAGAGGCATGGCGATCTGATTGATTGAAGTTAACACGCACCAGTGGTGATAGACAGATGGGTCATCCAATCACCTGCCAAGTAGCTTGGAAAAAGTGCCCGCCTCCGTCAGCGGGTCGGGTTACTGCATTCCCAGATCGAATGGTTTAGTGAAACGTATGTGGAGCTAAACCGTCCATCTGGCAGCGTCAGGTTAATGTGCACTTGGGCATAAGGGAAATTAATAATCCATCCAGATACAAAAACATTTCGGCAAAATACCCAAAAGCAGATTGCCAACATTTTCTCCCCTCTTACATATCAGAAGTATTTGCATGCAGAACACATTTGTTGAGGCAAAATGTGATGAGCAACAACAGAAGAAAGCAATCCACAAGCTATTAATGCTAGGCTGTGAAAAATGCTACGTGGTCTGTAAAGGGAACCAATTTTCATTCAGATAGATTGAGCTGAGAGGTCAAGGGACCCCTTTGAAATAGTTTCCCCTTGCCCAAATGTAACCTATGTTTGGAGCGTTATTTAGCATAATATGCTTGGTAGTACCAATGGATGCCTTAGGTCTTCTAGTTTCTTCTGATAACAGGATATCCACTGTAGCTTGAAAAATGACCCTGCTACAGCCATTTGAGTGCCCGCAAAAATCGGGAGTGTTGGCAGACCACTCGCAGCCCACCTGCAGTACCACCACGACCCAGTGGGGCCCAGTGGGCCGTGGCCCACAGTTTGCAAATCACTGGTCTATTTAATTTTGCCCCTCTTCTCGTCTTGTCGTTCACAATGTCTGTAACGCCAGGTATCCCAGCATGCTTTTCCAGCGATTTGGTCGCATCCAATACAAAGTCAATGGGAGACGACCATTGTTAGCTTATAGTGGTCATGAAAGCTCTTTGCAGTACCACAGCCTTTATTTTTTGGCTCTAAGGCTGAATGGTCGGCCACCCCTGTAATAAAGCAATAATACGGCTTGCAGCTAAGCTAACGTTACAGAGAAAATGCTGTTTCCGGCATGACTTCCGCTGTAGTCTCACGTGGTCAGACACATCTTACGTCAGCACACTTCCAGTGGTGGAGGGTCTGAATCACAAGTCAGCATTTCCTGGTTTCGCCATCAGAAACCCTGCGCCGAACTCTGATTGCCTGGGCTGTTATGGAAGTCCAGCTCGCCGTCCGTGGTTGGTCAATTCATATGTCTGTCATGCATTTTGTTTTGGTCTTAGGGGGCGGTCCTTAACCACTTTTCAAGAGTTGTGCACCAGACGTAGATATCTATCTACAGCTGACGAGGCTACTTCCGCTGTAGCACTGCGCAGACGCTGGGCTCTATTTTGCCACTGGCCTTAAAGTGGCCTTAGGCGCTAAACTGGCCTTAAACGCAAAAAACACACCGTCATGTTTTTACGCCCCGAAATGTGCTTTACACTGAAGAGGCATGGCGCAGTGCCAGAATAGGCCATAATGGGCATTTCGGCCTTAAATACCAGCCTAAAGCGATCTTCCCAACGGGCGTTAATTTTGCGGTTAACGCTTCTCAAAACCAGGCCTTATTCAGTGCGCTGGGGATATAGCCAGTAACATAGGCCTATCTACTGCAAAAGTTAACTGTTGAAAATTCAATGTCTGGTTTTGTTACGAGTAGCCTACAGCTGAAGTCCCTCTCGCCATTAAGCAGACAGTGACAGAAGCATGTGTCTTTATGTGCGCCAAGGGGAAAATGACGGACTAAATTGGTGAGATTCAATGTATATATATTAATAGAAACGATTAAAAAATAGCTGATTAATAAAATGGGTGCTGGTGGAACAAAATTCAACTTCAAATAGAGCAGCATCACTCAGCGCGGCTCAGTAGCTACGCTGCGTAATTACGCACACAGTAGCCCCGCAGCGGAGATGGAGCAGAGAGAGCCCGAAAAGGGATAAGCATACGTCCATAACAGCATGAAAGCTGAAAAACATTTTTTGGCAGTAACACACATACATACCGTTCCCATTATTTGAGCCTAGAGATGTAACGGTATGAAAATTTCACATCACGATTATCGTGACCAAAATTATCACGGTTATCGTATTATCACGGTATTAGTAAAAAATTGCTGAAAATGTTCAAAAAGTAATGAGAGACTCACTGAAATCATTTTACGACGTTTTATATTGAAAACTCGGACACAAAAAGGATTGATACACTCACTGAAATCATTTCTCAAAGGCTGCACGTTTGCATCTGGGAGACTGTTGCCAACTTTTGTTGATGATGGACAGTATTTACCATGTTTTTCAATGCACTGTAATCACGGTACCACGGTAATCACGGTACCACGGTTTTAACGATAATGAAAATTTTAAATGGTACGGTTATCGTAAGGAATTTTATCATGGTTATCATTAAAACCGGTTATCGTTACATCCCTATTTGAGCCGCGGCAGCATTAATTGCACACTTTTTATAATGTCCTAGGCCTAATACCTGTTTGTTTGTTTGTTTTGGTCTCGGGCTGAGCGAGTGTATGTGACAACGGCGGGTGAGTTGAGCTCGGTCCGCGTCTCAAGCAGGTTGGGTTGGGTCGGATTTGATTTTTTAGGACCGTTGAGAACTCTACATGACTGCCATCAAGAAAGGAGGACAGCACTCCAAGTTGAATACTTTTATTGCCACACAGACGTTTGGGCAGCAGCCCTTCTTCAGCGTGTGTGCGGGAGAGGTCTTTAGGCTATGATCTGTGATGCGCTGAGATGTCCAAATTGGCATGGAGAGATGACAGCATGCAGCCGCAACCGGACTGGAGTGGCTCCGTGGATCGGGAGCTTGGAAGGGAAGAATGTGATTGGTTTACTGGAGATCACCAATGGCCACACTTGTGAATAATTCTAGGCTTAAAAAGGCGTTGTTAAATGGTTTCCGCCACACACATTGGCTTTTAGCGCCAGGTTAAAATTAGGGAATGCACGTGACCACGCCCACTAATAGCACTGCGCCCAGCCATAAACGCAAATAAGGCCAGGGGGAAAATAGAGCCCAAAGAGTATTGGAGACAAAGCTCTTGTGCTTTTTTGATAACAGCGTGGCCGCCATGATGTTGCAGTGGAGCAACCTATTAGTCTTTGGTTCTTATCAATGTAAGTTCTTTGGCGCAGAATCAGATGACGTGCGACTAAACATATATTAGAATGTTTGTATAGGACACAAACGGTTAATAAAGGGTAGGAAAACTGACTTGGAGGCGGCTTTAATCTAAACATCGAACAAAAAATTCTGAAATTTGTGTGATTATTTCTCTGTTGTAACAATGCTTCTTGGCAATACATTTTATACTGTTGGAAAGCCTGTTTATTTCTCTTTTAAATGGTGCCCCAACATGGAACATGCATTTGTGGAATGAGCAGCACAGCTGAGTATGTGGGTTGCGCTCATGAAAAATGTGACAAAATCTTCTCTGCCAATGCCAAACAGCTTATTCTGCTGTTGCTATTGACTCTTCTTTGGTGTTGTTTGGTGGATTGGATGATTGAGGTCTATCAGTAACAAGGAAGAAACAAGACATATTGGCTGGCAAATTTTACAATTTAATAATTTAACAAGCAGTCAGGAGCCTCAGTAGTGTGTGGAAGAACCATAAGCAGCCACAACAGCCTGGCACCTCCTCCTCATGCTGGTCACCAGCCTGGTCACACACTGCTGTGGGATGGCATTCCACTCCTCACCCTCCTCCTCATTTCTTCTTCTTCCTCGTGTCCGGCCGTCCTCTATATCAAGTCTTTCCAGTGGTTGGCGCAGGCGAGTGCAGCGGCATTTGGCTTGGCCAGGTCATCTCCAGTGCATTTTGGAGCATAGCTACATCTCATGATGTGTTCCATTGTTTGTGGTTCGCCGCACACACATGCATCAGAACATGTTAGTGTCCATTTTTTCATGGCTGCCTTGCAGCGTCCTTCGCCGACCCGCAGACGGTTCAGTGTTTTCCAGACGGCCCAAGGTTGGTCATGGCCGGTCGCTAGGCATTCGTCTGGGGTGATGCCTCTCTCTGTCCATTGGGTTGTCTGGCTGCCCAGGCTGTTCCACTGGTTATGCCACTCTGTAGTCCTGGCAGCAGATGGTGTGGTCTCCAGTTCTACAGTGGCATCCAGGAAGCTGCTTCTGGACCTGAGCCGTTTCTGGGGGGCAGAGTGTTGGTGGAGTGAGTGTCGGTTGTCATGGGCCTGCTTTTTGCGCTCGGCTTTGGCGGTGACTGCTCTGCGGATGTCAGGGGGGGCGATGCCAGAGAAAGCGTAAAGGCAGGGTACGGGGGTTGTTTTAATGCACCCAGTCACTATCCTGCAGGTCTCGTTGAGGATAGGGTCTATTTTGCGTGCATGGCTTGATTTATACCATGCTGGGCAGGCATATTCGGCGGTGGAAAAGCACAGGGCTAATGCCGTTGTGCGCAGCGTACTTGGGTGAGCTCCCCACTTTGAGTTGGTAAGTTGACGCAGAAGGCTGTTCCTGGTGGACACCTTAGCTCTCGTCTTCTGGATGTGTTCCTTGTAGCTGAGGGTACGGTCTAAGGTTACTCCCAGGTAGACTGGGTGCTGGTGGTTTTCAAGCCTTATTCCGTCCCAGGTTACGTTGAGCTCCCGTTTAGCCTCCTTGTTTTTGAGGTGGAAGCTACAGATTTGGGTCTTCCCAGGGTTTGGACGTAGGTGGTTTTCCAGATAGTATGAGGACATATCTGTCAGTCCTTGTTCCAGGGTTGACTCGACTTCTGGGAAGGTATGCTGCTGCGTTGTCATGGCTAGGTCATCTGCGTAGATAAACCTGCTGCATCCTTCTGGTCCTCCTCATGCTGGTCACCAGTCTGGTCACACACTGCTGTGGGATGGCATTCCACTCCTCAAACAGGATTTGTCGCAAGTCAGCCAACGTGGTTGTGTTGGTCACTCTAGCACGAATAGCACGCCCAAGCTGATCCCACAAATGTTCAATTGGGTTGAGGTCAGGACAGCCATTCCATTCTCTCTACTCCCAAATTCTGGAGGTAGTCTCTGATAAACCCCGCTCTGTGGGGGCGAGCGTTCTCATCTTGGAGGATGGAGTTCACTCCCAGACTGTGGAGATATGGGATCTCCACTGGTTGCAGAATCTCATCTCGATATCTCTCTGCTTTGAGATTGCCTCCAATGATGACAAGCCTGGTGCCAGGCTGTTGTGGCTGCTTATGGTTCTTCCACACACTACTGAGGCTCCTGACTGTTTGTTAATGAATAAATTGTAAAATTGCCAATATGTCTTGTTTCTTCCTTGTTACTCATAGACTTCAATCATCCAATCGACCAAACAACACCAAACAAGAGTCAATAGCAACAGCAGAATAAGCTGTTTGGCATTGGCAGAGAAGATTTTGTCACATTTTTCATGAGCGCAACCCACATACTCAGCTGTGCTGCTCATTCCAACAAATGCATGTTCCTTACAAATGGGGCAGCACTTAAAAGAGAAATAAACAGGCTTTCCAACGGTATAAAAGGTATTGCCAAGAAGCATTGTTACAAAAGAGAAATAATCTACCAAACACAAATTTCAGAACTTTTTGTTCGATGTTTAGTTGTTTTTGGTGCCTAAACACAGCCGTAACAGAAGTTAAAGTTTTTTTTAAGTCGTATTCGTTGGATGAAAAAAAAGGCAAAACGGTGTCCATGTACAGGACACAAAAGTATAGATTCAATTTTTGTAGCTGCCCATGTGCTTATATTACCGAGATTATCAATGATACAAAGTGGGTTAATTATCGGTAAAGCCATCCTTTAAATATTCTGTAGTTTCCAATTCCGAGCCGTTTTTGTCATCTTCTGGATGATGTAATTATGGGTTTGCACCCGTAGACACAGCAGAGATGGCGCTGTTTCCACGCTGGGAAGTGGAAGAACAACAACGGCCATTTATAATGGAAAAGACAGGCTCTGTCTGGCATGATTACAACGGCTCGATATTGGAAACTACGCAATATTAAAGGATGGCTTTGCCGGTAATCAACCCACTTTGTATCATTAATAATCTCTGTAATATAAGCACATGGGCAGTGATAGTAAAAGTAGATGAGTAAAAGTAAAAAGTAGCTCAGTTAAAATGTACTCGGAGTAAAAGTTACTTAGTTACTTTTTTGGGGGGGGTGGTAGGCTATATCATTTCTCCTATGCAATAAAAAGTACAAAAACATACTGTATATAAAACTCAAACTAGGTTGTTTTCTCATTTTCTTCAAGTTCATCCTCAACTTCAATCAAATCTGATGCACAGAGGTGTTTTCTAATGAACTCATCAGTCTCCATCTCCTTTGTGACTATAAGCACCAACATATTCTTGTTGCTTTCTGACTGACCGTCTGTCTGTCTGTCTGTCCGACCATCTGTCTGTCTGACCGTCTGTCTGACTGTCTATCTGTCTGTCTGTCTGACCGACCGTCATTCACCTTCTGGTGAAGTGTTGAATCCCAAAGCATCTGGTACGGCAGATGCCCGTTTGCTCTACTTGCTTGATGATGATCACACAGTGCTTCCCACACACAGCACCCTGTCCCCTCCCTCCATTGTCATCTGGCGACTTTATAGCGACATTTTCAGCAGCCAATGAATAGTTACTTACCTCGGAAACAAATTGGCAACACTGGCAGTTAGCGAAGGTCAATACGAGGGATCAGCAGCATTTTGATAAACAAACCGCGTCACTGGGTAGATTGGACAGTTTTTGGTGCACACTTAATAGAAAACCTGGGGAAACTTTGGATGTATTTTACTCTGTACTCTGAAGCTATTTAACATGTAACAAAGTACATTACTTCAAACAAAATTACTGATTTTAAAAACTACTCAAAAAAGTACATGTACACAAAAAGCTACTCAATTACAGTAACTAGAGTAAATGTAATTCGTTACTTTCCACCTCTGTATTTAAGAACACAAATTGCCTGGTTCGACGGACAACAACCTTGTGTAAGGCAAGTACTGTTTTATTGTGATTGCTACATGTAACATGTATGAACAAGTAGGGCCATTGGGCTCCTTTGAGACTATGATTGAGTGTTCACTGGGTGAGTAGGCTAGTCGAATTCTGAGGCTATCGCTCCACATGTGGTTCTAGTTTTGCAGAAACCCTGCGGCTCTTCCTTTCTGATGGCATTTTCATTATGCTTTTGTCTAACTGCAATAAGTTTTTGTTTTCTTACTTATTTGTCTAATAAAACCCTCCTTTCTGACTGTCAAGGAATGTGTATCCTAGCATTTTAACTTTTTTAACTTATTGGACAAAATATTAGGGACATCCTGATATTGAGTTTTGCACAATTCACATCTCATTTGCCTCAAAGCTTCAAAATCCTTCTGTTACTCGTCTGCTTCTCCTTATCTGCATCTCCTCCTTTGTGATTGCTATGGATGTAATAAGGGAAATCAATAAGAAAGATAAAAGGTAATACAAATACTTTACTTGGTATCAAAAGTAATTAGTTACTCGTTACATTACTAGGCTACTTTTGCTACCCCCCCTGTGACGTAGAACCTGTTTAGCCAGCTCCTTTTAGAACTGAATCCACTTTTTTTTTTTTATGTTTTTTTCCCGATTTTTTATCCCATTTTTATCCCCCGTTTAGTGCTCATTTGAATTACTCAATCCTGGTTGCTACTCCATCCTCTGCCGATCTAGGGAGAGCCGAGACTGATTCCATGCATCCTCCGAGACATGGGCAGTCAAGTCAGCCGCTTCTTTTCACCTGCCCGAGGAAGCTTCACCGGTAGGACATAGCACGTGGGAGGTTCACGCTATTCCAACCAGTTCCCCTCCCTCTGAACGGGCGCCCTTAACGATCAGAGGAGGAACCATATAAGCAACCAGGATGTTGCATGTTTTTGTGAAGGGGGTTCCTATATGAAGGAGACCCCCGGGAGGCACGGGGAGAACATGCAAACTCCACACAGAAAGGCCATTTTGCCGACCCCCACCCGGGTGGTGGGCACTCGAGGACATGCGGACGGGCACGCATTCCTTCAGTGTTCACATCGGCCCAGGTGGGAATCGAACCCACAGAACTGAATCCACTTTATTGGAACAATCATTAAACTTACAGGAGTCAACAATCAGCCAAACGGCATAGGCCACTTTTTTATATACAGTATTTGCCTACCTAGGACAAAAACTAATTGCGTTCTGGCAACGCAGTACTCCTGCATAGCCAGAGCTATCTCCACACTTTGTTGTAGCACTGTGCCAGCGCTGGAGAACGTAATACAGTAACTTGAACTGTTACTTGGATTAGTAACTGTAATATAATTACTTTTTGGAAATTGTAATCCCTTACATTAGTAGTTAATGCAGGGCAAAGTAATACAATTTTGTTAGTTACTGCCCAACACTGAAATTCAGTGAAACTTTAGGAAAACGACACTTTTGTTTCCTTATCTGCTGAGCAATACTATCGTATCTCTGTCTTTTTGTATCAGCAATTCAAACTGAACTGGTAACGTCAGATTACCACATTAAAACAGGAGTCAGGACCTGTATTGTTTCTGCTTTGTTTGTTGATGTTTAGAGGAGCCCTGGTGCATCTGTGATTGATTAGTTATAGGCTAATGGACACACTCCTTCCAGAAAGCAGAGCTGACCAACATGAAGTCTCTGGCCAGGATGGAACTTGTGGTTTAACTTCTCAGGGTGTTTTTTAAATGACGGTGTGTTTAGCTTACATTTGTTTTGTTCTTCCATCTCACTTAAGATGTATTTACAGGATTTTTCCACTGACAGTCAAATGTGATAGAATATGACTTCTTATGATCTTTTTAAAATGCCTCTAGCATTGAGTTGGAGCAGTTGAAATAATACTAAATATCAATGGTGGAAGTAACTCATTACGTTACTGTAACAGAGTCCCTTTTTGTGTTTTTTAAAGTAGAGTATTTTTATGTGGAGTATTTTTTAAAGTCAGTTTCTTTACTTTTACATTGTGTTTTTACTGAAGTACTGCAGTTGGCTACATTTTAAATCACATCCACAGAAACTGGACCGAGATAAATAACAGAGAGAAGAGAAAATCTGTTATCTTTTGTAACAAGCACAGTAACTTATGAGCAAGTTTTTATTTCTTAGTTGAGTAGATCACTACACCATACTACTGCACATCATGGAGGAGGGGATTGTGCAGACCAAACCACACAGGGGCGTTCAGCCCACTGCAAAAAATAACAAGCCATGCAGCACTCATTCAGTCAGGAAACCTTCTTAAATAAAGAATAAAGTTCTACCAGTGGAGTGACATCATTTCACTGGTTGGTTCCCACAACAGTTTCACATTTTTCTTTTTCTTTTTAGAAATAGGCACTGTTCAATCATTTAAAACGGGGCGGAACAAGGCAGATCAATCTCTACTGGGTCAAGAAAATTACATTTCAATTCAACAAAAGTCTCCATTTGCATTGGAAACGAGTGAAGTTATCTTCCAACTGGCACATTTTCCCTCGAAATATGCGATTTCAAGTCTCCAAACTATATTACATGTTGTTAAGATGGATATTTTTTGCAGTGTGGCAGGACATAAAGTACTACTGCAGTCATAACTAGGCAACAACGCTGCAAATTCAACAAAATAAGCCAACATTGATGTTCATGAGGAAAGTGAGAAAAACAGTGATATTATATTCAAACATTGTCTGGGAAAACATTGGAAGACACAGAAAGCATGAGCAAAAGGAGGTGCAACGAGATGTATTGCCATGTTGAGAAATGTATTTAAAGTGCAAAAAGCGCGAAAGAATTGACTTACCAGAGAAGGTGATAGTTATTTTCAGTCTCATCTCATTTCTGATGTCCCTGGTCCAGTAAGCACTGCAGAGTGAGACTCTCCCTCACCAACAAGCCCACTCCCCCTCTCTCTCTCCCTCCCTCTTGTTTTTGGCCCCTAGCTCTCCCTCATTGGTTTACCTCCAGATGTGACCCATCTTTTTCTCCAGCTGCTCTGACTCTTCTGTTGACTCACCAGATTGAATTAGTTTGTCACAGTTTATGCTAGCAGCAGTGACGTTTAAGATTAATTTATCCTATGAAAACAATCTTATCTGATTGTTTATTCATAATAGGCTAGGAGAGATGCTGTAGAAAGAATGTTTGAAATGTAACTGACTTTAAACTGTCCTTAAGCCTAAATTTAAGCCTGTGCCAAGTAGCATTTTTATGCCAATACCTGATAAATGTGTTGCAAGTCATCAGAAATGCATTTAAATATTATCTGGTTCTTTTGCAAGCTTAATTTGCAAAACTACAACTCCCATAACTCCCGTGGGGTGGCTTTGCTGCTGCTGACTGACCAGGACAACCAATGTTTATCCCTGGGATTTCAAATAGCCTATTCTGCAAGAGTTTAGCCTCTTTCTGCTATCTATGAGATGAACGATGCAATCATGCTCATAGGTGTGTAGATGATTTTCTTAAAAAAAGAAGAAGAAGAATTGTTTGAAAACAGTAGCCTATGAATTAGGCTCGAAAAAGTTCAAATAGCTATATTTAGAGTTTGAATACTTGGAGCTAAAGCAATGTAGTTCATGGTCAGAAGTCATTTATGTTGTCAGTATCATGTAATGTGTATATGCAAATACATTAAAATGTAGGAGACAATGTTTTTATGTCTATTTTTTCTATTTTGAATGACTTCAGTAAGCTCCAAAAGAGATTAACATATTTGGAAGATTTGGCTCCTCGGACTGACAAAAACATCCCTCTTCTTCAAGCCGGATTTGAACCAGCGACCTATTTCAGCATGATGCCACTAATAATCCTCTGCTCTACCAGCAACTCATCGAAGGCAGCTGACACAGAAGATATGCTATTTTAATTTAGGAATGAACCGCCCTCTGAAATGTCACATTTCCCTGTAATCAACCTCCATGAATCAGGCTCGCTGGCTGCTCAACTTCAGTGGGACAAGAGAAACATGGTGTCGTCTTCATCGTTAAAACAGGTTCAAGAGAGACTCTGAAAAGGCAGAAAAAAGATTGGAAATTTGGCAAGTATTTGACTTGTACATTGTAGGTACCATTCACATCTCCGGCCAGTGTCTCCGACTAAAATACTTTCGGATGCTGTTATAGCGCCCCCCTGTGGGCCAATATGTGTCGTTTTTTTGTATTGCAGCAGCGGTTTAACTGAGCTCAAGCCAAGCTGGGTATCTGAATGTGTTTAAACGATATATTTATTGGTAGCCTATTTGAATTAGACTGACAAAACTAAGCATCACAATATTACAAAGAACACGTGGAAATAAGATAAAACAATGTGCATTATAATATAATGCATTTAACGTGCCCACATTCACAACACGAAAACTATGTGTAAGGTCATGGTTGGCCAACAAATATTTTGAGAGAGAGCGTGAAAAAAATGCAACACAGTCGTCCAGTCAGCTCTGACTCTGAGTTTGTAGTAGTCTTGTAATATTTTTGGCTGATAACCCTTTTTGCTATGTCATGAACGATGAACCCCCTTTAATTGCCTTTAGCATGGACCAAAACGCATTGAAACACTTAGTAAAACTTACCCAGGAGGGACAGCTATGCTCGCTGGAGAAGCTGACACTAGCTGGCGTAGAAACGGTCCGCCAGAAACACTTCGGCAGATCCGGAGACACGCTGCTTCACTACGCTGCCCGACACGGACACCTGGACACACTGACGTTTTTAATCAAGGAGGTGGGCATGGACGTGGAGGTGTACAACAACGACTACAAGAGACCGCTGCACGAAGCTGCGTCCATGGGGCACGAAGCCTGTGTGAGCTGCTTGATCCGAGAAGGAGCCAGGGTGGACTGCTTGAAGAAGGCCGACTGGTATTATTATTATTATTATTATTATTATTATTATTATTATTGTTGTTGTTGTTGTTGTTGTTGTTGTTGTTGTTGTTGTTGTTGTTGTTGTTGTTGTTTGGGGGATTGGTAGGCAGGTTGAATATAGAGGCAAAGTGGAACGTCACTTCCTGTTTCAGCACTGTACCAAAGATTTTCATCCGCCATTTATTTCCCCATAGACATTTCGTAAAATGCTTATAAAATAGTTGTACTTCGTCAATTCAAATGGTTCAGCTAAGGCTATAATCAATAGAGACCATAGAACATTTCACTCCGACCAAAACTTAAAAAAACATTGATTTTTTTTTCTTTAAACACGCATTTTCTTTAACTTTTTGGTCCCAGTGAAATGTTATGCGATCTCTCCTGTTTCTAAATATCTGCACCGTTTCGTTTGAACCAGTAAAACTATTTTTATAGCATTTTACGAAATGTGTATGGGAAAATAAATGGCGGATGAAAATCTGGTACAGTACTGAAGCAGGAAGTAGGTGGTCACTTTGCCTCTCTCTGTCGTTCAAGATATTGTAACGTTGTCACAAACCAGTCTGTGAGTCAGGATCTTGTTACCGCACTTTATTGGGTATCACAGGTCAGAGGACTACTGGTCAGCCGTAGTCCATGCCAAAACAAACCCCACAACACACACCCAAAACCCCGCTAGCTCTCCTAGCTTCTCCGCTCTCCACACCCACACAGCCGTCCCTCACAGCTCCCCTCCCCCCAGCCAATCACAGGTGAACCCCTCTCTCACCCCACCCACTGGCTATATGCCGCCTTCACAGACCCCCGTAAATCCCCACAGACATGTCAGATCCCACAGTTAACCCCCATGCACAGAACAGTATAACACACATACTAGGGCTGCACGATATATCGTTTACACATCGTCATCGCGATGTGCGCATGCGCAATAGTCACATCGCAGGGCGTGCGATGTTAAAAGTAAATGAACTCGTCATTTTGCTTGATAAACTCTCACTTTAGGGGTAGCCTACTGAGTGAAATGCAGTCTCTCTCAAAGGTGAGAGATGCCCTACTACTGTACTCACTCATTTAGTGCTTAGCTTCAACACAACAAAATGGACAGAGAGCTAAATTGAATTATTTTTGCTTATGTTGCGTTGCTGACAGTAGCCCGTCGGATGTAAACGATGTGATTGCGTAGGCGGATGTGTCCACAGGTTGCAGCGCACTAGCAGGCTGGCTGCTGTAACTCTACATGTCTGTGGAGTGGAGATATTTACTCTTGAAACACCAACAAGCAAGACAGCAACATAATATAATGACAAGAAGGCTAAAGTGATTATTACTGAGAAGTTGTCCGTGTATCACCGCAGCTCTCTCTCCCCCTCAGGCTCTGATGATGCCAGGTCCTACACTGGAGCGTTTTTTTCGTGCGATTAATTCGCACGTCAATAATATTTTCCGAACCTATATCAGTCAATGCAACCGTGCATACCAACGGCGAAGTTTCGCCGAGCGTTTTTGCGGTGTTTATTTTTTCGAACCACGGTCGATTTTTCAGTAGTTCGCTTCCGACGTGTACACATCTGTGGCTGTGATTGACAGGTGGGTCAAAACTCGCATCGCAATTTCGTGCCGTATATTCGCTCTTGATGTGTAAGGACCTGGGTTGAGTTAATCATACATAGCGACTCATTTACACAAAACATTTCAGTGAAAATAAAAAGACAAGAGACATATCTTGGCAATTAAATGTATATTTATTACTTTTCACGAATGAATTGTTTGTCACCAGTGCTGCTACATGTGAATCGTCGTCTCTGTCTGTACTGCGGTGCGCTCCAAAACCGGAACTCCAGAGATGCGGAGTGTACCACTTGGTAGTTTCTGGAGGGGGTTTCCGGGGGGTCAGACCAAGTGTGTAAAGTGGCAGGGGTGTTTCATTGTTGATTTATTGAAACGGTAGATTCTGGCACTCAATATTAGGGGTGGGCAATATATCAATTGTATATCAATATTGTGATATGAGACTATATGGTCTTAGATGTTGGATATGGTAAAATATGGTGATGATACGGCATACATGTTGTCTTTCCCTGGCTTTAAAAGCTGCAGTACACTAAGTGAAATGTAGGCTAGTGACATTTTTAAAGTAGAATGTCATAACTCACTCACTTTTTCATGTATGTAAGTCATGGAAATCCATTGGTCAAAATGTGTATGAACCCTGATAGATGGTGCTCTGAGGCCTACCAGTAGGCCACAGCCCAGTGGTTGAGAAACATTAAAATACATAATTTCCCCTCCAATATCAGATGGACTCCTCTACAAAATCACCCAAATCAATCTAGAAGTATTATTTTCTTTAAAATAGAGCTATTCTGGTAATCTGGTGAAAATCTCTATTTTTTCATATCGCAATATATATCGCAGGGGCGGGGAATATCGCAATGTCAGTTTTTTCCAATATCGTGCAGCCCTAACACATACAGTAGCACACAAATCCAACCCGCTACACTTCCCCCTCACATCAAAGCTTCTGGCCCACCAGAAGCACACTAGTCCCTCCCCCCCCCAGTGGGGTCACTCCTCCGCCGGGTGACTCTCCTCAGCCCCCCCCCCTGTGTCCCACAGTCATCACACACACTGCAGTAGCTCCGCACATCCCCCTCGTACTGGTTCCAATAGAACAGCGCCCGAACACCGCGGAGCGCCTCCTCAGCCCCCTGATGACCGGGTCCCGGGCCCCTGTGTGCCCACCGTAACACCAACTCCTGCAGGTAGCTGGGTACCACCGCCTGGAACCCTCTTTTCCCGTGCCCCCCCCTCCCCAAAAGCCCATCTTCATCCAGACGCAGGTCGGTAAACATCTCCCACAGTTCCTTTGTGACACCGGAACACCTGTGAATCTCCTCCACAGGGGGCCGACGTCCGGCCACTACCCACGAGTACACCGGACCGATTTCCGCGTCCTCCGTCTGCCTGTATTGCCACTCATCCGCGTCGACATCCATGATGGTCATGTTGTCGTCCTCCAGGTCCACATCTGAACAGAACTCCTCTTCATCTGAACAGTACTCCTCTTCCTCCGCCTCTTGCACTCGCCCATCCTCCTGTCCCCCTCCCCCAGGGGGCGGCGTGTTCAGGTCAGTGGGAATAACACACCCGGCCGCGATCACCACTTCGGCTTCCTGCACAGCAACCGTGGGGAGGGTAGAGCAGCTCGGCTGTGCCGGCTCCTCCGGCGTTAGTAGCGACACCCGCTCACCTGGAAATATGAGCGTCGCTCTCCCGATTCTAACAACGTCCTCTTCCCCCCGGCTGTTCACATTCTCCCCAGCCTGTGTCTCTCCCCTGACCTCTACTGTCTCAGTGCAGTCTCTGGCCAAATGTCCAGGCCTCTTACAAGACCAGCAGACCCTCACCTGCCAGCCGCCTGCACGTCTCTCCTCTCCCGCTGTCCTCTGCTCCCCGACAGCCTCACGACACTCCCTGGCCAGATGCCCCAAGGCTCCGCACGACCAGCAGACACCCGGCCGTCCCCAGTACCGTTGCTCCGCGTACCTGGTCTGTCCCCCGGGACCGCTGCGACACGACCTTGCTAGGTGCCCATGTTCCCCGCAAATCCAACACTCTCTTTGCGGCTCCTCCGTCCGCTTCTCTCCGTGCTGCGTGACCCCCCGCAGCAGCTTCATAAGCTCCTCTGCCCAGGCAGGCGTCGCCTCCAACAGCCGTCTGATCTCCTGCATCAAGCGGGCCTCCACGCCGGCCAGTACCGCGCTGAACTCCTGCTTCAGACGGCCCTCCATTCCAACAAGCACCGAGCTAAACTCTGGGGTCGGTAGCTCCTTTTCCCCCTCGTCCACCGACAGGCGCCCTTCCTCGCGCACCATCCCACGTGGTCCTTGTAGCAGCTAGCACACAGACAGCTAACCGCTAATGCCAGGTCGCGCTCGAGTCTTCCAGTCGTTAATTTTAACTTCTGACACCAGTGTAACGTTGTCACAAACCAGTCTGAGTCAGGATCTTGTTACCGCACTTTATTGGGTATCACAGGTCAGAGGACTACTGGTCAGCCGTAGTCCACGCCAAAACAAACCCCACAACACACACCCAAAACCCCGCTAGCTCTCCTAGCTTCTTCGCTCTCCACACCCACACAGCCGTCCCTCTCAGGTTCCACACACCGACTCCTCTAGCTGTTCCCCTCTCCCTCACAGCTCCCCTTCCCCCAGCCAATCACAGGTGAACCCCTCTCTCACCCCACCCACTGGCTATATGCCGCCTTCACAGACCCCCTAAATCCCCACAGACATGTCAGATCCCACAGTTAACCCCCATGCACAGAACAGTATAACACACATACAGTAGCACACAAATCCAACCCGCTACAATATTTATGTATAGCTCCCTTCGGAGCGGAGGACTGTAGTGCCTTCATGCTGAAATCCTTAGGTCGCTGGCTCAAAGGAGAGGAATGTTTTTTGTCCGAGGAACCAGATATTTAATATATCTCATAGAAGATCAAGGAAACCAGAAATATTCACATTTAAAGAGCTAGAATCAGGTCATTTTTACCTCGATTCATTGGTGCTGCTCTACTGTTAAGCATTGATTCTCAACCTTTTTGGCTACGTTCACACAGCAGGCACAAGTGGCCTGAATCTGATTTTTTCTTCCCTAAATGTGTGTGACTCAGGTCAGTTTTCCCCCCATGACTGAACTTCCATGAGCAGTAGCCTACAAGTCACATGGAATGTGACTTTTTTTAAATCTGACCTGGGCCACTTTCAAATGTGTGAAAAAATCTGATTAAAATCAGATTTTTTGGGAATGTGACCTCGGTATGAACAGACATGTGGCCTGTATCAGACTTCAATGTGACTTTTACGTCACTCCAGAGTAGGGATGCAACGGTATGATTTTTTGACGGTATGATAACCTTGGACAAAAATACCACGGTTTCACGGTATCGCGGTATTGCGGACCTTTATGTGGCATAAAAAATGCCAATGAACAAAATTAATTTTATTTTCTAACAGTTTGCTGAATTGTGGACTGAGAAAAAATGTTAATGTAACCTCCAACTGTAATGACAGTTAACTGGCAAGTATGTGTGTGCTTTGGTAATATAGTACTGTTCTTACTTATAAATGTAAACGATTTAGTTCATCTAATTAATTTGATGTAAAACTAAAACATAACAATCAAATACATGCTTCTCTTTTGTAATGGGTGAACACTGGACACAAATAATGATTGTTTCCTCACACATACACCCCCACTCTGTCTCACACAGGACACACACACACACACACACACACACACACACACACACACACACACACACACACACACACACACACACACACACACACACACACACACACACACACACACACACACACACACACACACACACACACACACAGCCCTGTCCCTGTTTCTGTTTCTGTCTCTCTCTAGTGCCTTTTAAACATGAACTCTGGATCATGTCGGGCTAGAGAGAACAGGATATTTCAGGTTTTGCCTTTCTAAACATGAGGGGTCTTTGTTAACTCATTCATGGCCAGTTTAGGACTGCCAATATTTAGCACAGGCCAAAGATTTTCATAATTGTTGGTCATCTTTCAAGACCCACAGTAAATTATCTATTAGCACCAAAGTGATTTGCAATACCTCAAAATGAAGATGTACGTCTCTGGGTTCACCAGGAAAAAAAAAGTGAGCTTTTAGCATGTTCTGTACTCTACTTATAGCCATTTATATACACCCTGTTTTCACCAAAAAGGTCTCTCGGAGAAGAGAAACAGCAGAAAAGGCAATTTTTGTAAAAGACACAATCTCAGGCAGAACTCGCTCTCAATTCTTTTATTTTGAACTGTATTGACATCAGACATGTAAATATTATTCATTATGACACAAATGACAAAAAAAAAAAAAAAAAAAAAAAAAAATATATATATATATATATATATATATATATATATATATATATATATATATATATATATATATATATACATGAAGTGCTTTTTTTACATTCAACAATACAGTTTACTCAGTGTGAGTGAGTGTGCAGACAGACAGACAGACAGACAGACAGACAGACAGACAGACACACAGACAGACACACAGACACAGACACACACACACACACACACACACACACACACACACACAGAGAGAGAGAGTTCTGTCCACAGCTGCTGCTGGATCGCACCTCCTTCCCCCGCAAATTAGCATAGGAGGGGAACACCAAACTGGTTTGAGATCAGCGTCTAGCCTCCTCTGCCTCGCATCGTTTTCCTCCTCTCGTTCTGGCTGGGACGAATGCTGCGACACAGGAACGGGTCTGGCTTGGCTTTGGGACCAGGCGCTGGAACCGGATCGATCATGTTCGTCACGGGTTTGACTACTGCGAACAACTCAATCCAGGTTCGCCCTGCAGCAAGGCGAGCAGTGCAGCGCGCCGAGGGGCGTTTCAATGGCGTTTCTCCTCTCTACAAGGGAGCGCGTTTCTCTGTTTTTCCTCCTGCTCATTTCAAAACAACAGCTGCGGTATGTGTTTGATCGCGTGTTGTCGGTTTCTCTTTGAGGCTAGGGATCTGATAACATGTCACAGGCTGGGGAAGTGTTTGAACTACGCGCTGCACTAATAAAAACAAAAACACGTCAAACACGTCATTGGCTGGGAGGGCTATTCCTGATAACACGTCAAAGACGTCTTTGGCCATGAATGAGTTAAGAAACAACTGGATATGAGCCGTTTTTTCTGCCAGTGGGCGGCGGGGGGGGGGGGGGGGCGCGGTAGCATGTATCGAAAACAAGAAATGTGATAGGAAACAGCTTTAGGCAGTCAAAATAGTGGTCGCACCGTCGTCAATCACTGTGGGTGATTTATTTTACAAGTGGCAACTAGTCATATCTGACTAGTTTTAAATGTATTTCTCCCCACAAAAGTTTGATAGCCTATCAGTCAGTCAGCTCCTATCCTCTACGCAGTGGAGAGGCACAGTCACACAACACTGCCTGCTGCCTCAAATGGCTGCCTCACACAATAGAATTGGCTGCATCACGTTAGCGACAAATCTGGAGACTTCAAAAAGCATGCCGTTTTAACGGAGTCCATTCCAACGAGGGGTGGCAATGTGCCAAAAATGAGCGCTTCGCCGTTGTTAGGCTACATAAAGCCGCCCAGTCAAAATAGTGGTCGGACTGTCGTCAATCACTGTGGGTGATTTATTTTACAAGTGGCATTTCAAGTCATATCTGACTAGTTTTCAATGTATTTCTCCCCACAAAAGTTAGGCTTTTTCTGACATGGGAGCAAGCAAGCAGCGCAGCAGCGTCCCTCCTGATGCACTGGACCTGGCTGCCTGCAACAGCAGTCAAGCCAGCCCTCACCTCGGAAAGCACGGTCATTCTAGCCCCCACTTAACAATTCAAGCCGTTTTTGCACTTGAGGAAACCGTGAGTTTGCTCGTTGATATACGCGATTGCCCGAACGATTCATTAATTAATAAACTAGCGAACGTGAAGTGAGTCACGAAGAGCCACACCTGCCCACTACGGATATGTGGATAATGACCTGCCACTGTTAAACATGAGCTGCGATTGCGTGGAAGCGGATCTTATACCGGCGGTCGAGGTAGATAAGATACGGACTCGCGGGATTGCGCGTAGGCCGGCTAATTGTTGTTTAACATGCAGGCCAACCGGCTAGGTGCAGGTTATAAAACGGATTCCACTGCATGTTAAGAAGTGGCTTCTCTGTCACACACACACACACACACACACACACACACACACACACACACACACACACACACACACACAGTTTGTGCATAAGTTTCCACTGACAGATTGGAGGAATCTTTCGTCATTTTCTAATGTTACTTCTCTTCAGTGCAATACGTTTTGATAACGACCTGCTGTACAGCGACGTTCGCTCAGTCAACTAACGTGTCGTTAACGTTAGATAGAGGAGAAAGATAGCTGGTGTTAGCTAGCTGCGCCTGTTGCTTATTGCACTTTTTATACTCTTTTTTTTTAGTTTTGTTGTGATGCTTTTAAATGTCCATTTTATTTCTTCTTTTCGTTTATTTTCCTGTCAACCATTTTATGTGCTTAATGAAGTTGCTTAATGCACTTTTTATACTCTTTTTTTTTTTAAAGTTTTGTTGTGATGCTTTTAAATGTCCATTTTACTCTCTTCTTTTCTTTTCTTTTCCTGTCAACCATTTTATGTGAAGCACTTTGAATTGCCTCTGTGTATGAAATGTGCTATACAAATATACTTGACTTGACTTGACTTGACTAGCTAATTAGCCATGTTAGCTGCCTCAGTCGGTAACGTTAGCCTAGAGAGAGTATTTATCTGACGTTTATGTTAGCTACTCCTCAAACCTGCGGGTGGAAATGGTTTATGGCAGGGATACTCAACTTGCTTTGCCCGGGGGCCACTTTCGTGAAATGATAGAAGGCCAGGGGCCAGTTAATAAACAATCAATATACATTTTTCTGTAGCGGATTGTAGGTTTTTGGGGTGTCAGCCGGAGTTTAGTCTGACAATGTTGTGCACACCGGATAGTTAGTTAGGTTAAGTACATACATAAGTGCCTGGGTATCGAGCAGACGGCGGTATTTGACAATTTAGCAGCTAAATCATAGATTATTGAAAGATATTCCATATTCCAGACTGAAATGCTATAACAGAAGTGTGAGTATTGGCCAGAATGACTTGAACATTTGGACACTTATTCAGCGGGTATCTTGCATGTTGCGTTCAGGTGCACTGTAAAAATTATTATTATTATTATTTTTTTTCCAATTCCATCGCGGGCCACACAGGGGGCGCATGCGGCCCGCGGGCCGCCAGTTGAGTATCACTGGGGGATGCGATGTGTGTTGAAGCAAGACAACGTTTTAATGTACCTTGAATTTGACAAATTACGACGGGTGGTGCTCACGCAGATCTAAGCCCTGGCCATCCTAGCCTCAACGTGAGACTCATCAGTCATTCGGATGAGTCTCGCGTTGAGGCCATCTGTATTTTTACAATAGCCAAAATATTCCCATACAACCGACGTCGTCTTTTTAGATGGGGGGAAAGTTCAGGGGGGTCCTTGCATTCTCCTGTTTTATCACACACGGTTGTAAACATGCAGCAAGGGGGAGGGGCCGCGTAAGCTGCACTCTGCAAAGCGACCTGGGCACGTTGTTTTGGGGAAACAGCTGATACCGTGGAGAAGGTATGACGGCAAATCGGTAACGCTTTACAATACTGGTGCACACATGTGCATGAATTGATGCTTAACTCATGATGAATTAAGCCATTAATTGATGCTTACCGCATCATCAACTAATAGTCCATGGGCCAAAGCCCAAAATTTCACTTATCGGTATCACTCAAGGTGGCAAAATCTAGTCACATTTTTTGAAAAGGTACATGTCCATAGATGATATTTTGGTATGATAACCTTTGCTAAGTGGTAGCTTTGTCACAGTTATCAGCACATGAAGTTAACCACCCCCTACAATAAATTGGTATCTAGGCGCTGGTGCATATCCTAATTAGGCTCATTTTCAGGACCTTTACTCATGTTTTATGAAGGCATGTTTGGTCTAATTTTAAAGGGTAGACTCATAGGTTCATTTAAGCCCAGTTGTGAGTCTGTCTAATAAACATAGAGGTCACATGGGCTCTTCAAAGTGTCAACAACATTCGTTTTTCCACCATTTCTGCCTAAACTATAGTCTTTATTTGAGCATTATGACATGTAGGAACATCACTGACACAAATAACAAAACCTGAAATACTCACAGGACTGTAACAATTCAGGAAATGTATAATCTTCCCATATTATCCCACCATGAAGGCTGATTGTGGGCCTTAAAGCAGAAGATGGGCCCAGGCCAGAATTTTCACAAATTGGTACCACCCAAGTTGGTAAATTCTAGTTTTGTATTTTGAAAAGGTCTGTACCTTTAGATGATATTTCAACTTGATAAACCTTCCCAAGTGGTATCTTAGTCACAGTTAAGCCTCAATGACACCAAACGTTGATCCAAAGAAAGAGACCATCTTGTCACTTTATTTGAACAGAACACCACTATCACAAATATAATATTAAACAGTCTATTTTTTTTCTTCTTTTTTTTTCATTTTTTTTTATCCCCCATTAGTGCTAATTTTTAATTTATTTATCCTGGTTGCTGCTCCACCCTCTGCCGATCTGGGGAGAGCTGAAACTGGCTCCATGCTTCCTCCGAGACATGGGCAGTTAGCCAGCCGCTTCTTTTCACCTGACAGGGGAAGCTTCACCGGTAGGACATAGCACGTGGGATGATCACGCTATTCCAATGAGTTCCCCTCCCTCTGAACAGGCGCCCCTAACGACCAGAGGAGGCACCACTTCAGTGACCAGGATATTGCATGTTTTGGTGAGGGGTTCCTATATGAAGGAAACCCCCAGGGGGCATGGGGAGAACATGCAAACTCCACACAGAAAGGCCCTTTTGACGACCCCACCCGGGCGGTGGGCACTCGAGGACATTTAATAATAATAATAATAATACTTCACAAGTTTTATATAGCGCTTTTCTGGGGAACTCAAAGACGCTTTACAATACATAGAAACAGTAATACAGTAAACAAACTAAATAACAAGAACAAATACAGATACAAAACAAATACAAATCAATAGATTGCAGAGATGGAATGGTGGTTAGAGGTAGAAGTCAGATATTGTAGGCTGTTCTGAAGAGGTGGGATTTGAGTTGGGTTTTGAAGGAGGTGAGTGAGTCGGAGTTTCTAATGTTGAGGGGCAGAGAGTTCCAGAGGGTTGGGGCAGCGATGGCAAAGGCTCTGTCCCCCATGGTGCGGTGCTTGTTTTTGGTGATGGGGGTGAGGAGGTTGGCATCAGCAGAGCGGAGACGGCGGGTGGGGGAGTGGCGCTGGAGGAGATCTGTTAGGTAAGAGGGGGCCAGATTATTGAGGGCTTTGTAGGTGATGAGGAGGATTTTGAAGTGGATGCGGTGCTGAATGGGGAGCCAGTGGAGATGTTGGAGGATGGGTGTGATGTGTTCTCTGGAGCGGGAGTGGGTGAGTAATCGGGTAGCTGAATTTTGGACATATTGCAGTTTACGGAGAACAGTGGAAGGGAGGCCATAGAGGATGCTGTTGCAGTAATCTAGTCTGGAGGTGATGAAGGCGTGGATGAGTATTTCGGCGGCTGAGGGGGAGAGAGTGGGGCGGAGTCGTGCAATGTTTCGGAGGTGAAAGAAGGATGTTTTGGTGATGTTGTTGATGTGTGACTTGAAGGAGAGGGTGGGATCCAAGATGACGCCGAGATTTCTGACCAGAGGGGACTGTATGCCCATCAATGCAGAGTGAGAAGTTCTGGGAGGAGGGGAGGAGGGATTTCGTGCCGAAGATCATGATTTCTGATTTATTGCAGTTGAGTTTGAGGAAGTTGTTGGTCATCCAGGTTTTTATTTCAGTGAGACAGTCAGTGAGGGTGGCGAGAATGGTGCAGAACAGCAGGTAGCTAAGATTGTTGGCATCACATACACTGGATGACGGTGCATACGTCCTGCAGACAAATGATTCCATATTGGAAAGATTATGGTAGAGCAGACAATTGAGGAGACCATAAACAAGGACAATCAGACTGCTGGAGGAACCAAGGGTTTCAGCTTGAAAACTGGTGCAGTCACTTCAGACAGAAGTCAGTATCTGAGGCAGCTCAGGAACATGAGAGGCAACAAGTCCACAGTTTCAGTCATCACGATCTACAGAAGCCCAGAATAGAGAAGGATAGGGCAGATGTGAATGCCTTTGTAGAGAAAAGCTGGGTAAACCCTCTAGGTCCAGATCAGTCTAATATCATCAGTCTTTCCACAGGAATTGCTGTGTCACCAAGTCAAGTCAGTCAAGTCAAGTTTATTTGTATAGCCCTAATTCACAAGCATGTCTCAGAGGACTTCACATAAAATATGTCTAGCTAATTCTAGCTGACACAACAGTAGCAATTACAGTAGTAATAATAACACATTGAACAATCATATGATAGAGAAAGAGTAACCAGCAACCGAGTTCCATGACAAAGTGGGGGGGGGGGAAGAATCTGAAGACATTCTCAGGCATCACAAAAAGAGATAGAGGAAACCAAACACAAAACAAGGAGCTGGTCTTGAAAGCAGATAGAAATATTTTGGGCATATGATCATTGCTTCGCAAAGTAAAGATCTGCACATTGAAGATGTCCTGGCTCATGGTCCACTGCCTTGGTCACTTTCAATCCAGATGTCTCATTGCGGAAAACTAACAAAGCCGCTGCACTCGCTAGTAGAGCTGGGTATTGGTTCAAATTTCAAGAATCGATTCGATTCCGATTCACAAGGTTGCGAATCGATTGATTTCGATTCGATTCGATTCGATTCCAATTCGATCAATTTTCAATATTGATTTGGTTAGTGATACCAAAACGTGGTTTTTGAGCTGTACCCTGAATTACATGACTGTCCAGTTATGTAACACAGGGGTTTCCAACCAGCCAAGTAGATACATGGGGAAAAAAAGTTGCAGACCTGTTGTCAATTTTTAGTTTAGTTTTAGTTACACATATATTTACTCACCAGGTGGTGACAAAGGGTAAATAACAGCCTTTTCATCTGTCAATAAAGACACTTTCACAATTATGCACAGTGATTTGATTTCAGCCTATATAATTTCTAAAAGTAGATATTAATAATGATCAAACATTTCCATTCATGTAGCCTACAGTATTTATGTTTTTGTTTCAACTACAAACATAATTAAACGTCAACTTGAAACTATGTTTCAACTACCACACACAGCATAATATTTTAGCCTGTTTATTTAAAAAAAAAAAAAAAAAAAAAAAAAAAATTTTTTAAATCGATCTCTGGACATATGAATCGATAATCGAGGATTAAAATGAAAATCGATTAAAAATCGGAGAATCGATTTTTTGAACCCAGCCCTACTCACTAGCGAGTTAGAGAAATCAACATTAGCAGTTGAAGATATTGGAGACCACTCATGCTGAAAGATGATGGCAAGACTTTTGGAGAGATTGCTGGTTCTGTGTTGAACCTAGCGTTGCATGAAGGAGAAAGAGTAACAGTTACTCTTTCTCTCTCTTTCAGTTACTCAGTAACTGAATAGATGTGGTGTTTGATGTGTACTGGAAAACATCAATCAAGAATGCCGAGAGATGCAGTTGTGGTTCGGCAAGTAGTAGCACTCAATGGAAGAACATTGCCCCAGGACACAATGTCGTGCAGTGGAGAAAGCTTTTAAGTAATCCAGACAGCAAAACTGCCTTGATAACATTCATCGTGGACCAGTGAAAGCTGCCACAGAACTGGGTAAAGCTAGAGGACAAGCAGCTATTTGCAACCTGTGGAGAGACATGCTATTGTCTCAACAAAAAAGATTGTAATGTTGTTGAAGAGCTAAAGTCTTCCCATGAGGAGGCGGATACCCATATGCTCCCCCTGGATGTAGAAGTTGCCGTGACCCTGGATGACTATGATGATAATGATGATGGTGAATAAAACAGATTATGAATACTGTTTAATATTATATTTGTGATACCACTTGGGAAGGTTTATCAAGTTGAAATATCATCTAAAAGGTACAGACCTTTTCAAAATACAAAACTAGAATTTACCAACTTGGGTGGTACCAATTAGTGAAAATTCTGGCCCGGGCTCATCTTCTAATTTAAAGTCCCTGGAAACCAAAATCCACAAAAACGTTCTAACTATGTTATTTAGGGTCTTATGTTAGTAATTGTGTCCCTCAGAAATTATGATACTGTGGAAGTCGATAAAAAGAGACGGACAGCTGGTTGCAGGTAAAAGCTCTTGTCTTTACTCGTGACTTCCAACAAACATTTCACAGGTAAGACACACCTTTCAAGGCAACTCCTATGTAAGACACACCTCCTTCTCTTCCCCATTCCCCCCACCATCCTGTCCCTTCTGGTGTGAGATACTACCATCTAGTGTCCATTTAGTGTCCACCACACAGCCCCCCCCCCGAACACTCAGAAGAGACATTTACAAGAAAACACTTCATAAGTCCATAAACCAGTGCAAACACCTCAGTCCCGTTTGGGAGGCCTGACCGCACGGCCATACCGACTACGCGTAACAGTCACAGGGTTTGGGGGCGGGGCAGGAGGCCGCCCACGCCGGTGACGAGGCCGACCTGGCGGAAAAGCAGGGGTAGCTTTCCAGGCCGGGAGGGAAACCGGAATAGGACAGGTGCCCTGTGCCGACTTGGGAGGACGGCCACGTCGTGGGGGCTGAGCCAGCTCTACCGGCCCATCTGGGGCCACGTGAGCAGGCTTTAAGCGGTCCACTGAAATCCGCTCCTTATTCCCCCCCATGTCCACGACAAAGTTCTTAGGCCCCGCCTCCAAAACGCAGAAAGGCCCGTCATATGGAGACTGGAGTGGAGAACGATGGGCGTCGTGGCGGATGAACACGTATCTGGCCGACATCAGATCCTTGGGAACATAGGACTTGGGGAGGCAGTGATGCACAGGAACAGGGGCGAAAGCGCTGGCGGTGTCCCGGGCAACGGAGCGATGAGTCGCAGCAGACCAGGGGACTGAAGCATCCAGCAGGAACTCCCCCGGGACCCTCAGCGGCTGACCCAGCACCAGCTCGGCAGACGAGGACTGCAGGTCTTCTTTCGGGGCAGCCCGCAGGCCCAACATGACCCATGGCAGACGGTCGATCCAGTTGTTGTCTGTCAGAGAGGCCCGGAGAGCAGCTTTCATGGAGCGGTGAAATCGCTCACATAGTCCGTTGGCCTGTGGATTGTACGCTGTGGTGCGATGGAGTTTCACCCCCAGGCCCTCAGCCACAGCGCTCCACAGCCCAGAGGTGAACTGGGCGCCCCGATCGGAGGTCAAGTCAGACGGTGTGCCGAAACGGGCCACCCAGGCAGAGATGAACGCCCGGGCCACCTCTGCAGATGTTGTTGATGTCAGGGGTACCACCTCCGGCCACCTGGTGGTCCTGTCCACCATGGTGAGGAGGTGAGTGAACCCCTGGGATGGGGGCAGCGGACCCACCAGGTCCACGTTGACGTGGTCAAAACGCCTCTCTGGGACAAGAAACGGCTCCAGGGGGGCTTTAGTGTGACGGTGGAGCAGTGACTTTGGCTCGCTGGCACGCCAAACACGAGGCTGCCCAGCCTTTCACGTCCTTCCTGAGGCCCGGCCAGACGAATTTGGCCCCAACCAGCTTGACCGACGCCTTCACCCCCGGGTGAGAAAGGGCATGCATAGCGTCAAACACGCGACGGCGCCAACTGGTGGGGACCATGGGGCGGGGCTGGCCAGTGGACACATCGCAGAGGAGCGTGTCCCCCCCTTTCCTGAAACGCCACATCCTCCAGCCGCAGCCCTGTTGCGGCCGTTCTAAAGGCCTGGATACCGGAGTCTGTGAGCTGGTCAGCAGCCATGGCAGCATAATCCACTCCCAGGTGCACGGTGCTGACGTGTGCCCGGGAGAGGCAGTCAGCCACCAGATTGTTCTTCCCGGCCACATGCTTAATGTCCGTGGTGTACTCCGAGATGGCTGAGAGCTGGCGCTGCTGCCGCGCTGACCACGGTTCGGTGGTCTTGGCCATGGCAAAGGTAAGGGGCTTGTGGTCCACAAAGGCGGTAAATTCCCGGCCCTCCAGCAGGAACCTGAAATGACGCGTGGCGAGAAAAAGGGCCAGGAGCTCCCTGTCAAACGTGCTGTACCTCCTCTCGTTGTCATGAAGCTTCCTGCTGAAAAAGGCGAGAGGCTGCCAGGCGCCAGCCACCCACTGCTCGCACACCGCACCGACTGCGTAATCCGAGGCATCGGTCGTCAGGGCCACCGGGGCAGCCGGGGAGGGGTGCGCCAGCATGGCAGCGTTAGCGAGAGCAGTCTTGGCCTCCTCAAAGGCTTGGACCCTCTCCGGGGACCACGCCACGTCCTGGCTGTCCTTCCTGCCCTTCAGCGCATCATACAGGGGCCGCATCAGATGAGCTGCGTGCGCAATGAAGCGATTGTAAAAGTTTACCATGCCGAGGAACTCCTGCAGCGTCTTGATGATGCGGGGACGTGGAAACGCAGTGATCGCCTCCACCTTGGCAGGCAGAGGCAGAGCCCCCTGCGGAGAGACTCGGTGGCCCAGGAAATCAATGGCTGGCAGGCCAAACTGACACTTGGCTGGATTCACAATTAGCCCGTGCTCGTCTAGTCGCCCGAAAACCTGACGGAGGTGTGCCAGGTGCTCCTCGGGAGAGGCGCTGGCCACCAGAATGTCATCTAGGTAAACAAAAAGAAAAGGCATACCTCGCAGCACAGAGTCCATCAGTCGCTGGAATGTTTGCGCCGCCCCTTTAAGGCCGAACGGCATCCTGAGGAACTCAAACAGCCCGAACGGTGTTATAACGGCTGTTTTGGGTATGTCGTGCTGCTGGACCGAGACCTGATGGTAGCCCCGCACCAAATCCACTTTAGAAAAAATGGTGGTCCCCGCCAGGTGGACGGAGAAATCCTGGATGTGCGGGACAGGATACCGGTCATGAGTGGTGGCATTGTTAAGGCGACGGAAATCACCACAGGGCCGCCAACTCCCATCGGCCTTGGGCACCATGTGAAGAGCGGAGGCCCACGGGCTGTCGGAGCGCCGTACGATACCAAGCCGCTCCATCGTAGCAAACTCCCCCCTTGCAATGGCCAGTTTAGCTGCATCGAGGCGGCGTGCGCGTGCAAAAACTGGCGGGCCCACTGTGGTGATGAAATGTTCCACTCCATGTTTCGCGACCACAGCAGAGAAGGTGGGAACAGTCAGGGCCGGGAACCCAGCCAGGAGACGCTGGTACTCGTCCCCTGCGGCGAGCATGTTGGCCAGGGACAACGACCCCAGCGGCCCCCCCAGTGTGCATGGATATGAAGAGAAAGCAACTGCATCCATCAGACGACGGTTCGCGACGTCCACCAACAGCCTGTGCGCACACAAAAAATCCGCGCCCAGTATAGGCACCGAAACAGAGGCTACAACAAAGTCCCAACTAAACTGACGTCCGTTTAAACACAATGTCACAAACCTGGTGCAGAAAGTGCGAATGGGAGTGCCATTAGCCGCATCCAGCGGTGGCCCATGTCCATCTCCCAAAACGTCCGCGGCAGACGCAGGCAGGATGCTTCGCTGGGCGCCCGAGTCCACCAGTAGGCGCCTACCGGACAATGTGTCTTCAATAAACAGCAGCTTATCGGCACCGCCAGCGCTCACTGCCGCTGCTGAGCGCCGGCTCTCCCGTTTCCCTGGCCCTGCTGGACCAGAAAAGAACACGGCGGCGTGCAGCGCCTCGCCTTGGTTCCAAAACGGCGATGGAAGTAACACAGTCCATCATCGCCCCTCCGACGATCCGTCACAGCCGATACAGCGGCCGCCTCCTCCTCCAGCGGGAGCTGGAACTGTGTTGGAAGCAGGGCATGCACACTGTATTGGCGGGAGGCCAGCAGTATTCTGTCCGGTTCCTCTGCCATCCCCCGATAATCCTTGGTGCGCACGAGCGGCGAGCTGGCCAAAGCCGTGCGCACTGGAGGCGGAAGCTGGCGCAAAAAAAGTTGTACAAAAAGAAAGGAACAATCTCCCGAACCGAGCAGTGCCAGCATGTTCTCCATCAGCTCGGTGGGCTTACCGTCACCCAATCCGTTGAGGGACAACAGGCGTTCGGCCCGTTCCGTGTCGGACAGCTGGAACAGCCGGAGGAGCTGTGCTTTCAACGAGTCGTACTTTCCATCTGCTGGGGGATCCCTCAAAAACCCCATCACACGGCGGGTGGTGGAGGAATCCAACGCCGCGACTACATGGAAATATTTGGTGGCATCCACCGTGATCCCGCGGAGGTGAAATTGTGCCTCGATATGCTGGAACCACGGCTCTGGATCATGTTGCCAAAACTCTGGCAATTTCACTGTAGCCGCATAAACAGCGCGGGGAGCGGGACCGTTCTCCTCATCAGCCATGTTCAAACGTTCAGGGTCACCAATGTGGAAGTCGATAAAAAGAGACGGACAGCTGGTTGCAGGTAAAAGCTCTTGTCTTTACTCGTGACTTCCAACAAACATTTCACAGGTAAGACACACCTTTCAAGGCAACTCCTATGTAAGACACACCTCCTTCTCTTCCCCATTCCCCCCACCATCCTGTCCCTTCTGGTGTGAGATACTACCATCTAGTGTCCATTTAGTGTCCACCACAATACATTACTTTCAACCCAAAGCCTTAAAATCGACACTTTTCTACAAGGTCTGGATTTCCACTTCCTCATTGACGAGAGCAGTGCGCGAGGTGCCCAAATGCAAAATCTTATGACGTCATAAGCTCTATATAACCTTTGTACACGCGCAACCCGCAGTCCCGCACATTCTGCCTCCATCTCTCTTCAGAGTTCTAGTGGTCCCACACCTTTTTGCAGCTAGCTAACTACGCATTGCGTCAACACAAAGGCTCTTTTAAGAACCAACATCTATCTATCTATCTATCTATCTATCTATCTATCTATCTATCTATCTATCTATCTATCTATTAGGGGTGGGGGAAAAAATCGATTCACCTAAGTATCGTGATTTTTAATGTCACGATTTTTTGGATCGATCTTTTATTCCAGAATCGATAATCGCAAATAATTTTTTTTTTTTTTTTTTTTTGGTGCTTGCAGTCAGGCCACTCACTGAACAGCAGGCCAGGCGCCGCCTACTGGTTTACTAGTGGTTTTATTACTTTATTAGTTAGTCTGAAGTAATAATTACACTTCAGGGTTAAAGTGGGTGCATCTCATTGTAAAATTGGACTTCAAACGGCCCAAATCTGGCTTCAAACGGCCCAAATTTCACGCGTGTTGGCCCATATCGGCCTGGCCTGCTTGGTATCTAATGCCCGGCCTGAATTATGATCCCAGTCCGCCCCTGTTTTTAACTATATCGCCCAGCCCTACTCATGATATATAATATACAGTCTCTAGTGTATGATTCAACTTTTCCCATGTTCTAATCTAGTGTAAAAAAGCAAACAAACTGAAAAAATAAAAGAAAAAAATAAACAAAAATCGCAATAAATCGTAATATCGAATCGCAATAATCGTAGAATCGCAATACTTAAGAATCGCAATATAAATCGAATCGGCACCCAAGAATCGTGATAGTATCGAATCGGGAGATAAGTGAATCGCCACAGCCCTACTATCTATCTATCTATCTGTCTATCTGTCTATCTGTCTGCACATGCGCACACACACACTGACACACACACAGTAGCGCTGTGCACTCGCAGCGGCAGAGCAGAGATCTCTTCCTCTCTGTACGCTATGCGCGGAGCAATGCGCGAACACACACACACACACACACACACACACCATCTCTCTTTCCTTCTCTCTCTCTCCTTCTCTCCCTCTCTCTCCGTTAACGGAGAGAGGTCTCCTCCGAGAGAGAGAGAGAGAGAGAGAGAGGGAAATTTCCCTGCTGCAGACGGGACACGCCCACACAGTCCGCGGGATAAAATACACTCTAAAATCTAATTGATTCTCATTACTTTTGCCATGACTGTCAAACCTAAATTTATATACTTTGCGACGTTCATCATCGTTCAAATTTGGCTGGTGGCTTATTAACATAGGTTCCTGTGATGTGATGAACTCAAAATGCTAAATAATAATAAAATATTTCTGGTTTCCAGGGACTTTAAGGCCCACAATCAGCCTTCATGGTGGGATAATATCGGAAGATTATACATTTCCTGAATTGTTACAGTCCTGTGAGTATTTCAGGTTTTGTTATTTGTGTCAGTGATGTTCCTACATGTCACAATGCTCAAATAAAGACTATAGTTTAGGCGGAAATGGTGGAAAAATGAATGTTGTTGACAATTTGAAGAGCCCATGTGACCTCTATGTTTATTAGACAGACTCACAACTGTGCTTAAATTAACCTATGAATCTACCCTTTAAAATTAGACCAAACATGCCTTCATAAAACATGAGTAAAGGTCCTGAAAATGAGCCTAAAGTAGGATATGCACCAGCGCCTAGATACCAATTTATTGTAGAGGGTGGTTAACTTCATGTGCTGATAACTGTGACAAAGCTACCACTTAGCAAAGGTTATCATACCAAAATATCATCTATGGACATGTACCTTTTCAAAAAATGTGACTAGATTTTGCCACCTTGAGTGATACCGATATCTGGTCTGGCCCATGGACTATAATGAAAGGTATGTTTGATGAACACACTGAGTCATATATGAATTACTATTAATTAACACGTTCACTGCCATTGACGTGTTGATACGTCAAAAAAAATCCAACGGTTGACTGCCAATGACGTGTTGATACGTCAAAAAAAAAAAAAAAAAATTTGACGGTGGGACGTTGATCTAACCCTTTTACATCTCTTATATAAATATTGGAGCCACCGAACGTGTACAACCCATTCCACCGACCCACTAAGTGGCGACAGTGCTCTCCAGACTAGAGGAAGCCAAGCAAAAAGCAGTGTGAGGAAGCCATTCTCATGAAAATGGATTGGCGAAAACGCTTTCGCTTTCGCGCTTGGGAGCTGGCGGTGGGGGATTGCAAATTTGCATAATAGATTATGGGTGCAACACACTTTGAAACACCTTTGAAACACCAGCAGAAAGGAATCGCAAGCAGCTTCATTCTAGCTGAGCTCACAACCGAAAACGAACGAGCCTCATTCTCATACTGTAGGCGAAAACGCTTTCGCGCTGGTGCACACGGGCGCACAACGGTGGGGGGTTCCAAAAATAGACTGGGTGCAAAACACACTTTGAAACACGCAACATAAAGCCTAGAATCGCACAAAGCTTCATCAAAGCTCTCAACCGAAAACCCAAGAAACGAGCAGCCCCATCCAGACTCGCCGACGAGGGGGCCGCCAGGGAGGGAGGCTGCTCAAACTCGCAGCAGCAGCAGCAGCAGCAGAAAACTCGCTTGAGACAAACGCTGCTGAAAGCCACCAGAGACACGCCCACGGAGGGAGGAGTTTGAAGGAGAGGGGGTTCAGAACTATATTGTTTAGATGTCTGATGTCTCACTGATGCCAAAAATAAATGGTTAAAGTGACTGTTCTGCCTGTTTGATTGAATTTCACAAAACTGCGATTAGCTCAGCTTTCAGTCTCAGACGCTGAAACCATGCTGTACTCAACGGCTAATATCTACATAACTACTAACTCTACAAACTAACTCTTTTAGACAGAGAAAGCACACATTCTATTAGTTCTTTTGAGATATTTTGTGTTCACAAAATCTTAGCAGAAAAGAATCCTCGGCTCTTGAAAGATGAGCCAGAATCCTCAAAAAAACCCTCTGGCAGAAGCTACCTACAGTAAAAAAAAAACGGCTGGCAGTGAATGTGTTAAGTAGGCTATGCCTATATCATCATGGATGAATTCATCATCAGCACCTATATACTGTAATTCATGTCTTAATTACCACTATCAACTTCCAGTCGCCTGCAACCAGGAAATCGAGTGAGTTTCCCCCGTTGCATAACAAAGACGGGATGCGCTACGGGGGAAACATACTCGACTACGACTTTGGGGAAAGAGAGCTCTCTTTGTTAGACCGGTGCCTAGCTGGCTGTAAAGAGAGGTGTTCGGGGTGCAGCGGAGTCGCCTCTGCTGTTTACGGTAGTTTGTCAGTGGTGGTGGCCTGGCGGGGACACTGGCACTATGTATGACTGGGAAGATGTGTGTGTATGGGCGCCTCGCTAACTGGGTTCAGTGCGCGCCCCGGCCGGCTAAGGCGGTTTCAGCAGCTGTGCTGTACTGTAGTCTATCAGTACTGATTACTTGTTATCAGTAGCTACACTATTTTATGGAGGTTCCTCTCATGGCTCAGGCTGATCGAGTGATTGATGCTTGCTGCTCACCGGGTAAACTCAAACTGACAGTAAAGAGGCTTGCCCATGGGTTTATCCAGTCTGGCATCCGCTGCATGTATCTTTGGGACTTTGTGCCCCTGGTAATCCGAAATAGACCAGAGAGTCTAAAAGCGCACTGAGTGAGTGTGCTATTACCCTCTCTGGTCTATTTTGGATTACCAGATGCCTAGGCCACTGTCAAGGTAGCCACGAGAAAACATATGGTTTCCGGCCAAGACTTTCAGAATAAAAGTCGAAATTCATGTTGTAACCAGCTACGCACTACTGAGCTCTGCATGCTTTTATTTTTGGCAGGCAATGGAAGTAATTGTTTGTGTGCCATGTCTTTCTTGACACTTATTCTCGTGGTCTAGCAACTAGCTGGCTTGCAGAACGTGGTGGTCTTGTTTTGCCCCAACATCAACAGCAGCAGTTCTTATTCCCCTGAAGAGTACAAACTGCAAAGCCTAAAGAGTCGGTCACAGTGGTGGTGGCAGTGTCGAATGGATACCAATCGCAAGAGGAACGAGCGGGTTTGTTAGAGTTTCAGGTAGCTAGCCGTAGCAATTTAGCTTTAGCAACTTAGCTAGCTTGTGGTTTAGCTAGCTTGTTTGTTGTGTGTGCGTGGAGACCATGGTGGAGACCTGTCGCTACAGTCACGTTGGTTCGGGAAGTGAAGAGCAACACAAGTGAAAAAGGACGAGAGCTGGAAGTTGGAGGTGGACCCGCTGGAGAGATCGAGCAACGGGGGCCGTGGGGAGGAGAGGGGAGAGGCCTCCTTCACCCTTAGGGGAGACTGTTTCCCCCCAGCTGGCACAGACAAAAGGGGCACCGGAGAGTGAGTCCTTGCTCCAGGGCAGAATTTGGGGACATGTTCACAAACTTGATAAATAAATGTGCTTTTATAACTCCAATGATGGTCTTCACTGATTACCTATATATTTTGAATTGTTGTCATGACTGGAATGCATGCATTTGTGTTGCTATATTGTCTAAAAGTGATTTCATGATCAGCATCTGCATTAGCTAATGATTTTGAGGATATCATTATGTCGTGACTTTACAATATGTGGCACAAAACTATTAATACATAAGTATGTCGTCACTTTACTATATGTGGCACAAAACTATTAATTAATACATAAGTATGTCGTGACTTTACTATTAATTCATACATAATGATATAGTCACTTTGTGAGGCACAACACTATTAACTCATACATATGTGGTTCTTGGCATACAAGCCATACATCCAGTGTTTGAGGTCTGTTGAGATGCAGTGAATACAACGTCAGAGAATGGGTTTGAGTTGGTCTGGTTCGGGGCTAGTAGGAGCTACCAAGGTGGGCTACTACACGCATAGCCTATATCAAGTCAAGTTTATTTGTATAGCACATTTCATACACAGAGGCAATTCAAAGTGCTTCACATAAAATGGTTGACAGGAGAATAAAAGAGCATCAGAGCAGCAACATCGGAATGATAGCTACAGCTAAGAGGTTCTGGAGGGGGTCTCGGCCGGAGGTGTGGGACCCAGGCAAGGTGAGGGGCAGGGCGGGTAGGGGTTGGGTGGTGGTAAGGGGGCTGTCCTGGGTGTCTGGTGGCCGGGAGAGAGGCACCTGGGCAGGGTAGTGGTAGGGGGGCTGTCCTGGGTGTCTGGGGCCGGGAGAGAGGCTCTTAGCCTGGGTAGTGGTAGGGGGTGGCTGGCCTGCTGGGTCGTGCATTTAGACACCCGGTAAGATAGGCACAAAACACCGGCCACATGTTCTGTGTCCCTGCAGTGGACCAAGCCTCGAAGAGGAAGGAATGCCCATGATGAACGAGGTAATGGCGGCTAGTAAGCAGATGCGTGGGGGCTGGGAGAGGTTAGCCGGTCCCCGACACGCTGCACACCGCCTCGCTCAGCTGGTTCTGCTTGTCTGGCGGACTGCGGTCTGGTAATGCTAAAGTTCCGGTTGCAGGGAGCTGGATGTCGATAGTGGTAATTAACACATGAATTACGGTATTAATTAATAATAATACTATAATATGTGTTGATGATGAATTAATCCATGATGATATAGGCATAGCCTACTTAGTTAATAGTAATTCATATATGACTAAGTGTGTTCATCAAACATACCTTTCATTAGTTGATGATGCGGTAAGCATCAATTAATGGCTTAATTCATCATGAGTTAACCATCATTACATGCACACGTGTGCACCAGTATTGTAAAGTGTTACCGGCAAATCTTAGTGGTTTTGATACCGTGACTTTTTCAAACCGCGGTATACCTTCAAACCGGAAACCGCTGCATCCCTACTCCAGAGCGACATTCGTCACTGTTCTGCGCTGGCGGAAGGGCCAGGCGGGCAGTCACTGATTACAGACATGGAGACGGAGGTAGTCAGTGGAGGGACAGTGGTTTTAGACCAAGTATTTGAGGTGACACTTCTGTGCAAGCAAAACTTGAGGGGTCGTATTGTAACTGATATGTGTATGAAAACAAAAATTACCGAACGGGGCCATAGAAGAAGGTGGCAGCAGTGTCAGAGAAAAGATAAGCCCAGCTGTCAGCCGTTAGAGCTGCTTGATAGCTCTGCCTCTGGGGGTCACTTCAGGGACGTGACCTGTTCACACTGGAATCTGATATGGCCACTTTTAAAAAGTCTGTGTGAACAGCCCCACAGAAACTCAGATCTGAGCACACAAAAAAAACAAAAAAAAAAACAGAATTGAGCACTAAGGTTTGCTGTATAAACGTAGCCTTTGATTCGATTTAGTGTCTAAAGCCCGAAACGCACAGGGAGTGAAACTTGTCAATTTCTGCCCCTATAGCGCACTGCAAGCATCAGATCTGAAAGGTATACACCACAGAATGACAAAACCATCAGTATTTAGGGGGAAAGGCCACTAATTTATATGTAGGCAGGCACAATGACAGATGAAAAAAAAGTTGTTATACCGTAGTTTTGAGCCCCTGTCATTCAGAGGCTGTTGGATCATCCTACCTGTCTGCCGTGCAGAGGGGGAGAAGAAAAGGCAGCGCTGCGAGAGAAAACAATCCAATCATTCTGTCCAAACTTTCACCAATCTAATCTCATCATGACATCCAGGGATAGGCTATATTTTGCTAGCCGATGCGTTTAGAACATTATTCTCACTTTGATCAGATATAGTGTAGCGTATTTACATGCTTGCTGTATTTAAACTGCTGTGAGATTTGTTTGAGGAGCATACCAAGACAGACGGGGATGAAAGTGGGCAGAGAGGGAGGGGGGGAGCTCAGAGCGCTTTTGTTGCGGCCGCTGGAACCTCATTTGACGCTCCAAAATCGAAACAGGTTGGGAGTACGAGCGTCAAGGCAGTTTGATGCACGTCAGAACACTCTTGGTGCGTGTTCGGCCATTTAAAACAATGGGTGGGCTTCCAAACGCGAGCGTCTGACGCTCCCTGTGCGTTTGGGGCTTAAGGCCCAAATCTAAGAATATTTTTGTTTGATATGATTTTGTCCAGAATTCCATGAGATAACAGTGAAACTATTGCTGCCTTCAAATGAAAGTCGTGAACTCGTATTTATGAGATTTTTAACTCACCCTGATAAGTTCTGTTTGATATCCATGATATCCAGTTAAACTGGGTTCACCAAGTTGATTTTGTATGTTCTCGTATTAACCAGCGTTTTTTTTTTGAGAAGGCTCAGGGTCCATGGAGTGGATAAAAACATGATATTGTTGTTCTACAGGTCAGCCATTGAATCCATTATTCGCTACGGCATCACTACATGGTTTAACCTGTCCGTTAAATTCAAATCACAACTCCAAAACCTAATCAGGAGGGCTGGTGAAATTATTGGCATGCAGCCCCCAGAGTATGAACTGTTGCTGTCAGGAAGAAGGTACAGGGTACCAAACTGTAAGCTCAACAGCCAGGTATACATTTTCTTTTGATCCCCTGTCAATCAAACTACTTAACAGTAAGAGATGATGTAGAGTATCTGTGCAATATCTAACATTCCAGTTATGCAATATTTTTTGTAGGGCATCGGTGCAATATTTAACTTTTAATTTGATCATCAAACCTATTTATTGGGGGGAGGGGCAACATTGTCTTTGTACAGGGCATTTGTGCAATATTAGGTAATATTCTTGGTCTGTATGTTTTTGATGTATAGGGATATCGGTATTAAATGTTAATTGTAGTTTGATTGTACATGCATGCACTGTATGTACAGTATATGTGGGCTATGACGCCACCTACTGTATGTTCTCTCGAATGGCCAAGACAAATTTCTCCTAGGGAGACAATAAAGACTAATCTAATCTAATCTTATGTGACATCATCAGTGATTTATGACATCACCAATGTTGTCACAATTGCTCCACGTGCTAATGAGCTCATATGTTACAAGTGTTACTTATTGCGTGGCTCGCTAAGCTTTAATTGGCGGCTCGCAGCACACTTCATTCAATGTGGAATATTGCATCATCTTGCCGTCCTAGCAACTTTATTTCTCAAAAGTGATCTGGCGACTTTCTCACCGTTGAATCACAAAGCATTTTGCAATAAATTGGCTGATGGCTGTTTTCTCTACTTTTCTCCAGAGGTCTGAGCACACAATGCAGCCCCTCCGGCCTGCGAACGGGGACTGTAGAGTTTGCCATTGCTACTGTTGTGGCATATTTGAGCCACATCCAGATGACATTCAAAGCACTGGCGTAGCCAGACTTGGCACTTTGGGAGTGCCACAGAAAGACAGGAGGTGAACCATTTAGTGGCGGCCAACAGGCCGCCAGAATTCTTTTTGGGGGCCAAGCCAGATTTAGAGGAATATTAAGATAGGACCATATGACCATAACCATCAATAGTCTCACCTGCTACTTTTTCCAAATACTGTTCTAGTCGGGAAAGAACGCACGTTTGGTTGGCATGCAGGTTTGTCTACTGCAGAGAGATCTGTAGCGTTAGTGTCCTCTGGCTCTGCTGCTGCACAAACCACCGGTGTGTTTTTGGCTGCATCCCCCGCTGTTAACATCATTGTTTCGGCTGCATCATCTTCATCATCGTCTGTCTCTCCACTGTCCACCACCAATACAGGTGCGGGAACGGGTGCGCTCCTGCGCTCCTCCACCAGCGCAGGACGCCTCGCCCCTCCTACGCTACGGGGGCTCAAAAGTCGCTCATCCCGTCGACTCTTCTCGTCCCTGGCACCTCAATGGTGGAACGAGCTTCCACCTTCGGTCACGACGGCCGAATCACTGCCGATCTTTCGGAAAAGGCTAAAGGCTCACCTTTTCAGGCTGCATCTGGGCCCTTCTTGAACTACCGTAAATTCCGGACTATAAGCCGCACCTTTTTTCCCGTTTTTTGGCCTTTTTTGGCCCCTGCGGCTTATATAACGGTGCGGCTTATCTATGGATTTTTTCAAAAAAAAAAAAAAAAAAAAAAAATCTCTCTTTTTTAGCACTCTTTCTAACTATAAATCCTATATAACTATAATAAGTTTTAATTTCCTCTCTTGCCCTCTTTTCACCACACTGTATGACACTGTATGACACTGTGTGCACTGTAAAAAACAACACAGGTGGTGTTGTGTTATGTTGTTTTGTTGAAATGTTAATAAATGGGAGCTTCCTCTACAATCCCCTCTGTGCATGAACCCTTACATATGGTAATTAAACATTAAAACACACAAAAAAAAAAAAAAAAACCCATTAAAACACCCGCGGCTTATAGTCCGGTGCGGCTTATATAAGAAAAAAATAGTCAACTTTGAAGGTGCGGCTTATACACCGGTGCGCCTTATAGTCCGGAATTTACGGTAACTTATTTCTCTCTCTAAAAAAAGAAAAGAAAACTAACCTAAAATCTAAACTAACCTAAACTTGTACCACTATTCAGAAGTTGTAGTTGTCATAGACTGTGTTGCATAGTTGATTGCTCTATTGCTGACAAAAATGTGTTATTGTAAGTCGCTTTGGATAAAAGCGTCTGCCAAATGACATAATGTAATGTAATGTAATGTAAACTAAATAAGTCAGAGCCTTCAGATAGGAGGCAAGTCAATGAATTTCATAACAATAGCTGAGGCTACACAACCATTAGTGCAGCTCATCAACAGATTCAAGACCTGAAGAATGTATTCAGGACTTTGTGGCTGTATTGTTTTTATTTGTTTTGACAGTATTGAAAATTATATACTATTATTACAAACTATTATAAATATACTGGTATATCGCATTGTTTGTTTATTTATTTATTTATTCATCACATTATTAGACACTCTGATGATTAAAAATAGTGTAAACAGTAAAATACAGAATTCAGGTGTTTTGCGGTAAAAGTGGCTCTCCTATTGACTTTGTCCTGCCAGTGCGGCTCTCATGGAAAAAAATAGTGAGGATCACTGACACATTGTGACATCATCAGTGCTGACATCCAGCTACCGTTTGGGATATCCCTGCATGGGAAGCCACAGTTATGGAGTTGCTGCCCAGCTATGCTGGCCGGCGTGGCCGCAGCAAAAACAAAATTCACGTGACCCCATTGGAATTCCATACGACCCCACTTGGGGTCACAACCCCAAGGTTGGGAACCACTGGGCTAGGGGTATTTGGGTGGTTGGAGCATAGCGTTAGGCTTATTGGTAGGACCATTTTCCAGGTTGAAAATGATTAGCCGTGTTGTTGAGGTACCCCCAAACTGCCTAAAGTGCCATGAGGCTGAATGACCACACCACGCTACGTGGCCTTCAAGGTATTTGTGCTTGTATGAGTTCTTGACAGACGTAGTTTGCTACTTGACTCATTGGCCGCGGCATACAACCGCGAGGTGGCTATTTCTAGTATGTTGTGTTTTTTTCCCTCTCATTTATTTGGGAAGGTCCTCGGGATTTTTTTAACACTCAGAAGTGGGCCTTAAAAATTACAAAGGGTTGAGGACCCCTGTTCTAGATGTCTTGGCCCTTAGTGGCCATGCCATAAAAAAACAGATCATCAGAATTAGATAATGCAGTATTTCATCCTTTATACACTGTGAAGATAATGGTGCAGGTAAGCCACTCCTCTGCTCCTCTCTGTCAGGACTCCTCTGATGATGGCCTGCACACGCAGAAACCTGGGCGTGGTGGAGGAGCTACTGCTGCACGGTGCAGACCCCGCACTGAAGAACAAGGACGGCTGGAACTCGTTCCACATCGCCTGCAGGGAGGGGGATCCTACACTCATCACGCACCTGCTCCAAACTGCCCCGGACATCTGGAGGACCCAGAGCAAGATCCTCAGGACACCCCTACACACTGCAGGTGATGCCGGTCCACAGTCTAAATGAAGACCATCAGGTCAAGTCAGAACAAATCACAAGTCCAGTATCAATATCTTAGGACCTTTCAATGCAATATGGTTTTAATAGCATAAAAAACGTGGGGAGAGCATCATGATTTTATTTTCTATAATTAGTTTCAACTTCAATAAATTCAATCATTCCATACAAATTCAGAAAACAGAACTTCGATGTCATCTGGTGGGACAAATCTCGTAACTTTCAAAGATCTCAAGTCAAGACTTTAGAAACCGTTTCAAGTTGTCCAAGTACAAGTCAAAGTGAAGTAACAAGTCACCAGTCAACTCAAGTTGCAAGCAGTTAAAATAGTGACTCGAGTCTCCACCTCTGGGATTCACTAAACGTCCCTCAGGATAGAACTTAAACATACATATTTAGCAGGCCTCGCCCGCCCTGCAGCTCACCGAACTGGCCCTGCAGCTCGCTTATGCAGCTCGCCTGCTGCGTGGCCTCACCTGCCCTATTGGGGCAATGTATCTCTCTCCCTCTCTCTGTGTCTCTCCTCCCTCTCCCTCTCTACCTCTCTCCCCTCAGTCTCTTGTGTGTGTGTGTGTGTGTGTGTGTGTCACTGATGACATCATCAGTGATGTCACAATGTCTATGTGTGACATCACTGATAACATCACTAATGAGTTGACATCACATACGCGGACAGAGAAAGAGACAGACAGTGCTGGCTGCTGGCATTATAGTGTAGATATTCTCTACCAACCTCATCTTCAAACTGCTCTCTGTTCCTCCTCCAGCTCTGCAGGGCTGTGAAGACGTTGTCAGGATCTTACTAGAGAGGTTGGTCCATGTCTGACTGTTTTTTCTGTATGTATGTATTTACAGTATGTATTTATGTATGTATGTATGTATGTATGTATATATGCATGCATGCATGCATGTATGTGCCATATATCTATGTGCCATGTATGTACAGTATGTATGTATGTATGTATGTATGTATGTATGTATGTATGTACAGTATGTATTGCATGTATGTACTGTATGTATGTATGTATGTATGTATGTACAGTATGTATTGCATGTATGTATGTATGTATTACGTAGGTACATACAGTACTGTATTGCAAGGATGTGCACAAGCACGGCCTATTGTTGACTGAGCAGCAGGGGCGTTTCTAGGTCCTGAAGACATTGGGGGCTTTAGCCAGGTACCCCGACGGGGAGGGGGGGTAAGGCGGGAGGGGGCTCCCCTCCCCCCCACTCAACATTTTTTGGTTTTTCCAATCCGTAAATACCCATGTTGTGAGTAATTTGAGATGAATACAGAAGAACAAGATTAGTGGGTCTCAAAGTGAGGTCCAGGGACCACCAGAGGTCCTTGATAGGGTTCTGGCGGGAGTCCACTTAGCAAATTTACATATTTTATTTTATTAAATATTATATCTCAATGGTACGAACCCCCCCAGTAACTCCTGTGAAGGTATTTTATTAAGGTACACGCTTCCTGTAAACCTAAATTCTGATGGTGCCGTTTTTGTATCATATGGTACTTTTATTTTGAAACTTAGAGCGGACGTAGTGATGTTATATCTACGCTACTTGACGTAAGGTGTGCTCACCGGCCGGTCGCAAAACACATGTCGCTCTTCAACCTACGGTTCTATCTAATCAAAAGCGCCTAGCTGGAATTGGGAACAAGGTATTGTTTGTTGTAATGGTTTAATGAAGCAGTGATGTGTGGTTGTGTTTAATGTAACTGTGAAGTGAAGGCATTGTTATTGTGACAGTCATGCTAACGTTAGCTTCTATAGACATTGGAGTGGATGGCTGTGGCTTCATGCTGATGCTAGCGTTGTAGGTTGTAGGTTGTATGGTTATTCTGTGTGAAGATATTTTCTGAGATAAATGGGCCTTGAGCATCAAGGCCCATTTATCTTAGAAAATATCTTCACAACTAAACAACTAAATAACATAAGATAATTTCATAGTTGTAGCTACTGTGATGCTGTGCATGTTGGCGCATGTCATTTGTTTGAATAATTTCATAGTGAGATGATGAGCTCGTGTGGAGAGGTGGTGAGGAGTGAAGCAGAAACATTATGTAATGACACACTATGACAATAGTAACTGATAATTTGTTCCTGCATAGCCTACTGATATTTTCTGTTTTTTTTTTTTAGAAAACTGTTTAGAACTCTGACTTAATGATTTTGCTTTATTTATTTTATTTTGTTGTTTATTTGATTGTCTGTTCCAATTTTGTAAATGTTTAGTCTGATTTTTTTGTATAATGTACTGATTATTAATGCCAGACTTTGTTTATTGAAAAAAAACAAAAACAACAACATCCGGGGCTCTAGACCCGGAAGCCCAGGGCTGACGACGCCCATGCTGAGCAGCAGCCTATTTGCCATCTTTGGTTGGGCTGCCCCTCTGAGGAAAAACACATCCATTGGTACCAGCCATGTTATGCTAGCTTGTGGGGAAGGGGGCTAACGCTCCAAAGTTAGGCTAAATTGTGGCGAGGGGAAAACTCGCATCATGGCCATGTTCAAAGGGGTCCCTTGTTCTCTCACCTCAAGATATCTGAATGAGAATGGGTTATATGGGTACCCACGAGTCTCCCCTTTACAGACATGTACATTTATGCTAATCCAATGCAGTTACAAAGTTTCTTAGTTACCCAATATTATCAATTGGCCTGCGCCATTTATTTTTATTGTTTATGTTTATTACAGTACTACAACAGGTCCCATGGTCAAAATACATGAAACCGGGAATAGAGTACCACAGGAATGAGTCCGCACTTCCGGTTTGTAGGTGGAAAAGTGAATGGTATTTTTGTATGGGGATTTCCGTTAAATGCATGAAATAAGGTCTGTGGTTAACAAAAGCTTATGAAACAGCGAAGTTTGTGTTCAACAAGATAATCTTCACAAATGAGGACCACTTTTATAACTTTTGAAGCGTTTTCTGAAAATCACATAAAAAAATGCATTTACGCTTAAAAAGTAATTAAAGTGGATTATCTTGCTGAACACAAACTTCGCTCTTTCATAAACTCAGCGGTGTTTGACTGAGCTTCACCTGCCTCCCTCCAAACTCCAGATGCGGCTTCGCTCCGGACGGACAAGACAGCTGCGGAGTCACTGCCTTCATGGATGCAGTCAGGAACGGACACATCACTGTGGCCAGACTACTCTTAGAGAAGCACCAGGTATGTACATCTCTAGGACTGCACAATAAATCATATTTTCATCATCGCGATATGAACATTTGTGTCACACGGCACACCCCCCTCGTGGTCAAAGGCTTGGCTACATTTCACATAGCCAAAGCTAAGCCTGCAGCGAAATGCCATATAATAAGTGATTTCTTGTAACACAACATCAATGATAAAACATCAGCGTTGGCCATCAGATAAAACCACAATGCAGTACCTTCGACTGTCTTCGTCAAGTGGGAACACCGTCAAATATGCCTGCTGTTGCGGTTCAGTCATCCTCCCCCGAAGGTAGGCTATGCATGGTGCATGCACCAAAACTTCGTAGCATAAGTCCCGTTCGTTGACAATAATAATCCAATTGCTAATACCGGTAATCAAATGTGATCTCAGTGCTGTAACGCTAAGTTGCTTGTTGTGTCATTGTGCGTCCTGCTCTCGATCTGAGACATGACGGTGTCCATATATTAGGACATCCTCAGCATCAACATACTGTACATGTATGCATGATGGGTTCAATGTCTATTGATTAAAAAAGAGCATTGGCGAAGGTAAATAACGTTAGATGTGTTCAAATAAATGTTATCATGCAAACTAGTTTTTGGCGAAAAATACAGTTTGCAATGTCAAGTCAAGTCAAGTTTATTTATATAGCCCTAATTCACAAGCATGTCTCAGAGGGCTTCACAGAAAGTATGTCTAGCTGATTCTAGCTGACACAGCAGTAACAAGAGTATACAGAATAAAGATAACATTTGAACAATTGATAATATAGAAAATATAGAAATGAAGAGAGAGCAGAGGAGAGAGCAGGAGAAGGGGGAAGAGCAGAGGGAATGTGAGAGAGTGATGGGGTGGGGAGGGAATGGGAGATGTTGGAGGGTATAGGAGGTGGGGAAGGAGCAAGAGGAGAGAGCAGGAGAGGTGGGGGGTGTGGGGGAGAAGAGAGCAGGGGGAGGGAGGAGGTGGGGAGAGAATGAGAAATATAGACGCACATCTTGCAAACGGACATATGTCAATTTCTTAGCAACCAAACTATGCCTAATTTAATTGGCTGCAAGCCTTTAGTAGTGAGTCCTTTTGCCAAATAAGCACATGTTCACATATAGAGCTTATGGGTGCCTTGCTTTAGGGAAGAGTGGGTGCCATGCTTTGAATAGTGGCGAAATACTAAGAGCATGGGTGCCATGCTTTAAATAGTGGCGAAATATTGGAGGGGATAGAGTGGGTGCCATGCTTTGGAGTAGAATGTGTACTATGCTTTAGAGTAGTGGGGGAAGGGGGGGAGAGGAAGAAACACCGGGAAGAGGAGAAAGCAGGAGAGTGGAGGAGGGAGGGAGAGCGGGGGGATGTGAGGGAGGAGAGGGGGGAGGTGGGGAGAAAATAGGAAATGTGGAGGAGGAGAGAACAGAGGAGGAGAGATGAGGGATGATAAGTGCATGATAAGTGCCCAGCAAGCAAAATTACGTCATGATGATCTTGTGATAACGTTTTTCAGTGACATCCAGGATGTGGCCAAATCACAGCCAATTTGGGGATGATTTAGACGTCTACGCGGGAACGTCGAGCTGACGTCGAAATATGACGTTACCATGAATGGGCATATTCAGTTATTCTGCTATGTACACAGTGTATATTCAGCAGCTTTATACATACAATTATGTCCAGATTAACAATTTATGCTACATTTAAACCAAATTAAATACTGCCCCAAGTGGGCTTTGAACCCAGGATCCCCAGCTTGCAAGACCACTACCACTACTTTACTACTACTTTACTCTACCACTACTCTATCTGTTCGCTGAAGTAATCAGTCTAATTGAACTAATATAGCCTACCGTTTCAAAACATAGACACCCTTGTACTTTTTACAGTGGTATCACATCCGTGGAGTCGGGACAGTTTAAAAGACGAAAGGTAATTTCATTCAAACCTTAATCTCAAACAATCATTTTTACAAGTGTCTCCACCAGCCTATTACGTTGTTTACCCAGTGCTCCTGCACACACAGGCTATATGAGACGCAAATCTAGCCTATACCGTAGGATCATGGCATAAACGTGTTTTTTAGGCCGGCGACGGCCTCTTTATTAGGGTTTGTCCGCTCATTCTGTCACGGATTCTGTCATGGATTATGTCATGGATTTACAAGCCGATTTGGCTTTGGCCAATCCTGGTGTGTTCCGCCCCCAAATCGAGTGGGATTCAGCATGTTGTGACGCTACGCGAGTGACAGCCGCAGGCAGCCCTTAACTACGTTAACTAACATTATCCTGGAATGCGATTTTAATGAGCCAGTTGCATTTCTTTGCATTCTTTGACATTACCGTTATTTTGTATGTTACATACAATTGCCCAAGTTATGGGCTAGAAATTCTGCCAAGTTACATGCATTAAATAGGCAGCCATTTTCTCCATTTCAAGGAGATAAGCCAGCTGCCTTAGGGGAGAGTGCAGCGGCAGCCTGCCGGCCTGGAATCTCCGAGGGGCCGGGGTCTGAATTCGGCCTAATTAAATGCGGTGGACTCGTCTGCCATTCACCTGCTCGTCAATGCTTATTTTGCAGTGCCCATTCGCCTTTCACTGAAAAGTGTCTGAATTTGACAATTTATGGTGTTTTCTTTGGACTACGTGGGTGGCACTTGTTGGTGTTTGCTGGACAATTGCCTTATAAGGGAGAGGGATTCGGTGCTCAGCTGATGGGATGATGCTTACCCACTCTTGCTCTCAACCTATTTGGAGTTACTACTGAAGTTTGTGTGTTTGATGTTCACTGATAAATTAACTGCTAAGTCACCTAGGAAGCTTCTGTGATGACGTGGGTTTGATTTCCACACAAATCTGAAGAAAACTGCACTGCTGGATCATTTTTTGTCATCACAATTTATTGGTGGAAGTAGGCCATTTTTAGAGCAATTGAGTTTCAGTCTTTTCCATTTTCACATTCCCCCCCCCCCATTGGCCATTAATTAGTTGTTAAGACAGACACACAAATGTGGGGTAACAAAATATGCCTGCCTGGTAAACAAATGTGCATGGCTGGTACAATTCAAACCGACCAGCCACGTTGGCTGACAACAGGCCCATCAACGCTTTCCCATGCCGGCCATATGCTAGGTTCCAACCTAGCCTTGTTATTTAAAACGTGGGCGTCAAGTCTTTGCGGATCAGACATCACAGTGAGTGACCATTATAACAATGTGTGTAAGCAGAACCCCGAAACACATTAACCCCACCCAAAATGCTACATTCCAACTTCCAACTCATAAATGTAGTTTACGCCACCCAGTGTTTTTTGTGTGTGTGCTCAAAACAATCTGGCAACAAGATATGCAAGTGAGACAATGCAGGATTCCCCGCAATTCATCTCCCACATATAAACAGTTTGTTAATTATTTATTTTATGATTTTATACACCAGACTGAGAAATACGTGATTTATTTGACATTGATTGCAACCATTTAGTAAAAATCCCCCAAAAATCCAATTCAATTGGAATCAATTTCTCATTTGAATTTGAATTGATAACGTTTACTTTGTTTGTGTGTGTGTGTGTGTGTGTGTGTGTGTGTGTGTGTGTGTGTGTGCGCGTGCGCGCATGCGTGCTTGCGTGTGTATCATAGGCCTCTCCGACAGCAGCTGACATACTGGGGACTCAGGCGGTGCACCAGGCTGCAGTCACTGGCCAGCAGGAGGCGCTGCGTTTCTTGGTGCGGGAGCTCGGTGTAGACGTGAACCAGATGGCCACCGACATCCAGCTCACTGCACTGCACTACGCTGCCAAGGTCAGAACAATGATCTGTGTCCACCTTGCTTCTCCCAAAGCCATCCAAAAGGGCTTGCTTTTAGTTTGTTGAAATAAGCCAAATTAGTACATCATCATTAGACTTCAAAACATCACATCCTAAATTGCAGCTATAATCAATGACAGAAACTGGTCAACGTAAACAGTACTGTAGTAACATTTTTCATTTAATCCAAGTGAACTAGTCTTTGTTTGCTCACACATCTGCTTCTTAGGATACATTTTTTCCAACTATCTGCATCACCTCATGACTTTGTGGGTCATTTGTCAACTGGCAATGGCACACATCTCACCAGTGAAAGTACAAGAGTAAAAGCTAGCTGTTTCTACGCTTGAGCTCATGGGTTTTAGGCTACATCCTCACTAGTAGTAGTATTATTGGTATTATCATTATTATTACTATTATTATTAGGGGTCCAAGCACGAAGCACGTGGATCCCTATTGTATCTGTTCCGATTTTTATTTTTATTTTTTTATTCTTCTCCGGTAAAACTGTATGTACAGCAGAAACTGTAATGCTCAGCGTAGCCAGACTGGGCACATAGATTGGAAATGTGCCTCACTACTCAGAAACAAAAAATGACCCATACCGGCCAGATGGTGGCACTATAACAGACCATTTCGCGTTATGGTCCATATCTTCTGAACCGTGAGGGCTATACTAAAAATGTCACTTCTCAGGGATTCCTTGGATCAAGACGCATCTATCCATATAGGCCACGCCCATTTGCGTGTGCCTAGATTTTCCGCCATTTTGAATTCGATCAAAAACCTACATTTGCGAACTCCTCCTAGACCGTTTGGCCAAATCACATGAAAACTTTTCGGGGTCATCTATGGAGTAATCCGACCTAAAGTTATTAAAGGATTTTGGATACTTGAATCCGTTTTGAAATGATAAATGTCTAAACCTTTGTGTACTTGCTTTTGTTCCTTTCCTGCCCTAAAAGTGTGTGGATCTCAGAAACAATACGCCCCCCATCACCCAAACTTTCCACACAGGTTTAAGACATCACCCACTACTCAGATGAAAAAAATTACACCAATCCACCAGATGGTGGCGCTATAACAGCCAATTTCACATTTTTTGGTCCATAACTTCTGAACCACGAGCCACCGGATGCTTGGACCCCGCATCGCCGCTTGCGGCTATATTTATTATTATTATTATTATTTAGAGACTAATTGTTGTAATTATTGTACAATAATAATTCCTCTAAATCTGGCTTCAAATGGCAAAAAAACAAAACAGCAGCCAAAATTTTATCTTTTATCTTTATCTTTATTGTTTATTTGAGCAGGGACAGTACACAATAAATATATTGCACCAGAAATAGCTAAGAGCTCATTTGCATCTGTAGTCCCTTTTGCATCTGTAGTCCCTGTATTTTCCCCCTGTATTTTCAAGCCCTTCCCCGCAGCCCTGCCTGGTGCCCCCCCCCCCCCAGTATGTGGTGCAGACATACAGAGACCACTTAACCACCCATGCTAACACTGTCATTGTCCCAGCCGCCCCCTTCCCTCCCAAGTATAAAAGTCAAAATCCGTCCATGCTAACACTGTCATTGTTTGTGTTTTTCAGGAAGGCCACACTGCCACTCTAAAAACACTGCTGGAGCTGGGAGCAGATCTTTATGTTAGGGACAAAAAAGGAAGAACTGGTAAGCAACGCATCAGGCTCCACATTACCTGCTACCGCGGCATGGCAGCCTTCTGGGTGGGCCTAATGGGCCCGGGCCCACCCACTTGTGCAACTGGCCCATCCAAATGACTGGGACTGGGAGAGCTTATATTTTGTTAACTTTTTTTTATCATTAAAATTAACATTTGAATGCACAATAAAGACTAGCTCTTGTTTTGTGTCTGTCTGCCAGCACTTCACATGGCTTGCATCGGGCAGCATGCCAACACAGCCAGGACTCTTCTGCAGCTGGGACTAGAAGACGCAGAGGACACATCCGGCTCCACGGCCCAGCAGTTCGCCAAGAAACCAGACGTCTTGCGAGTGTTTCAGTCTGGCTTACCAGAAACTTGATAGTCATTCAGGGATAATAGAGAATATCAGTATAGATATCTGATTCTGTATTATAGCCCAGGAGTTCCCAAACCTTTCCATGCCAAGCCCCCCCAAATAGCATTAGCCTTTGGCCATGGCCCCCCTATTGCAAGATGTCTTTAAAAACCCAGTGACAATACTATTGAAAATGTAAAAAATCTAAAATCTGTTCTAATTTCTTCATACTTCATATTCAATATTTCTGTTTTCCATTATAAACATTGTTCCAGACTATTACCCACACCAGCAGGAAATGACAGTGAATGTGATGATGTTTTGCCTGGCAGGCAATTAGACAGATGGGCATGGCAAGTATTATTTTTATGTGGAAGGAAAGGATTCAATTATACTTGTTAATACTACACTAAATATAATTATAAAATATATAGAAAATATATTCTTTATTTATTATACTGACTAACTGAATAACTGAATCTGTCCTTCCCCATAAAGATGTTTTTGTATTTCCATTCATTTGCTTAGGCCCCCCTAGTGCCCCCTGCCGGCCCCCACTTTGAAAACCACTGTAAATAGCCTATATCTTCTTAGCTTCTTCTTGGCTAAGTGGGTGGTGTCTGTGGGCTAGGTCAGAGCAGAGAGAGAGTGGCGTCAGCGGAGGTCCAAAATGCATGACTCACATTAGCCAATGAATAGCCAAGAAGGGGTCTCGCGCTACTTTTGAATGCTAAAATAAAGCCGATAATGTACAATTTGATTCTAAGAAAAAAACTTTCATAGTACATCATAAACTGTCCATTTTGCTGCAACTCGACAGTGCTGCCGAATAAGAAACTGGTCCATTGGAGTGAATGGAGATGTCGTGACTCTTCTATATACGGTATACAGCTCTGGGCTAGGTGTCTGTCACGATTTGTGACGGAAGTGATGTCATCAGTGATGTCACTTGATCAATTGTGGTAATCAGTGATGTCACTCGAGCAACTGTGATGTAATATGAGCCGATGGCGCACAGTTGTATGATGGTGCCTAGGTGGGTGGGTGACTGGGTGGTGTCTGTCAGTCAGTCATGCTTTTGGAAGGAGTGGGCGATTTCCATAACTGCAGCCATGGCGCTTTATCTCCAGAGTCTCCACCCTAGGAATCTCGCGCATGATTCCTAGTTTAATTTAAAAAAGGTTCCTAAAACATTATGATTGCAGTATGTGTATGTATGACACACACACACACACACACACACTCACTCACTCACTCACTAAACACTGTGTGTGTTTTTTTGTTTTTTTTTTACCGGACTGCACAATAAGGTTGGTTGCAGGTAAACATTTCACATTTCAATTAAAATTGTTTCAACTGGACCAAATGATATGGTGGAATTATAAATCTTTACTTGCCTACAGTATGAGTAGTAGTGGTATTTTGCAGTGTGTTCTTTACTTACTGATACAGAGGCCAAGGAGGCTAATGTGATGTGTTGACCATGGTTAATTCCATGTGGACAACTTAAACGTAAAATTTTGAACGTGTATTTAAAACACAGTTCATACAGTATATGAACCTCGGTCCTCACTCCTGAGTGAATCAGACCAGACAGGTTGACACTTCTCCAGTCTGTCTGACAGATGATAAGCTCCGCCCATCTGAGGCGCTTGACGTTGAACCGCAGCCCTTTCATTTCCAGCTTTGCAGATCTCCATTTTCTTCGGAGCCGATATTCAGGAGTACAACAGCAAAGACTTGGAAAAATGAATGAAGAATACGACGTTATCGTTCTGGGCACCGGACTGACGGTGAGGGCGAATCTAACGGAGCAATCCCGCAGTGTTTGGAAGTGATTTGCTGCCTGTTCGCGACGTAACGCTAGCACTTGACAGTTTGGCACTGCGCTAACTGGGCCTAATCGGTATTAGCTTAGTAGCTAGCCAAGAGTAAGTGGCTAACGCTAACTGAGCAAAGTAGCTACAGACTAACGTTAGCTTACACATGTCAAAACTCAGTCACTGTGGTTTATACAAATAATGTTCTGCCAGCCCCATGGCAGCTAACGTTACAGATGCTAATTCTATTTGTGTGGAAGTTGGGCGCTAGCAAGGGGAGTTGTGTCCAGCTAAGCGACGCTTAGCTAGTTACATGGATGATTAATTAGCTAAATAGCTCGCTGGCGGTAGTGTAACGACGTGTCACCGTTTGACCGATTATTCATTAGCTAATCTTGTGCATAATTTGCATAGTTGATATACTACGACCTAGTGAAATTGAGTGTGTATATCTAATCCTTGGTTCACGTTGTTAGGAGACGTGGCCACGTAACTGATGAAGGTAAATCTCTACTAGTATGTAGCAACGGTAACCCAACTTTCCGCCTAGCGCCTGTCCGTGCCGCTGATTCAACAGGCTAGAGCTGGGCTGGCCGTGTACGAGATAACTAGCGCTAACTAACGGCAATCTGCTGATGACGCCGCCCGTCGCAAAAAGAAGCCTGTGCCCTTGTCAAGTGACTTGAACGAGAACGCAAACGGAGGAAGTTTACGTGCATGATATCGCTCGTAACATTAGCTGACTGCTGCATAACGTTAGCAAAAAGCTACGTTCACAATATTGGCTGGATAAAATGTGCAATTATGAGCTGTATGTGCTTGTTTGTTTTCCCGGAAATTAACGTGGCCAACCTTTTAACTGTATGCCGCTGAAGTCTCAAGCATGCAAGAATGAACACCCATGGCCTCCTGACTCGCTGTACATTTCCCATGTTGCATGGTTGAGGCATGACCTGGGAAAACTCGTGATGAATTTAGGGCTTTCCTGGAGGATGGTGTATATTTCCTGTCAAATTAAATTAACTGCAGTTTCTGGTTTGTCGACTTTTAAGAACTTTACTACAGTACAGTTTCCATGCTCATTTGACTAATTGTCAGTGCTGAGCCCATACGTCTTAATGCAATTTGTGTCCGACCGGTATCTATGGAGTGTTTTGCTTTAGCTGCTCCAACAGGATATGGCGGTCAGAAGCCTGGTCAGAGGCTGCAGGCAGCCCAACAGAAAGGGGTTGGTTTAAAGGTTTGGTGGGAAGGGTGTTGACTTAGCTCACAGTTGGGTGTGGTTCTGCCACACTGAGGAACTGGAAGTACAGTGCAAGCAAGAACCAGAAGGAAGAGTCGTGATTCCTGTCGTAGACTGAGGCTGAACTATCACAATATAGTTTGTTTTAGGGCTGTGCTGGGTATCAGCAAAAAATATGATACCAGTACCAATACCAGCAGTACCCTTAAATTGATGCAGATATCAATAGAGTACTTCGATACCTTTTGCTCGATCTAGCAAAAAAAATAGTTCCCAGTTTTCCTGAGATAATCCTTATGCATTTTATGCAATATGGCGGTGCTGCTTGGTCCTGTGTGAAAGCAATTTCTGTGGCAAGGCTGCCGGCGTTGCGGGCCTTCTCAAAGGCAATATTGCGCGATCTGTGTGTGAAAGTGGCTAATGTCAATTGTCACTTCTCTGACAACTCACCGTTTCCCCTTTCAAGATTGAGTACTCTACAAATGTCACACTAGCACTTGCACTAGGGCTGCACGATATATCGTTTACACATCGTCATCGCAATGTGCGCATGCGCGATAGTCACATCGCAGGACGTGCGATGTCAAAAGCAAATTAACTTGTCATGTTGCTTGATAAACTCTCACTTTATGGGTAGCCTACTGAGTGAAATGCAGTCTCTCTCAAAGGAGAGAGACGCCCCACTACTGTACTCACTCATTTAGTGCTTAGCTTCAACACAACAAACATGCACAGAGCTCAATTGAATTATTTTTGCTTTTGTTGCGTTGCTGACAGTAGCCGATGTGATTGCGGAGGCGGACTTGTCCACAGCTTGCAGCGCACTAGCATACAGCAGGCTGGCTGCTGTAACTCAACATGTCCGTGGAGTGGAGATATTTACTCTTGAAACACCAAAAAGCAAGACCGCAACTTATAATGACACGAGGGCTAAAGTGATTACTGAGAAGTTGTCCGTGTTATCACTGCGGCTGTCTCTCCCCTTCAGTCTCTGATGTTGCATCACATGATAGCAGTAACGTTACGGTAGAGTTAATCATACATAGCGACTCATTTACACAAAACATGTCAGTGAAAATAAAAAGAGAAGAGACATAGCTGGGCAATTAAATGTATATTTATTACTTTTCACAATGAATTGTTTGTCACCGGTCGGCTGCATGTGAATCCTCGTCTCTCTGTACTGCCAGCCTTGCGCTCAAAAACCGGAACTCCCCAAATGCGGAGTGTACCACTTGGTAGTTTCTGGAGGGGGTTTCCGGGGGGTCAGACCAAGTGTATAAAGTGGCAGGGGTGTTTCATTGTTGATTTATTGAAACGTTAGAAGAACGAAAGAAGTTGAAAGCAGTGATTATAATCAATTAAATCTAATGTTTTTCTGCAAATAGCATCATTGGGAGGTAGATTCTGGCACTCAATATTAGGGGTGGGCAATATAACAATTGTATATCAATATTGTGATATGAGACTATATGGTCTTAGATGTTGGATATGGTAATATGGTGATACAGCATACATGTTGTCTTTCCCTGGTTTTAAAGGCTGCATTACACTAAGGGTGTATTCACACCTGTAGGTCGTTTGCTTTGTTCCGATTCAGGTACTTAATTGATACAATTGTTGCATTTGTGCCTTGGTTCGTTTGTGTTCACACAGCCACAAATGAAACGGTCCAAATAGTATTGTCAAACTTCCTGGATTGGCCAGCAGAGACTCTGATAGGCTAATAACCTCTCGGGATGAACAAAATAATTCCCAGAGATTTTCCTATATGATTATAAAAATGCGTTTTGTTAGACCTACATTTTAGGCTATGTCGGGCGTCCGCCGTGCGAGGAGAGAGAGAGAAAGAAAGAAAGAAAGAAAGAAAGAGGGAGGGATCGGGAGAGAGAGAGAGGGAGAAAGTTCTTTATTTATTTATTAATGTAGGCTATGTAGCCTATGTAAGCCTATGTATTTATTTAGCCTATTTAGGCTATTGGGAATTTGGAGATAGAAGATCAAAGACCCTTGCAAATTCTGCTATTAGGCTACTATCACGGAGATGAGGATTAGCCGAGACATAGGCTATATGAACACCTGTCCTGTCAGGAATAATTTAATAATAACGGACATTTCGAGGAAGACATGCAATCAGTCTGATTGAACCAGACAATCTTATCACAAAGAAGGCTGGCTCTGATTACCACGATTTGTTTTCATTTATTGAATGGAGACCAGAGAGAGCGAGAGAGAGGGAGAGAGAGGGCGGTGTGCTGCGCAGCACACCGCACACAAACAGGCAAAATCCGTAGAGATTCAACACATTAACGTTGCTTCCCATGGTCCGAGGTAAGTTGATTGAGTTCAAACTGCTGATGTGATGATCCAAAAATCCCCCAAAGTTTATCGATGCAAGTCACAAGTCGCCAAAACAGGATCTGAAAGATGTTGGGATGACCCCTTGTTTTTAAACGATAAAAATGTTCGTTCTTCAGGCCATTACGCACAGCGCAGCTGACTACGGCAGCTGGTTTATCCAAAAATGCGCACCGTTTACTGCTGTTGTGGCGGATCGAGGTCGGCTCACGTTCTCACCACAAACGAACCGCACCAGAGTTCGTTTGGAAGCGGACCGAGACCACCCTTTCTTGGCGATCTCGGTCCGCTTGTTTTGTCCCGCATCCGAGTGCGATTGCTGTGTTCACACTCCCCCAAACGAACCGCACCAAGGGGGAAAATGCTCTCCGTTTCGGAACAACTGCTCCAAATGAGATAGGTGTGAATACACCCTAAGTGAAGTGTAGGCTAGTGACATTTTAAAGTAGAATGTCATAACTCACTCACTTTTTCATGTATGTAGCCTAAGTCATGGAAATCCATTGGTCAAAATGTGTATGCACCCTGATAGATGACGCTCTGAGGCCTACCAGATGGAAGATGGAAGTATTATTTTCTTTAAAATAGAGCTATTCTGGTAATCTGGTGAAAATCTGTATTTTTTCATATCGCAATATATATCGCAGGGGTGGGGAATATCGCAATGTCAGTTTTTTCCAATATCGTGCAGCCCTAACTTGCACTACTAGTAGCCTATGACTACTACTAAAACGACTTCTGGAAACAGAGGTAGATTGTTTTGTGGTCCTCAGCAGCTGTGGTCTTGCTCACATCCTTCTCTCCTAGAGCATTTTTGAGGAGTTAAATGGCTAGGGATGGGGTTTCCCATCTGTCCCCTGACACATGGAGGAGTGGCTTATAATAAGATACCTCAACCTTAATTATACAGTCTGGTTCGCATTATGCTGGCCATTCTAAGTGAGTAGTTTTTAAATTGAAGATGTGGAAAGTGATTGGGGCTGTAGTTTATTCAACAAAGAGGTTGAGAATCTAGGAATATACAGAGAGGCTGTGATGACATATGCTCTCAACAGCAATTTGCGCAAAACCCCCAGAGTGGCAGATTGTCGCTCCTCTTTTTAGATGCCCCGTAGATCATCACTGCTTTTCATTCATTCAGTTTCTCTGCTCCTGTGCTTCAGCAGCCTTCATTCAGTTTCTCTGCTCCTGTGCTTCAGCAGCCTTCATTCATTCAGTTTCTCTGCTCCTGTGCTTCAGCAGCCTTCATTCATTCAGTTTCTCTGCTCCTGTGCTTCAGCAGCCTTCATTCAGACAGTTTCTCTGCTCCTGTGCTTCAGCAGCCTTCATTCAGACAGTTTCTCTGCTCCTGTGCGTCAGCAGCCTTCATTCAGTTTCTCTGCTCCTGTACTTCAGCAGCCTTCATTCAGACAGTTTCTCTGCTCCTGTGCGTCAGCAGCCTTCATTCAGTTTCTCTGCTCCTGTGCGTCATCAGCCTTCATTCAGTTTCTCTGCTCCTGTGCTTCAGCAGCCTTCATTCAGACAGTTTCTCTGCTCCTGTGCTTCAGCAGCCTTCATTCAGTTTCTCTGATCCTGTGCGTCATCAGCCTTCATTCAGTTTCTCTGCTCCTGTGCTTCAGCAGCCTTCATTCAGACAGTTTCTCTGCTCCTGTGCTTCAGCAGCCTTCATTCAGACAGTTTCTCTGCTCCTGTGCGTCAGCAGCCTTCATTCAGTTTCTCTGCTCCTGTGCGTCAGCAGCCTTCATTCAGTTTCTCTGCTCCTGTGCTTCAGCAGCCTTCATTCAGACAGTTTATCTGCTCCTGTGCTTCAGCAGCCTTCATTCAGACAGTTTATCTGCTCCTGTGCTCCAGCAGCCTTCATTCAGTTTCTCTGCTCCTGTGCTCCCGCAGCCTTCATTCAGTTTCTCTGCTCCTGTGCTCCAGCAGCCTTCATTCAGACAGTTTCTCTGCTCCTGTGCTTCAGCAGCCTTCATTCAGACAGTTTATCTGCTCCTGTGCATCAGCAGCCTTCATTCAGTTTCTCTGCTCCTGTGCTCCAGCAGCCTTCATTCATTCAGTTTCTCTGCTCCTGCGCTCCAGCAGCCTTCATTCAGACAGTTTCTCTGCTCCTGTGCTTCAGCAGCCTTCATTCAGACAGTTTCTCTGCTCCTGTGCGTCAGCAGCCTTCATTCAGACAGTTTATCTGCTCCTGTGCTCCAGCAGCCTTCAGTTCATTCATTCAGTTTTTCTGCTCCTGTGCTCCAGCAGCCTTCATTCAGGCAGTTTCTCTGCTCCTCTGCTCCAGCAGCCTTCATTCATTCAGTTTCTCTGCTCCTGTGCGTCAGCAGCCTTCATTCAGACAGTTTCTCTGCTCCTGTGCTTCAGCAGCCTTCATTCAGACAGTTTCTCTGCTCCTCTGCTCCAGCAGCCTTCATTCAGACAGTTTCTCTGCTCCTGTGCTTCAGCAGCCTTCATTCAGACAGTTTCTCTGCTCCTGTGCTCCAGCAGCCTTCATTCAGACAGTTTCTCTGCTCCTGTGCTTCAGCAGCCTTCATTCAGTTTCTCTGCTCCTGTGCTCCAGCAGCCTTCATTCAGACAGTTTCTCTGCTCCTGTGCTTCAGCAGCCTTCATTCAGTTTCTCTGCTCCTGTGCTCCAGCAGCCTTCATTCAGTTTCTCTGCTCCTGTGCTCCAGCAGCCTTCATTCAGACAGTTTCTCTGCTCCTGTGCTTCAGCAGCCTTCATTCAGTTTCTCCTGTGCTCCAGCAGCCTTCATTCAGACAGTTTCTCTGCACTTGGCCCAGTGGATTACACCCTTGTGGCAAGGGGAAAAAAAGAAATATTCAAGATTTAATTTTAATAGCCATAGTGAGTAATAGATTACAAATGAGGAATTTGACGTAGTATGCAGCGCATCATTCACATCAATAGCAGAAAATGGAGCAAACAAAAAAACAATCACAAATTATTATAAAGTGCAAAGTAAAAGTCCTTTAAACTAACACATAATGATGTAAAATGTAAGTCCTTTTAAGTCAGGGGTTTTCAAAGTCTGAGACCAACAGAGTGAGCTTGTTTACTTCCTTAGTTTCACTAAATTCTTGGATACCTAATGCCTATACAAAAAAATATCCCAAACTACTGTATCTCTGAACCATCTCTTTAACCAAATTACGCACACTTAGAATATTCTATGTGATTAACTTTTGATAGCTAATGTAATAACTAATGTAGAATAAAAAAAAACACTTCCATTCGATGAGCCTCCCCTGAAACTGTTTGCAGCGCTGCACTACTTTGAGTTCCCAGGAGCACACTCCCCAAGTTTGAAGTCACTCGGATGAATGGTTCTCAAGATAAACCACTTTTTTTGTTGCCAGTAGGTGGTGCTGTGCCGAATTGCGCAAAATTCGACACTGTTCTATGTCAGGTTCCCAGCAGCGCACTCCCCAAGTTTGAAGTCGATCAGATGAATGGCTATGGAGATAAAGCGCTTTTTGTATTGCCAGTAGGCAGACAATTGGACTCGAGTCATAGGGACTCGGACTCGAGTCGACTCGAGTCGCAAATTTGACGACTTCCGACTCGACTCGGACTTGGAAGGTAAATACTTGAAACTCGACTCGGACTTGGAAGAAAATGACTCGAAACTCGACTCGGACTTGTGACAAGATCAGCCGAGTGCACCAGCTGGGCGTACGCCTAGGTTTACACGCTACGTCCGATGTAGAACTCAAAGTTACGACTAACTTAATTTTATGACTAGTGCACCCTGTATGCGCTGCGTCTGTGTATGGCTATGGAGCAGGCGTAAAAGTTACACCCAAATGCGTAGCTACTCACTGACAGCTGTCTCATCTTGATCTGCGCGTGATGCGGCCGGAATCTTCTCCAAAAATATCGATCGATATGTGCTGTAAATATAGACGTTTTGGGCGCAGGACCTCCGCTCGTCGGCGGGTTTTTAAAAGCTGGTGCGTCGGAAGATCTTTCAATTTCTTCCTGACTTCGTCAACTGCCCGCAGTGCGCAGTCTGCCATCGCATTCAGTACTGATTGCACTTGTGATCAAACTGCTTGTGTTGGCGCTGTTAAATTGAGCTGTGAGAACGTTTCTATGCTTTGAATACAAGTTACAACTCTATAAGTTTGAGCTGAGTTGGAGCTGTCTGTCAGCTGTCTTGAGCTCGTCTGAGAGAAGTGTGTTGCTTGGCAACAAGCACGTATTAACCTGAACGCGCACGTCCGCAGCCTAAATAATCTCTGCCTTGTCATTTTTTCTAACCTGTGACTCGACTTGACATAACCTGTGACTCGACTCGAGACTCGACTTGACATAACCTGTGACTTGACTTGACTTGCCGACAAAAGGAAAGACTTGGGACTTGCTTGAGACTCGGGACCAATTGACTTGAGACTCGCTTGGGACTCGGATCAGAGGGACTTGGACAATTGTCTGCCAGTAGGTGACGCTATGCCAAATTGGACAGAATTCAGCTCCCTGCACTTCCTTGAGTCCCCCTAAGCGCACTCCTCGAGTTTGTAGTCGATCGGAAGAACGGTTCTCGAGATAAACCACTTTTTGTGTGGCCAATAGGTGGCGCTGTGCCGAATTGCACGAAAACAGGGCACTTCACTGCACAATAGGGCACACTCCCAAAGTTTGAAGTCTATCCGACCAACGGTTCTCGATGGCATGCAGTAGATGATGCTCATCCATAAGCAGTGGTGGCAATGGCCAGGTTTTACTCTAGGAACCCTACTTACACAGGATGGGGGTTCCCGGAAGTGGCGTGGCCCTAGAGCAGGGATGTCAGAGATACGGCCCGCGGGCCGGATGTTTGGAATATATATATATTAGGGATGCACCGATATGAAAATTTTGGCCGATGCCGATAACCGATATTAACATTGCTGTTATGGCCGATAACCGATATTTACCGATGTCGATATGATCTGTATAAAACCACATTTTTATGATCATCACATTTTGTACATACTGAAAAACACATGTTAACACTGAATTTGAAAAAGTTATGCATTTCTTTATTTGCAAAGCCTTTGGAAAAGCCCATAAATCATAGATTTACTGCATTATTTCATATCAATGTGAAGAATTTGGCTGATAATGATAACCGATATTAACATTGCAACATCTGACCGATACCGATATGACCGATATGTTAAAAAATGACTAACATCGGCCGATACCGATATGATTGCCGATATATCGTGCATCCCTAATATATATATTTTTTTTTTATTATTATTATTATTATTAAATTCGCACCCCATTATCATGAACTACGTGTGGCTAATAAGCAAGCTAAGAGTTCATTCATAAGTTAATTAACCTGCACTACAAGGAAGTATGTCAGTAGGTCATCAGGTGTAAACAAATTGGGCCAAGTCTGGAATTGAATGGCTGGAATTGAATCGCGCATTCAGCTACCTACCAAAAAACAAAAGAATCAACAAGATCAGGCGCGGACTGCATAATCGGGCACGTCGGGCAAATGGCCTGCAAAAAAAAAAAAAAATTGTGCCCGCAGTCAGGCCACTCACTGAACAGCAGGCCAGGCGCCGCCTACTGGTTTACTAGTGGTTTTATTACTTTATTCAGGGTTAAAGTGGGTGCATCTCATTGTAAAATTGGACTTGGCCCAAATTGGGCTTCAAACGGCCCAAATCGGGCTTCAAACGGCCCAAATCTGGCTTTAAACGACCCAAATTGGGCTTCAAACGGCCCAAATCTGGCTTCAAACGGCCCAAATTGAGCTTTAAACGGCCCAAATTTTTCGGACGCCGGCATGCGCGTCGGCCCGTATTGGCCTGGCCTGCTTGGTATCTAATGCCCGGCCTGAATTATGATCCCAGTCCGCCCCTGAACAAGATGCTGTCGAAAAAGAGAAAGGTTGACACGGAATGCAGGCAGTTTCAAGAGAAATGGAAAGAGCAGTATTTCTTTTGTGAAGTGAATGGGTAAATGAGTCGAATTGATTTTAGTAAAAAAAAAATCCGGCCCCCATGAGGTCTCAGTTGAACAAATCCGGCCCTCTACCTAATATGAGTCTGACACCCCTGCCCTAGAGGATATTATTTCTGAATGCGTGACTCATTATAGCCTACCATTATAGCCACATACAAATCTTAGAAATCTCACTTAACTAAGATCACTGAGCTCTACTGATTATTTCCCCTTGGATTTTATTCATGACAGACTTGATGACACATGAAGATTAATGCTGCTTATTAGGGCTGTCACTTTTCATTCGAAATTCGAATGCAACTTCGAATGTGGGGGAGGGGTTCATGTTCGATATGTAAATTGACTGTTCGATTTTTTTTTTTTTTTTTTTTTTTTTTTTTTTTTTATGAACCAAAATTAACCAACTGCTGCTTGCTGGTAATGTTAATCCCATGTCAGAAAAAGTCTCCAGATTTGTCACGTTAGTCTCTTCTGAGAAAGATTGTCTCCAGGGTCTGAAAAGTTCTCTCGAGTTGGATGCAGCCAAGTTTGTGAGGCAGTGTTGTGACTGTGAGCGTCCAAGCTAACACGTCGGGCTGATGCCCGGTGACCTGGACTGATTTTTTTTTATTTTTTTTATTTTTTTTATTAACACGTTCACTGCCGTTGACGAGATATCTCGTCTTAAAAAATCCAACGGTTGACTGCCGTTGACGAGATATCTCGTCTTAAAAAAAAAAAAAAATTTTGACGGTGGGACGTGGATCTAACCCTTTTACAGCTCCTATATAAATATTGGAGCCACCGAACGTGTACAACCCATTCCACCGACCCACTAAGTGGCGACAGTGCTCTCCAGACTATTGAAATCCGAGCCAAAACTGCAGGGAAAAGCTTGAGGAAGCCATTCTCATACTGTAGGCGAAAACGCTTTCGCGCTGGAGCACAACTGGTGGCGCACAACGGTGGGGGGTTCCAAAAATAGACTGGGTGGAACACACTTTGAAACACGCAGCATAAAGCCCAGAATCGCAAAAGATTCATCAAAGCTCTCAACCGAAACCCCAAGAAACGAGCGAGCCCCATCCAGACTCGCCCAGCGGCCGCCAGCAGACAGGAGCAGCAGCAGCAGCAGCAGAAACGAGCTTGTGACACGCCCGCTGCAGCCAAGAAGAACACACACGGAGGGAGGAGTTTGAAGGAGAGGGGGGTTTCCTGCTGTTATGGAGGAAATTACTGTTCAAAACTATTGTTTAGATGTCTGACGTCTTACTGATGCCAAAAATGAATGGTTAAAGTGACTGTTCTATCGAATTTCACAAAAAGCCGTTTATCTCAGCTTAAATTTTCAGACGCTGAAACCATGCTGTATTCAACTGCTAATGCTTACATAACTACTAACTCTACAAACTAACTCTTTTAGACAGAGAAAGCACACATTCTATTAGTTATTTTGAGATATTTTGTGTTCACAAAATCCTAACAGAAAAGAATCCTCGGCTCTTGAAAGATGAGCCAGAATCCTCAAAAAAAAACCTTGGCAGAAGCTAACTACAGTATTGAAAAAACGGCTGGCAGTGAATGTGTTAACCAAAAAACTTCGAATATATTCTAATGAATTTCGGGCAATTAAAGTTCGTTCGAACTTTATTTTGGGGAAAAGTGACAGCCCTACTGCTTATTCAGCTTACAAATACATGTTCTACCATTCTCTGCTCATTTCATGCTGCCCTCTTTGCAAGACATTTTTAGGCCGGTGCTTGCACTGGCCTATAGGAGCATGTGTGTCCCAATCGCTGCATACACAACTCCTGGCACGACTCCTGGCACGACTCCTGGCACCCTTTCATCAAGATGGGCTTTTACTTTGAAATTTGTTTTATTTGACGAATGTCCGGTTTCGGACTTCCTGTCTGCCCTGATCTGATCGTTCAGCTTGACAGAGTCGCTCACGGCCGCAGAGGGTCCATGTTAACGTTACACGCGACGCAACAAATAAACAAACACACATTTCCCAGTGTCTCTGGACATCAACAGTAGCGGGAGACGTCTCCCCTTCCAGCAAATATACATGAATGTTATGCGTAAGGAACATTACCGCGAGGCAGAGAGCTAAGATAAGTAGCTAACAGCTGAGCTAAGTAGGCTATAACTAGCGTGTTAGCCGATCGGAAAAGCATGTAAACAGCGGTGAGATCTCCTTTATTAAAGTATGCAACCATTTCCAATGAACAAATGGCATGTAGCCTTCAACTTTAAAACAAAACAATGTGCTTCTGCTTACTTCTTACATTCAACTCTGTATGGCAGTGAGTGCAGACAGTGCAACACCAGTGGCATGTAGCCCTCAAGTATTTAAAACAAAAACAATAGTGCTTCTGCTACTTACTTAGCCTACATTCAACTTTGTATGGCAGACCTGTTCAAAGAATTCAAGGTGGGTTCATTCTTTCAAACGGTGTAAAATAACACGTTTAACAACATATCAAACTGACCTTATCCTGTCACATTAGCTGGCAATGCATTGTGTAACCAAAAAACGTTTGGCTAACATTAACGTTAACGTGTTTTGTAATGGAATCTTTATGGGACACGGCTAATACCTGGCACAACGTTAGCTACCATAGTGTAGCACGTGTGCAATGCAAATGGAATCATTATGGAACTATGGCTAAGTTCGGCTGTTAGCCGTGTCCCATAATGATTCCATTACAAATATTGCATTGCACACATGACATGTTATTTTACTAAAAATAATACATTTTACCATCATTTCAAGTAGAATGATACCACCCAAGCAAGAATATTTCAAGTGTTTTATTGAAATATTTGGACCATATAATGATAATACAATTATCTCAACCTTAAAAGCTTACATATAGGTGCCAAAAAGCCATAAATTCACATCAAAGAACAAAGAAAAACTACAATTATAATTCAAGTTTAAACAGTAAGTGTGCAGCTGCAGCATTTATTAAAAAAAAAAATCTTTATCCTGCATCCCTAAACAGAAACAGGGAAAAAAGGTGGAAAATCAGATGACGGCTTATATGTGTTCTGTTGATTCTTAAAATGTGTATGGGTATAGTATATGGGTGACGATCACATGCACCGGCCGTATGCCAGGTTTCGACCTGGTTTAATTGGAACCTGAGGAGGGATGCTGCCCCCCTTAATTTACTCGCATCAAAGTAAACACAGAGTCGTTGACAGGGACGACCCTGTGTTTACTTTCTCAGTTAGTGTCAACGACCCTACTTAAAGCTGTTGCTTAGGGCTTGAAGGAGCGCAGAACTGAAGACAAATGTATTAATTATTTAATTTAATAATTAATATCGAACATGTTTCACATCCGAATCGCACGAAAACAGGGCACTGCACTCCGTCAGGTCGAAATTTGAATTTGAGTTAATAAGCCTTTATTCTAACATGGTTTGGTTATGATGAACAATAAAAAACAACAGTTTTTTTTACAACCTGGACCTCATTTCCAGCTTTAAATATGATTTTTAAGTCACCCTGATGAGTCCGGTTTGATTCCCACACAATTAACCCTTGTGTGGTGTTCGGGTCTGTGGGACCCGTTTTCATTTTTTATTAAAAGAAAAATGATACAATTAATTAATTTTTCAAACTGAGACTCACTGACTTTGGCTCATTTTCTGTGAAGAACATATATCAGAATACATATTTAATGACCACACACCATACACCCCCCCCTACACATTTCTATTACATATAAGATGTCCGGGTCCACTGGACCCGGACATCTTATATGTATGAATTAACCATTCTGTATTTTCTTGCGCTGCCTTCATTGCTTTGTGTGGCTCTGCATCTCAAGATGGCGGAAAGATTCTCTGCTCAGAGGGCCTTAGAGATCATTTTTGAAGAGAGAGAAGCTTTTTTCCTTTTTTCCCATTTTATCATAAGAAACGGATAGCACTTTGATAAATGTGATCTAACAGAGGTAAATGATCAATATTAACCATATGCTCTCTTCATTGCTAGTAATTGGGATAAATTAAACATCTGGTAAGTATCTTTACATAAATTGTTATGGCTGTATTGATTTAAAAACCCAATAATGCGGCGGGTCCACCAGACCCGCAAACATTGGCTGAGTAACAAAAACATGAACACCACACAAGGGTTAAATGATCATTTGTTTTGAACTGCGACCTGAAAACGGGGCATGTCAAATGCTTGTATTTACATCCTGTAAATAGCTCATTTTCTGACAGCAGTGCATATCGTTATTATATCTAGGGTTGGGTACCGTTCACATTTGAATCGATACCGGTACGGTACCGGTACCTGGAATTCGGTACGGTACCAAAAACGGTACCTTTTTCGATACTTTTTTGAGTAAAAAAAAAAAAAAAAAAATTTGCTACAACAAAAATGTACAGTTTCTAAAACAAATAAGTCCAAACTTCTCAATTTCAACATTGTTCTTTATTTAGATTTTTTTTTGTTTAGCAGCAGCACCCAACAAAATAAAACCCCTCCCTCCCTCCCTCCCTCCCTCTTCCCTCCCAAACCAAGAGTTTACTTGTGCAAGGTAATGGTCTGCTCCATCCATCAGCGGTCACTGCAATATGGTCAACTGCCCTGAGTTCCTCCTTCACATTCTTCTTCTCAACACGACACCAAGCTGGAATAAGTGTGTTTGTGAGAAGGTCTCTGGAGGGAGGGGAGTATTTTGGGTTCAGGGTCCCTGTCATCTCCCTATATATAGACAATAAAAATAACTATTGTTAGTAACTTAGCTTACTCTATGAATATCTCACACACACACACACACACACACATTATCACCCATTTATACATAAATAAATAATTTACCTGAACCATGGAGACTCCACCGTTGCGAAGGGCAACATGCCTTTTACAATGAAGGCAGTCACTGGCCCTGTGGCACTCATTTACTTTCTGCTGGGGTAAAGCTGCTTTCTTCGCCAGGGTGAAGGGTGTCTCCTGTGCGACTCTCACACGGTGGCCTAGCAAAGAAAGCAAGAGTGTAACGTTGAATAACACGTCTCACGGTGACACGAACTGAGGATAATAATAACGTTAGCAACGCTAGTTACGCTACTAAACATGCTAAGCTATAAGCTACAACTATCCAGCTAACGTTAGCTAATTAAATGACGTTACCTGATGTTGAAGAAGTCGACGCCTCACTTGCGACACTTGAAGTTTCGTCGTCGTCGCTGTCCGTTTCAGCTAACGAAGCAGAGGAGCTGCTGGCTGTAGGTGCTTTGCTGCTGGTGGGGCTGCAGCGTCCACCCTCAGGCTATCGAACACTTTACAGTCTTCCGCATTTAAAAAGATTTTATGCTTGACCAAGTGTTTCCTCAAGTTAGAGGTGTTCCCCTGGCCAGCTTTGCACTTCGCATCGCAAATGTTACAGCGAGCGTTGTCTGAGTCTATCTTTGTGAAGTGTAGCCAGTGCCACACTTTGGACCGCAAGCGAGAGGCCATCTTCTTCTCTTCAGCTTGTTTTGGCAGTGACGTGATGACGTAACCCACCCTCGTGTGTGTTGCCTTCAAGTTTGCGTCGGAATTTCTATCTCGCTCGCTGTCTTTGTATCACTGAGATGCGTTCAAGTACCGACATTTTTAAATTATAATAGAAAAAAAAAAGTACCGAAATGAGGTACCGTTTCATGTCATGTGAACTGATACTCGGTAGTACCGCCCACTTTCGGTCGGTGCCTGTAAAAGTACCGAGTTCGGTACCCATCCCTAATTATATCATATACAGACAATAAGAAAATGAACATTCTAACGTTGGTTCACCCTGGCTCTGCTGTCCGTCACATTGATAGCAGCTCCTGTCCACCCCAACCCCCCCCCCCCCCCCCTTCCTCCCGCTCCTTCTAATCCATATAACGTTACTCCAGACTGGCTCAAATAAGTATGCCTGGCCATCGAATTCAAATGCATCGTTCATAATCTCGAAATCAGATGATGTCAGCGGTTTTTAGCATGCTATATTAGCTACAGATCGACTGCTCTGAGCACTGCCCTGTAAGTCCCACATCCGGGTCATGTCAAAGGGTTGTGTCAAAGCACTTCTGGGGGACTTGCATGGTCCGTTTGATCTGTCGTTAGCCTAGCATGCTAACTGCTGATATTTATCTGTTTTTGAGAATATAGACGATTCATTTGAATTCGATGGCCGCGCATATTTATTTGAGCGTGGTGGACAGGAGCTGCTATCAAGAGCTTGCAGAGCCAGTTCGAACCAAAGTAAGTAATGCTAGATCATTCATTTTCTCATTGTCTCTATGATATAATTATGATGATATGTGCTGCTGCGTGTCAGAAAATAAGCTATTTACAGGACGTAAATAGAAGCATTTCACATGCCCCATTTTCCTTGTTTTCAGGTCGCAGTTCAAAACTAATGATCATTTAGTGCATGGGAATCAAACCGGACTCATAAGGATGACTTAAAAATCATATTTTAAAGCTGGAAATAGGTTGTAAACCAACCGAATTCTGCTTTAAGGTCTACATCAGGGCTTTGGATGAGGAAAAAAAACGGACAAGAAGACGACTTCAGAAGTGAGTTGGAAATTGTCAGTATTGTAAAATCAAAGTCCGTCCCAGCCGGGATACTTTTCATGTCATCATAGCTTTTTGAATTACAAAAAGCCGCCCAACTCTTGTTTTCCTGTTGAACACGTTGCTTCTCAGTCACCATACTGTACACCCACCTGCCTTTTATAGGGCTTAGGTGTTAAAGATTGAACTGAGACTTTTCCTCTCTGCACCCACCACTGCATTTGATTGGTTCTGCCTAACTGTACGCTGGATCATTCTGTTTCCCTCTGTCGGCTACTATATGGCTGAGGTTGTGATGACAAAGCTGCCTCCGGCTCTATGTTCAAGCCTATATTTATATAAGCATCAGCAGGCCAGCTTGTTGAGTCACATGTCACCCGGAGGGCTTAACCATGACACATCAGAATTGTGTCTTTTCTTCGGCAGCCTTAAAGGGATAGACCAACTTTTGAGGAGATTCGCCTATTTGCCATATTGCCAGTAAATGGATAATGTGGATAGGGCTGCCACGATTATCGCATTACTGCGGTTATACAAAACGTCACGCCCACCACAGGGTCAAGCTGATTATCGCATAATCGCTTTTTTTGCTTGTGAAAGTTATGTGATCTGAAATAAATGCAATATTAGTTTTTAAATAATTATAATTGTGTGACATATTTTTTTTTCACGTCATGTGATGGAAATTTCCACTCACCAATTGGCAGTTTTCTTTGCTGGCAGAAAAAAATTATCGATACTCACTAGGGTTGGCACGATGGACGATGGCATCGACCATCGTGATTGGCCGACCCCCCCATCGACCTCTGAGCCTTCTACATCGAATCATCATGATTAATTATCTGTTCGAATTAAATTGTTGCCGTTTTAATAATAAAAAATACCAAGTCCACTTACCGTGACCGTGGGGGACGCGCCGGCGGCATTAAACGAGCGCACCCACCCTATTCTCACTCAGAGAAACCTCCCCTCACCCCCCCCCCGCTCTAGTGCTTCTCTGCAATGGGTGCGCATGTTTAATGTCGCCGGGGTGTCCCCCGCACATGAGAAGTCAGTTCTTTTGTTGTGAACAGTTTTAAGACAAGACAAGACTTTCCTGTTTTCAACCCAAAGTGAGTACAAGTCTTCAACTGTGAATTTAACTCGCCTGTTTCCAAAGTAGGGATGTTCATTTTGAAAATTTTCCAAAATCGATAATCGGTGAAAATTAACGATCAATTATCGATTATCGATCATATTAACACATTCACTGCCAGCCGTTTTTTTTTTACTGTAGGTAGGTTCTGCCAGAGGGTTTTTTTGAGGATTCTGGCTCATCTTTCAAGACCTGAGGATTCTTTTCTGCTAAGATTTTGTGAACACACAATATCTCAAAAGAACTACCGTAAATTCCGGACTATAAGCCGCGGCTTTTTTCCCGTTTTTTGGCCTTTTTTGCCCCCTGCGGCTTATATAACGGTGCGTCTTATCTATGGATTTTTTCCAAAAAAAAAAAAAAATCTCTCTTTTTTAGCACTCTTTCTAACTATAAATCCACTTCTGTTTTAATTTCCTCTCTTGCCCTCTTTTAACAACATAACATAACATAACATAACACAACACAGGTAAGCAGAAAGAAAAAGACGAAGCAATCACGCCATGAATGAGGAAATGACTCACCTGCTGGAGGCTGGAGACACCGCTTGGGCTAAACTTTTACTCCGTGAAACACTATCGATTAAGTCCGACATCGCTCAGAGGTTTTGAGCAGCTTGAAAACAAGTTTGAAAACGTGCAGAAGTCCATCCACTCACTCACTAAAGAAAATAATGCAACCGTGAAGAGTTTCACTCGTGTCCAGCCATCTGGCCGAGTTAGAGCCGAAGTCCCGAACACAGTGAGAAAACCTCCCGAAGCTGCTGCTGGAGCGGGGTGCATATTGTCCGGCCAGCCGACCGAGAGGCATGCGAGCCGGGCACTATTAAACAGTTGGGGTGTGTGAGGTGGCTGGCTGTGGAGGTGGCGGTTTCTCCTCCTCCTCCTTTCTCCCGCACACCGGGCGCCTCGGCCACGTCCAGACCCCGGCCTGCCACCGAGGGCCATCTTCATCTGCCTACTCCGCTGGCCCGACCGTCAACTCATCCTCCAGGCTGCGGGGAAGAAGCAGCTTTTTCGCTTTTCACCACACCGCGGACACTGTGTGCCCAGCGGCGGAACAAGAGCTCAAAGTGAAACTGCCGAATATCTTTTGAGTTGGACTGGTCAATAGTACTGTGAGTAACTAAAATAAAAAAATAAAAAACGGAATTCTCTCTTCTTTAGCACTCTTTCTAACTATAAATCCACTTCTGTTTTAATTTCCTCTCTTGCCCTCTTTTCACCACACCGCGGACACTGTGTGCACTGTAAAAAAAACAAAAAATACCACAATGTGTGATTTTGTCTGGGGATTAGTGACCTGACTTTTGTTTTGTTGAAATGTTAATAAATGGGAGCTTCCCCAAACAGCCATCGATCCCGACAATCCCCTCTGTGCACGAAGCCTTACATATGGTAATTAAACATCAAAACACCCGCGGCTTATAGTCCGGTGCGGCTTATAGAAGAAAAAAATAGTCACCTTTGAAGGTGCGGCTTATAGACCGGTGCGTCTTATAGTCCGGAATTTACGGTAATAGAATGTGTGCTTTCTCTGTCTAAAAGAGTTAGTTTGTAGAGTTAGTAGTTATGTAAGCATTAGCAGTTGAATACAGCATGGTTTCAGCGTCTGAAAAATTATTTTGAGATAAACGGCTTTTTGTGAAATTCGATAGAACAGTCACTTTAACCATTCATTTTTGGCATCAGTAAGACGTCAGACATCTAAACAATAGTTTTGAACAGTAATTTCCTCCATAACAGCAGGAAACACCCCTCTGCTTCCAACTCCTCCCTCCGTGGGCGTTCTCCTCCGCCCTCCTTGGCTCTGCAGCGGGTCTGTGACAAACGAGTTGCTGCTGCCTGTCTGCTGGCGGCCGCTGTGCAAGTCTGGATATGGGCTCGCTCGTTTCTTGGGGTTTGTGTTGAGAGCTTTGATGAAGCTTTTGCGATTCTGGTCTTATTTATGCTGCGTGTTTCAAAGTGTGTTCCACCCGTAATCTATTATGCAAATTTGCAATCCCGCACCGCCAGCAATCAGCGCGAAAACGAAAGCGTTTTCGCCAATCCATTTTCAAGAGAATGGCTTCCTCACACTGCTTTTTGCTTGCCTTCCTCTAGTCTGGGAGAGCACTGTCGCCACTTAGTGGGTCGGTGGAATGGGTTGTACATGTTCGGTGGCTCCAATAATTATATAAGAGATGTAAAAGGGTTAGATGCACATCCCACGGTCAAAAAAAAAAAAATCATTTTTTTGACGTATTAATACGTCATTGGCAGTCAACCGTTGGATTTTTTTTGACGGATGAATACGTCATTGGCAGTGAACATGTTAATACTTAGAAAATTTTCAATTTTCAATTTTCAATTTTCAATTTCTTTTTTACAAAATTAATGCCTATGGCAGAAAATACGAAAGACAACGTGTTCTCCTCAATTAACTCTTTATTTCAATGTGTCTCCTCTCCAACACTGCTGTCCCCGGCGCATGCCGGTGTGAATTCCCCATGTTTAAAACAGTTTTGTTGGCACAAAGGCCCGTGCCCAGCCAGAAAACTAGAGACTACCGTATATGAAGCTCCACCTCACTTTAGTCGGCTGTGCAATGGAGTGGGGCGAGGAGGAACGAATTCCACCCAAACCTAGTCAAAAAAATAATTTTTTTTTTTTTTTTTTTTTTTTTTTTTTTTTAATAATAACAAAATCGATCCAAATGCCACAGGATCGATTCCAATCCTTAACGATCAATTATCGATTTTCGATAATTGATGAACATCCCTATTCCAAAGTGAAAGTTGATACAGCACTAGCAATATTGAACAGCACAAAACAAATAGGCTAACGTTAACGTTACATATCCTGACCAACAACGTGTGTGTGTGTGTGTTGAATTTAACTAGCTGGCAGAAAACTGACAGAATTACTGGCGGATATAACGTTAGATTCGCGTGGGCTTTTGAACCTAATGAGAGAGAGAGTTGAGGAGACTGGAGCGAGTTGAGAGAGAAATACAGCAGTAGCAGCAGCAGCTAGGCTACTGCTAGCTGTTAGATCAGTAGCTGCCGCTCACTGCTTGAGTCGCCTGGCTCTGTGCAGTAGCTAGTAGCCTGCCTGTCGTTCTCATGAAGAGCTCAGCTGTCCTGCTTTTAACGTGCATTGCAGCGGCGGATGGCATAAATGACGATGCCATCGTTCAAAACGATGTTTCACTGTAAAACAATCACGATGGATATTTTGGTGACATCGCACAACCCTAATACTCACAATTCTCAATTACTCAATTACTGTACTGCATATGTTGTATTTAGTGTAAAATAATCAGCAGAAACTAATATAAAAAGCTCAGAACTAAATTGTGTTGCTGGTGAACGAATTTCACTCAGTCGCGCCTACCTCACTCCACAGTGCAACATGATACAAGACAGACCGGTCGGGAGGAAAATAAACCATTCAAGCCCTTTGCAGCACAAACGCATTTGGTGTTTGTGAGTTTGCTCGTTTAATTCATTGATATGCATGAACGATTAATTAATATAAGTGAATGTTAATAGCGGGCACTTATCACCCAATAGAATGCAGTATCATCTCCTTGTTGCATTTTCAAACTGGCAGATGAGGGGAAAATAAACAATTCAACTTTTACTTGTTTACTCACCAATTTGGCTCTCTTCCAAATAATACAGCCACTTAACTACGTCCATTCATGAAATTATTAAATAGCACGGGGACATTAATGGTTTGTAAAAGTGCCATTTAACACATTGAGTGCCAGCGACGCCATATGGCGTCATTAGAAATTTACCGTAGAGTGCCAGCGACGCCAAATGGCGTCAGTAACTCCAAATTGTTTTTTTGACGGGGGGGTGTCGATCTAAGCTTCTTACGTCGCCTCTAACAATATTGTAGCTATTGGAGGTCGATAACCTATTTTACAAACCCATTAGGTGGCGACAGCACTCTCCTGATCAGAGAAAAAGGAGCCAAACACACAGAAATAGTCACTGGGGAAAAGGAGGAAATCGCATCGCATCCGTCCGTATGCATCGACGTGCAGAAGCACAACGAGCACAACGCCAGCTGTGCCCAGAGCAGCAGCATCCGCTGTCACAACTGAGCACCTCCATGTACGCTGCAACAGCACATTCGCATAATCAGCCTTATTATTCCGAACTGGAAGCATGCGAGCCCGTGACAAACACACGCGGAACCAAAAAGCTGGGTGTCGCGCACCATTCACTGTGTGTGCGCAGCAAACTCAGCAGAGACTGAGAGCCAACAGACACACCCAGGAGGCATGTGCAGTTGAGGGGGGGGGGGGGGGGGCACGCAGAGCACGCAGAGCAGCATACACTTCACCCAGACAGACCCAGACATCAGAAAATTAGCTTCAGAGTCAGTGATGTGCTTGAAATGTTTAATTTCACAAAAGGCTCATTATCTCAGCTCGTAGAAAAAAAGGGATGTTTTTGCTTCAATCAAGCTATCTTCTCCGGCTCATAACTAAAGAACGGAAAATGGGATCAATAAACTTTTTTTTGCAGGTGATAGAAGAGAGTCTCATCGTTATTTGTGCGTGTTCAGTGTTTACATAGTAATTATTAAAGAAATTATATGACTGTTTTAAAATGCATTGCGGCCTATGTGGCACAGCAAGCAACCTTTTGCCCAAGGGCCGTGGCACTCAAAGTGTTAACCACTTGCACCCACCCCACTCACTGCATGTTCTGGAAAATGAACTTGCCGAATGCGGGTTGGAATGCCGACCAATAATGCCAACCAATATACAGCAATCTTTAATAAACTCAAGGGAGTATATCCATTTCGAAAATGTAGTACCTGCCCGTTCTGCAGCCATGATGAACGCGTTAGCACACCGTCTTTGTTAGCAGTCAAGTTATGTATCAATTATGCCCCTGAATCGGAACAAAGCAAATTACCTAGAGGTGTGAAATACACCCTTGTCTCCACAGCTGTGTCTTGATAATGTTCCCAAGTCTCCACTAGATTGAGCATACACATGGAAATGGAAACCAGTGACACACACACACGCACACACACATTTAAATTATTTATTTATGTCCACATAGATACAGAGTACAAAGGACATAAACACTAGTAATGCAATCAGATGTTGGGAGTTGGTCAGATACAAGAGTGCCTAACTGGCGACCACAATAATGCATACAAAGAAGATATATATAATACCACACAGGGTGATGACAAAGGCAGATTGACATACAGTTATACTGTAATAAAAGATAAGGGACAGTATCCAATTTCATGGGTACAAAAAGCAGCGCCTCCTCCATATTGAGTGACTGCCAATAATAGCAGATACTGAACAATACCTTGCTAACTGTTTGGCCCTTCTCTTAGGTAGACCAGCCATCTGGAGGCCACTCACAACCAGCTTATGGACATGACCCAGGCTACCAAATATGAAAACTATAAGTTTACACCTGTAGCCCAGCTGTGAAATGGTCTGCTCCAGCTGTTGATATTTTAGCATCTTGGTTATAAAGGCCTCCTCTAGGCTATGGTCAAAGGTACAGCCAACCTCAAGAACAAACACCTCTCTGAGATTTTCATTCGCGACAACATCAGGAGTGTTAGCTGGAATATTAGAGAACACATCAGAGTTGTCACTACACAGACTGAACATGCTCAGTTCAGTTCACTTTATTTATACAGGAAGGGATAAAAATGACATTTCACATGTCCATTTAACTGGCCTGACTCAGTTACAAACTGGTTTTCAGCAGGTTCCTGTTCTGCAGTACATTAAACAAAAAATAATTATACAAGAACATGTTCAATTTCACTACATACAATATTACAGACCTAACAAAAACAATTACATTTACAGACATTCATTCATTCATCAAAACGAAGACAGCAACAACAAAGATTAAAACCTAGGGGTGAGTTGGATCAGTGAATACAGGTGTTTTCTAGCATCAAATGTGCTCGGCTTCACGGTGGAATGTTTGTAGAGTGAAATAGAAGATCTGAAAATAGAGGTGATATCTTTTGATATCAAATACACTATTCTATCGTGCCTACATATGTAAACACACAAACACACACACACACACACACACACACAGATCAACAACACTGCTTAATGTTAATAATGTGAATATTTTCAATTAATATTGCAGTTGGATAAACAAAGGAAAATGCATTTCAACAACGGGTCATGTTATTCAAAATTTTGACACCAAGATTTTTATTTTTACTGCAAATGTATATCGGTTCCAAATATCGGTTGTCGGTAATTTTGGTTACCGATAATCGATATCGATATCGGCCCTGAAAAAAACATATCGGTCTCCAACCGATATATATAAACAAATTAAATGACTTGAATTCACTTGAACACTTGTAACGTTACTCACACTGGGTTGGAAAGAAGTGTAGAAGTTTCATGTTTACAACACGAGCTCCACAGACCACAGCTCACCGTCTGTGTGGCTACTGGCTGTTGGGTGCATTTGTTTGTGCTCACTAGGGAATCACGGCACATGCCGGTATGAGTTCCCCGTGTCAAAAACAGTGTTGGCCCGAAGGACCCCGCCCAGCCAGGAAAACTAGAAACTGTCTCACGAAGCTACACCCCACGTTAGGTATTATGGAGAGAGAGAGGAGAGGACAGGAGAGCCCTAGGTCAGCCCTAGTACAAGTTAACTTAGGGGTGGGACTATCTATTGATTGATATCGCATCGATGCAAAGTGAAAATATATATTGATATTTTCACTTTGCATCAGCTTTAAGATACGCCTTGTAAATCCAAGGTGATGAAGCATAGACGTCGTGCATGGTTTATATGTTCATAATTGAAAGGTCATCAAGGGGTCTTTAACTCATTCATGGCCAGTTTAGGACTGCCAATATTTAGCACAGGCCAAAGATTTTCATAATTGTTGGTCATCTTTCAAGACCCACAGTAAATTATCTATTAGCACCAAAGTGATTTGCAATACCTCAAAATGAAGATGTACGTCTCTGGGTTCACCAGGAAAAAAAAAGTGAGCTTTTAGCATGTTCTGTACTCTACTTATAGCCATTTATATACACCCTGTTTTCACCCAAAAGGTCTCCCTGAGAAAATAAACAGGAGAAAAGGCAATTTTTGTAAAGGGCCCAATCTCAGGCAGAACTCGCTCTCAATTATTTTTGAACTGAAATAATTATTTTGAACTGTATTGACATCAGACATGTAAATATTATTCGTTATGAGACAAATGACAAAATATATATATATATATATATATATATATATATACACTAGGGCTGTGGCGATTCACTTATCTCCCGATTCGATACTATCACGATTCTTGGGTGCCGATTCGATTTATATTGCGATTCTTAAGTATTGCGATTCTACGATTATTGCGATTCGATATTACGATTTATTGCGATTTTTGTTTATTTTTTTCTTTTCTTTTTTCAGTTTGTTTGCTTTTTTACACTAGATTAGAACATGGGAAAAGTTGAATCATACACTAGAGACTGTATATTATATATCATGAGTAGGGCTGGGCGATATAGTTAAAAACAGGGGCGGACTGGGATCATAATTCAGGCCGGGCATTAGATACCAAGCAGGCCAGGCCGATATGGGCCAACGCGCGTGAAATTTGGGCCGTTTGAAGCCAGATTTGGGCCGTTTGAAGTCCAATTTTACAATGAGATGCACCCACTTTAACCCTGAAGTGTAATTATTACTTCAGACTAACTAATAAAGTAATAAAACCACTAGTAAACCAGTAGGCGGCGCCTGGCCTGCTGTTCAGTGAGTGGCCTGACTGCAAGCACCCAATTTTTTTTTTTTTTTTTTTTTTTTTTTTTTTAATTTGCGATTATCGATTCTGGAATAAAAGATCGATCCAAAAAATCGTGACATTAAAAATCGCGATACTTAGGTGAATCGATTTTTTTCCCCCACCCCTAATATACACATGAAGTGCTTTTTTTTTACATTCAACAATACAGTTTACTCGGTGTGAGTGAGTGTGCAGACAGACACACAGACAGACAGACAGACAGACAGACAGACAGACAGACAGACACACCGACAGACAGACAGACACACACACACACACACACAAACACACACACACACACACACACACACATGATCGCCCTTTTATCTTCGTTGCGTGATTTCTAACCCCACATAGGATAAGCAATAACCACGCCCTGTGGCGCCGGGATTGGCCAGGAGCAACACTGGAGGGCACGCAGCCCAGCGATTTCATGAACCAACTGAATAGCTCTTGAGAACGGACAGCGGGCTGCTGTGACTGCCGCTTCTGCGTGTGTTTATTTTGTTTTGTTCTGGTCCACCCATCCTCGTCCATGTCTCCCTGTCCTATCCTCCCTGCTTTTTGATCGTTCCCGTTTTCCCCTCGGCTATTCAACACGTCCTCACCGCCCTCTGGAGTCTGGATTACCCGTCAAACTGATCGATCATTTCCTCATTCCTCCGATGATCAAACACATCTCTCTGGATTACTTTCTCCCGTTTTCTCCCGGCTGGCACAGAGGAAGGCGACCAGCTCGTGCAGCGCGCCGAGGGGCGTTTCAATGGCGTTTCTCCTGTCTGCAACAAGGAAGCGTTTATCAGTTTTCTGATTTTCCTCCTGCTCAATTTCAAAACAACAGCTGCGGTATGTGTTTGTTCACGTGTTGTCTTAGATGCTAGGGACCTGATACTATGTCACAGGCTGGGGAAGTGTTTGAACTATGCGCTGCAGTAATAAAAACAAAAACACGTCAAACACGTCATTGGCGGGGAGGGCTATTTCTGATAACACGTCAAAGACGTCTTTGGCGGTGAATGAGTTAAGGGGGCTTTCACATCAGCCTCATTTGGTCCGGACTTTAGGACTTTTCAGTTTGGTCCAAACCAGAGTGACAGGTGTGAATCATCCCCCGGACCAACAGCGGCCCAAACGATGCTGTTTGGTCCAAGGAAAAGAGGTGGTTTGGTTTCGGTCCGGATCAAACTGCACCTTGGTGCGGTTCATTTGCAGTATGAAAGCATTTTTTGGATAGTTCAGACTTTCAGGCCAATTACAGGAAGTTTTGCCAGGCGCAATTTGGATAAAAATAAAACAATTTTTTTATGGCCCTATGAGAGTGAACCGTTGTTCAGTAGTGAGACTTGCTTCAAAATAAAGTCCACACAATCACATGATGCAGTGTTTTGCTGCTGCTACAGACCAGCTGCTGTAATCGTATTAAGGTCTTTGGTCAGCAGGAATTCAGATCTGCACGTTTTTCTTCTGCAGTAGCAGGTCTTTCTGAAACACACTCTCATCCTTCTCCCAGACGTTTTCTTTGGCAGTAGCAGGTCTCTCTGAAACACACACTCTCATCCTTCTCCCAGAAGTTTTCCTTTGTCAGTAGCAGGTCTCTCTGAAACACACTCATCCTTCTCCCAGACGTTTTCTTTGGCAGTAGCAGGTCTCTCTGAAACACACTCATCCTTCTCCCAGACATTTTCTTTGTCAGTAGCAGGTCTCTCTGAAACACACTCTCATCCTTCTCCCAGAAGTTTTCCTTTGTCAGTAGCAGGTCTCTCTGAAACACACTCTCATCCTTCTCCCAGACGTTTTCTTTGTCAGTAGCAGGTCTCACTGAAACACACTCTCATCCTTCTCCCAGACGTTTTCTTTGTCATTAGCAGGTCTCTCTGAAACACACTCTCATCCTTCTCCCAGATGTTTTCTTTGGCAGTAGCAGGTCTCTCTGAAACACACTCTCTCATCCTTCTCCGAGAAGTTTTCCTTTGTCAGTAGCAGGTCTCTCTGAAACACACTCTCATCCTTCTCCCAGACATTTTCTTTGTCAGTAGCAGGTCTCACTGAAACACACTCTCATCCTTCTCCCAGACGTTTTCTTTGTCAGTAGCAGGTCTCACTGAAACACACTCTCATCCTTCTCCCAGACGTTTTCTTTGGCAGTAGCAGGTCTCTCTGAAACACACTCTCATCCTTCTCCCAGATGTTTTCTTTGGCAGTAGCAGGTCTCACTGAAACACACTCTCATCCTTCTCCCAGACGTTTTCTTTGGCAGTAACAGGTCTCACTGAAAAACACTCTCATCCTTCTCCCAGACGTTTTCCTTTGGCAGTAGCAGGTCTCTCTGAAACACATGCTTATCCTTCTCCCAGCTCCATAGAAACATGTCAGATCTGGTCATGGGCCATGGCCTTTGGTGATATGGATTCAATATTAACTCATTGAGGGCCAGCCACTTTTGGAGAACGGATGCTCCCAGTGCCAGAGTTTTCAGAGTGTTTTCAGTGATTTCTCGAGGCCCACAGAATATTGTGTGATATTACTATGTAAACACCGAACACGCACAAAGAACGAGCTGGCTCTATTGTATCATCAGCAAAAAAGTTTATTGATACCATTTTCCGTTCTTTAGTTATGAGCCGGAGAAGATAGGTCGTTTTGAGCAAATACAGGCGTTTCAAATTATTAGCTGAGATATTCCGCCTTTTGTGAAATGAAGCATTTCAAGCACATTCACTGAGTCTGAAGATAATATTTTCTGATGTAGTGACGTGGTGTAGTTGTGTGATGCCCTACGTGCCCCACCCCCCTCTCCCCCCCTCCCCCCCTCAGCTGCAAACTCCTCCCCACACTAACACATAGCCAACACGCACCCACTCTATTTTCGGACCGCTCCGTTTTTGTTCCCAGCGCGATACGGAAATGCCAAACCGGACTGCAGGGGAAGGTTTGGCCCTTTGGCGTCGGGTGCTGCCTTTCTGGCGGCTAATCGTGTGGATAAACTATGCAGACAGACAGACAGAGGCAGAGGGGGGGCTCAGTTGTGTGCGCGGATTGACTGCTGTTCGCAGCCGTCAGCTGCAGACAGAGCAATCTATATGGCTCTGGCTGCAGCATGAGCGGTTTCTCTTTGATCACGGGGGTTTTTCCAGCTGTTTTCCGGACCTTTCTCTAATCTGGAGAGCACTGTCGCCACCTAATGAGTCCGTAAAATAGGTTATACACCTTCAATAGCTCCCATATTGGTACAGGAGATGCCTGAGGCTTTGATCCACGTCCCACCGTCAAAAAACGCATTTGACGTCGATCGACGTCCTTGGCACTCTACGTCACTATTTACTTTGACGTCGATCGACGTCCTTGGCACTCAATGAGTTAAAAGCTCAGTCGCACCGGAGGTTCTTTCAAGACTCCCATCTTGTTTCATAACTTGTACCGTCAGGCAAAGCCCTCTTTAACACATGTATTCAACTAAGGGCTGCTTAATTAATTGTAGTATAATTTGGCAATATTGAAACATTTAGAATTCATATAATTTGATGTATGTTAATCTAAGATGCAAAAAGGGCAGCGAAATAAAATGTATCTTCAAATTATTAAAACTATGCTTTAATAAATAATAGGGCTGTGGCGATTCACTTATCTCCCGATTCGATACTATCACGATTCTTGGGTGCCGATTCGATTTATATTGCGATTCTTAAGTATTGCGATTCTACGATTATTGCGATTCGATATTACGATTTATTGCGATTTTTGTTTATTTTTTTCTTTTCTTTTTTCAGTTTGTTTGCTTTTTTACACTAGATTAGAACATGGGAAAAGTTGAATCATACACTAGAGACTGTATATTATATATCATGAGTGGGGCTGAGCGATATAGTTAAAAACAGGGGCGGACTGGGATCATAATTCAGGCCGGGCATTAGATACCAAGCAGGCCAGGCCGATATGGGCCGACGCGCGTGAAATTTGGGCCGTTTGAAGCCAGATTTGGGCCGTTTGAAGTCCAATTTTACAATGAGATGCACCCACTTTAATGTAATTATTACTTCAGACTAACTAATAAAGTAATGAAACCACTAGTAAACCAGTAGGAGGCGCCTGGCCTGCTGTTCAGTGAGTTTTTTTTTTGTGATTATCGATTCTGGAATAAAAGATCGATTCAAAAAATCGTGACATTAAAAATCGCGATACTTCAGTGAATCGATTTTTCCCCCCACCCCTAATAAATAATCAAGATCAAAACATAGAAACCATATTGGGATTTTCTTTAGTCACAATTGTGCAGTGCTAATTCACAGAAGAGAGTGTTTCTCTTTGTAGAAGAGAATGCTAATATGTCCTGTGTTGTTTTCTCTTGTTTGCTGTCTTCAACAGCAGAAATATGAGCCGTGAAGGTCTAAAGTGATGCTAAACCTCCTCTGTAGAGGCCCATTCCTCTACAGAACTGAGGAGACCAATACATTCACATTTCAAACTTTTGTTTGAAATTAGCTTCAACTCCTTGTAGGGCTGGGTGATAATTCAATATGATCATTTACCGTATTTCACTGTTATAATTTCGTAACAATGTGTTGATATTGGGATATCATGACTATTCTGCCGTCTCTAAATTTGATTAAAAACTCAGTAAGTGTGAAACATTCAAGCAATATTATTTGAAAACAACTAATCCAAACTAATTTGATTATTTCATATAATTTAGCATATGTGAGCCATATCGTGATATCGATACCCTCATAATTTGTGACATTGATTTCAACGATATCTCCTGGCCCTAACTCCTACACAACCAACATTACAAGCAAGTGAGCAATATAATATAGCAATATAAGAGAGTGCAGGTCAGGGCCGTAGTGCTCTTTCAATAGTATACTATTAAATAATCACAGAGGACGTACTACTAGGTTGCCTTGCATAAATTCATTGCATTACCCTGAAAAGGCTAGAATGTAGCCATAACAGAAGTATTTATTACATTGTCACTTTCATGAATGCCACACAGTGTGTCCAGAGGACTTTGCACAGTCATTCCACAGCCCTTTGCCAGCTGGATCAACCCACCACGGCCAAAACATGTATCGCCACAGATCAATCTACCACGGCCAAAACATGTATCGCCGCACAGATCAGAGGATGAAAAATAGGGGTGCTCCAATCCGGCTAAGCCACGATCCGATCCGATTCCGAGTCCTGGGGTCACAATCCGATTCCAGAATCGATTCTCGATTCCAACGATGCTCAATTCCAGAATCTAGAATCGATTCTCAATTTATGTCGTTTTATATTGCAATAACACACAAAGGCAAATCTAAGACAGAAAAGGTCAAATTTATTCATGCTGAACTACAAATTCTGAAGTATTAGTCGGGGCCTAAAATTCATTTAGCAAACTAGGGGGGAATTCCCCCTTATTTTCTTAAGAAAGTTAAGAAAGGTGCTATACAAATAGTTTATTTTATTATATTATCATAATGCTGATGTGGTGGACATATCCCACAGTGTAACATCCTAAGGCAGGCTGATGACAGTGGGCAGACACTGACAGTGTTCTGAATAAACACCTGCATCAGGTTATGCTTAGCTAGACAAAAGTGCTCTGCATGCATCCAGTCAAAATCACTGACCAGGCTACTACTAACATTAGACACTGGATGTTGTTGAGCAGCTAACATTAGCTGCTATTAGTTTGATAAATAAAGCAAAGATTGTTGAAACCATATTCAGATAGCTGCTAACTTATAAATGGTTTACCATACAGCATGCATAACGATAGCCAGATAGTCAACGGTCTTTTTGAAGATTGCGAGTGGCTAGCTGCTTTCACAACTTTTGTTGTCATACGCTGTAACGTTAACGTTGCTGCTAATGCTAACATCGCTACCACTAGCCATCGAGAGTAAAATGCTAACTAGCGATCTCATTCATGCCAGCCAGCTAACGCTAGCTAGCACTAATTGTCTGCTGCAACTGTAGCTTTATCTCACGTATACAAAACCATCGTCTGACACATTTTAATTCCATCTGTTTATGTGACTCTTCGTAACAGCCAGCTAGATTGGCTTGTGGCTGGCTCTGTGTTTACAGAAACACAGATCTTTCTATGACGAGTGTATCACGTGATTTTTTCATCGGAGACCATTGGTTCCACGGTGCAGTCCTGCCTTCATGTGCAACTCAAAAAAGACAAACAGCATTAAAATATACAGAGACATTGCCGCCTGCAATACAAGAAGAATCGATTCTTGGGAGTTCGATCCAGGAATCGTGGCATTAAGAATCGCGATCCTTTCAAGAATCGATTTTTTAGCACCCTTAATGAAAAGACAGAGCCACGCCAGGCACAATCCACATTCATGTATTTCTGCACTAAAGCTGCCTTCAGTTCACATGATAAATCTTCTCTTCTCTCACTGCGAGGTAGTGCGGAGAAAGATCAGCGCTAAGTAGGTCAAAGGTAGGGATACACAATCCACTTTTTTCACTTCCGATCCAATTCGAATATACAGTATAGGCAAAGATTTGGGCAATTAAAGATTTTTTTTTAATTATACCTTGCAAAAAGCAGACAAAATTAAGAAAATATACAAGGCAAAGAAGGATACTATTATACATGGGCAAATTACGGCCAGCGGCCCGCGCTGGAATTGCAAAAAAAAAAAAAAAAAATCCAGATCCGATCCGTGAATTAGTGCAATATCGGCACCCGATACTGATATTGGATCGGATCGGCCCCATCCCTAGTCAAAGGTGGCAAATTAGTTGGGAGGCAGCAGGGCTCGACGTTAACTTTTAAAAGTGGTTGCCGGAGGGGCAACCTGGCAAGAGTTTTTGGTTGCCCGAATAAAAATATGGTTGCCCAATTTTAGTCGCCTTATATTTTGAGTAATTAAGATACTATGCAGTCATAAGCCGGCTTAACACATTCACTGCCAGCCGTTTTTTTTTTTACTGTAGGTAGCTTCTGCCAGAGGTTTTTTTTGAGGATTCTGGCTCATTTTACAAGAGCCGAGGATTATTTTCTGCTTGGACTTTGTGAACACAAAGTTCACAAAAGTACTAATAGAATGTGTGCTTTCTCTGTCTAAAAGAGTTAGTTTGTAGAGTTAGTAGTTATGTAGATATTAGCCGTTGAGTACAGCATGGTTTCAGCGTCTGAGACTGAAAGCTGAGATAATCGCAGTTTTGTGAAATTCAATCAAACAGGCAGAACAGTCACTTTAACCATTTATTTTTGGCATCAGTGAGAGATCAGACATCTAAACAATATAGTTCTGAACGCCCTCTCCTTCAAACTCCTCCCTCCGTGGGCGTGTCTGGTGGCTTTCAGCAGCGTTTGTCACAAGCGAGTTTCTACTGCCTGTCTGAGCAGTGAGCAGCCTCCCTCCCTGGCGGCCCCCTCGTCGGCGAGTGTGGATGGGACTCACTCGTTTCTTGGGTTTGAGAGCTTTGATGAAGCTTTGTGCGATTCTAGGCTTTATGCTGCGTGTTTCAAAGTGTGTTTTCCACCCAGTCTATTTTTGGAACCCCCCACCGTTGTGCGCCCGTGTGCACCAGCGTGAAAGCGTTTTCGCCTACAGTATGAGAATGAGGCTCGTTCGTTTCTGGGTTTTCGGTTGAGCTCAGCTGCAATGAAGCTGCGTGCGATTCTGCGCTTTCTGCTGGTGTTTCAAAGTGTGTTTCACCCATAATCTATTATGCAAATTTGCAATCCCCCACCGCCAGCTCCCAGCGCGATAATGCGCGAAAGCGAAAGCGTTTTCGCCAATCCATTTTACAGTATGAGAGAATGGTTTCCTCGCGCGTTCCCCTGCAGTTTTGGCTCTGCTTTTTCTAGTGTGGAGAGCACTGTTGCCACTTAGTGGGTCGGTGGAATGGGTTGTACACGTTCGGTGGCTCCAAAATTTTTATAGGAGACGTGGGGGGCGTTGATCCACGTCCCACCGTCAATTTTTTTTTTTTTTTTTTAAGACGAGATATCTCGTCATTGGCAGTCAACCGTTGGATTTTGTAAGACGAGATATCTCGTCAATGGCAGTGAACGTGTTAATAATGACGATGTGACAGAAAAGTAAGTATAATAGTCTATAGTATAGTATAATAGGCCTATTCAGTGTGCGCACCGGGTGTAGTAGTAGTAATAATGATAATAATAATAAATTTGTGTAATTTCGTTTTCTAAACAAATCTTATTTTTTGTTTTTATAATGCATTTGCACTGAAAGGATTTGTTTAACTAATATTTGTGAACTTTAATTTTCATATATTTTTTTTAACAGTTATTGTTCATATTGTGCTTAATTTATTAATTAAAAGCGTTATTGATAATGAAGTAGCTGGAATCAGTATCTGCTAGGGGTGTCACAATATATCATCCCACGAAATTTCGCGATAGTAAAACGTCACGATATGTATCGTTGAGATGAAATCTCATATCGCGATTTTTTTTTTTTTTATAAATATTTTTTTTATAATATTTTTTTTTCTTTTTTTTTCTTCTCAAAAATAGACTAAGAAACGTCTTTGTTTGTTGAAGTTCAATGTGTGGAAAGTAGTTCAGTTGAACAAGTCTCTGAAGAGACACATGATAAGTTATACAGGAGAGAAACCATTCAATTGAGTTTCTGGCAAAACTGTTTACTTGACAGGAAAAACTGAAGATGCATAAAAAATAGACTAAGAAAAGTCTTGTTGTTTGAGTTTGAAGAAAAACTGAAGATGCATAATGAGAATTTATACTGCTGAGAAACCTTTTAGTTCAAAGTAAATCTAAGTGACGGTGTAACTCATTCTATTTCAAGATAAGCCTTATCTCCAATCTCATGTTTTTTCTAGTTGTTATTGTAATAACAATTTCCCACAACAGCATGTTTTGTATTTGTGCATTTCAAATAAAATACTACTTTTCCAGTCATATATTGTCATTATTCAAGTTTAAAAAAATATTGTTAAAATCGTATCGTATCGTTATCGTGAACCCAGTATCGTGATACGTATCGTATCGTGAACTGAGTGTATCGTGACACCCCTAGTATCTGCCGATCACCGATATAACCGATCACCGCGTCGATTGAAGCCTTCTTTTTATCATGTAGCATTATTATTATTATTATTTTATTATTATTATTTTTTATTACACTCTCTCTTAAAGACCATTTCAATATTAATCTGAATTGAAGGAGCAACCATTCAGACAGAGGACACAACCTATGTAACAGGGATGCTTTTAGGACCCTGGGGAGTCGTAGAAGCCGGACAGCATGGAGTTTACAACTCGGACTCTTCTTGGACAGTTCTTATTTCTTATTTCGGGAATTTCAGAATGAGCTGGGCCTCAGCCCTCATGCACACTGCATACTGCAACTTCAAGATCCATGGCACAACGAGAGAGAGAGAGAGAGAGAGAGAGACTGAGCAGGTGTGTGTGTCGGGAGCCGGGGGGGAGGGAGAAAGAGTGAAGTCTGTGAAACCGGCTACGTAGTCTTCTGTCTCTCCCTCCCTCTCCCTCCCTCCCTCCTTCACTCTGTCCCTCCCTCCCGGCTCCCTCATACACACACCTGCTTCGTTCAAAGTGAAGTCTGTCTCTCCGAGAGACAGAGAGGAGTTTAGTCATTTTAGGTGCGCACAGTTAATTGTCTGGAATGCATAGTTAATTGTCTGGAATGCATCTGATCGGCCTGCTTTGATCGGCTATTTTGAGAACGTGATCAAAGTCGATAGAGGCCAAATCGATTGCGGAGCATCTCTAAATAAAATGTCACATATATGTCACTCACAACAAGTATTAAAACATATTTATTTGGTGTATATTTTGCTGTTTGCTGCTGTACATATTTTTTTGCATGTTAAATTGTGGTTGCCCCTGGGGCAACCAAAGGCCAAGAAATGGTTGCCCTATTTTTTTTTGGTTGCCCGGGGCAACCGGGCAGCCGTTAATGTCGAGCCCTGGGCAGTGCTCTCCCCACAGGAAACAACAGCACAGTGGGCACAGAGCTGTGTTCTGCGGATCGTGTGTGTGTGGGGGGGCTTAGGGCTTAGGTCAACAAAGATGGAGTGTTTCCTCTTGTGAGTTGAAACCGAACGGTGTTGACAGATGTGATGGGTTTAACGCATTTAACCACGGGAACAAAACCTACACTGTCCAGAGCATCTGCCGCATGATGAAGATGATCATGGCTTTTGTCATGTGTGGATTTTGATACAGATTGATTAATATCTGTAAATATCTGTGCCATGTTTATATACAAATCCCACAACAAGCCTGGTCTCTAACTGACCTTAACCTAATGGTTATATACAAATCCCACTCCAAGCCTAGTCTCTAAATGACCTTAACCTAATTGCTGTTGTGTTTTCTTTTCTCCAACAGGAATGCATCCTGTCAGGCATCATGTCAGTGAAGGGGAAGAAGGTTCTGCACATGGACCGGAACTCCTACTATGGAGCCGAGAGCGCCTCCATCACGCCTCTTGAAGATGTAAGTTGCGACACGAGATGGTGGAGTACGGATGAGTATTGGAATTGGGACCTTTATAACAACATAATAACATCTGTTTGCTGTACGGTGAAAAGTGTTGACGCTTTCTGCCTACCTTGGCGAGTGCTTGATTGGATAGGTAGGTTGGTGTCGGGTGGGGAGTTAACTTTAACATCCACTGGGCTACTTTGGCAGTTTTACCAGCCATGAAGTGGAATAGAACCTCCAAGTGACAGTTGGTTACATGCCACAGTGGATAAGTAGGTTAAAAAATAACAACAAAATTAAGTGTTTTATGGGTATAAGGAGACAGATCATGTTTGGAAAGTCTAACCTAACAGAATGAACTGAAGTCAAATGAGTGCAGACAAGGCATCAAGATTCAAGATTCAAGATTTTTATTGTCACTCCATGGTACAAGTATCACGTGTGAAATTCTTGTGCTGTGGACTCCGTTTACGACATAGTACAAATAGGCAACAAGCAATGAGCAATAGGCAATAAGAAATAGGCATCAATAAGCAATACTAAGCAGCAATAGGCAATAAGGCAGAATAGCGATAAGACAAGTCAGTGGCTTATTCATTGCACATAGGTGCACATGTCATGTGCATACGTTAGACGTGTTCAGACATTTTAAATTCGACGTATTTGACATACAGTGCAAATAGCATGTACCTTATTAAACATACAATTAAACATTAGGCATTGTGCATACGTTAAGACGTGTTCAGACATTTTAAATTCGACGTATTTGACATACAGGTGCAAATAGCATGTACCTTGTTAAACATACAATTAAACATTAGGCATACATAATGGTAGCAGCTGCAGTACGGTACGGTACGACTACTACACTATTTGTGTATGTTAAGGAGTCTCGTGGCCTGCGGGAAGAAACTGTTCCTCAAGCGATTTGTGCGTGCTTTTGGAACCCTGTATCTCCTCCCTGAGGGTAGCAGGGAGAACAGGCTGTTGTGGGGATGGTTTGTGTCTTTGATGATCTTCAGGGACTTCCTGAGGCACCGCTGGTTATACAGTTCATGCAGTTCTGGCAACTCGTCTCCTGTTACGTGCTGGGCCGCGCGCCTCACCCTCCGTAGCGCCCTGCGGTCCATGGTGGTACAGTTCCCGTACCAGGCGGTGAAGCAGCCAGTCAGCAGGCTTTCAATGGTGCCTCTGTAGAAGTCCCTGAGGATTTCTTTCCTTAGCCCAAATTTCTTCAGGCGCCTGAGTCCGTGTATTCGCTGTTGGGCCTTTTTGACCACAGTGGCGGTGTGGCCGGCCCAGGTCAGGTCCTGGTGGATGTTGACTCCCAGGTACTTAAAGCTGTCCACCCTTTCCACCACTGTGCCGTTGATGGTGATTGGGGGGTGTGCGCCCCCCCCTCTCCTGTAGTCCACAATGATCTCCTTGGTCTTGGAGACGTTCAGAGAGAGGTGGTTGTCCTGGCACCATTGTTCCAGGACCCCCACCTCCTCTCTGTAGGCCATCTCGTCGCCCCCCGAGATCAGCCCCACGACTGCTGTGTCGTCTGCAAACTTCACGATGGTGTTTGAAGTTTGAGTCGCCACGCAGTCGTGGGTGTAGAGGTCGTACCAGAAGGGGCTGGAGACGCACCCCTGGGGCGCTCCTATGCTGATGGTCAGTGGGGAGGAGGTGAGGTTGCCCACCCTCACCACCTGGCGGCGGTCTGTCAGGAAGTCCAGGATCCAGTCGCACATTGCTGTGTTTAGTCCCAGATCCTTGAGCTTGCGTACCAGCCTGGAGGGTACTATGGTGTTGAATGCTGAGCTGTAGTCCACGAACAGCATTCTTACATAGGTGTCCTTCCCCTCCAGGTGGGACAGGGCGGTGTGGAGCACGTGTGCTACTGCATCTGCTGTGCTCCTGTTGGGGCGGTATGCAAACTGTAGCGGGTCGTGGTCCGGGGGGAGTGTGGGGCGGATCTTTGATATGACCAGCTTTTCAAGGCACTTGCTGGCTATTGGCGTGAGGGCTATTGGGCGCCAGTCGTTGAGGCTGGTCACTTTTTGCTGTTTGGGAATGGGGATGATTGTTGCTGCCTTGAAGCAGGAGGGAACTCGTCGGAGGGAGAGAGACTGGTTGAAGATGTCTGTGTATACGGCTGCCAGCTGGTGGGCGCTAGGGGTGTCAAAAATAATCGATTATACGATGCATCGCGATGCGGACGTGCACGATTCTGCATCGATTAACAAATATCAAAAATCGATTATTAAAAAAAAAAAATTTTTTTTTTTATAATCAAATAAAATAGAATGTAAGTACGGTACATGCAGTTGTTTATTTTAATTATGGATCATAATACAATGCAATTCCAAATGCACTTTTATTTTAAAAGTAGCCACACAGTGAGAAAAAAGAAAGTGAGAAAAAATAAATCATGTATTGCGGAAAAAGTGATGCATCGATTTAAGATGCATCGTGATGCATCGTTTAATCGAATCGAATCGAATCGTTGACAGATGAATCGTAATCGAATCGAATCGGGAGGCCAGTGAAGATTCACAGCCCTAGTGGGCGCAGGCCTTGAGGACCCGCCCGGGGATGCCGTCCGGGCCGGCCGCCTTGCGTGGGTTGATACCAAGGGGCAAACCCGCCCCCTTTCTCCTGAAGACGCGGAAGTCTTTATTTAAGGTGTAATTCCTCAAATGGCCACTTGAGGCAGGGCTCAGTAGTCCCGTTGTTCCTGTTTAAATGCCCCACTTCTAACTGTAATTAAACATATTACAGCCCGGTCCTCAACACGGTTTTGGTCTATATAGCTGATTTCACCTTTTCATAACATGTGTGGGGGGGTGATATATTTGGGAACTTGCCCGTTTACATTTGATAAGGGTTTAAAGTTATGCATAATTGAAGGCGTGCCGAGTGAGTGAGCGCTGCTCTGCTGGAGAAGAGCCTGGTGACGCGAGGTTAGCTCTGCTGCCACAGCACAGCCCAGCCTGTTTGCTACACGGCCATCACGGTCCACGGGCACCACAGAGCTGCACCGCAAGTTATGTGGACTGCTGACCCGAACCACCAACCGTTGATAATTACAGTACGGGTCCGAGGGATTTGAAACAAAGCGTTCTGGGCACAACTGGTCGTGACATCAATCTGTACCAGATGGCCGATGTCTATTTGGAGGTTTTTAAGGAAGGGTAGGCTACTGTGGCTAAAGGCTAATTTTGTGGTGTTGCTGTCTTTTTGTCAATATTATACAGTAAATATGTTTTCTTGCGATGCAGTTGGTTGTATTAACCGTACCTCAAAGAAAGGTGGTTTCCACTTTTTTCGGTGAGTGAATGAAGTCGGTGGTCACTGCTAACGTTGTACCATGGACTGTATACATTCTGTGCTAATAATGCTAGCATGCTAACATCCTTTTCACACACACACTGAATATACCGAAATGCTAGATTTGATCATGGACTTAACGCTAATGTTAATCAAAAACGGCCGCACTCATAACGGTAAGGTGTGTTTGACCTAATTGAAATATTAACGTTAATGCCCTCACATTTCAGCGTGGTTACAGATAAACCTATTTAACGCTAGCTAGCTACATGTGAATGTCATGACCTAGTGAGCGTAGTATTATACTGTATATTATACATAATCCAGATGTAACCTAGCTATAGCTAGACGTTAAGAGGTTAGCGTGAATGCGACTGAGAACTGACATTACTGGCTTGATATCATATTCCAGATGCAACCTAGCTAGATAAGCTCCACACTGCACAATCAAATGTATCAAGCCTTGATATCATATTCCAGATCCAACCTAGCTACCTAGATGTTAAGAGGTAGGAATATACCGAAATGCTAGACTTGATCGTGGACTTAATGTTAATCAAAAACGGCCACACTCATAACGTTAAGGTGTGTTTGACCTAGCTAGAAATATTAACGTTAATGCACTCGCATTTCAGCGTGGTTACAGATGTAGCTGACCCTAGCTAGCTACAGTAGATTTTTGGAGGCTATAGCGTTAACGTGAATGTCATGACCTAGTGAGCGTAGTGTTATACTGTATATTATACATAATCCAGATCATATTCCAGATGCAACCTAGCTAGATGTTAAGATCCACACTGCTGTATGAGTATCAAGCCTTGATATCATATTCCAACGTGAATTCAGCTGAGGGGTTCGCTCCAGAACGAGACTGTTGCATTCAATATTTGTACACGTTACTGTGCAGTAGTTAGTGCAGGCTAGTTAATTGTTGGAAGTAAGGTTTTTGAATTATAAAAGGCTCACAGCACATGTTGTTTCTGACTTGGATTGATTAATCAAAATTTTCAAAATCTTTACTACTGTACTGTCCATTAATAGTGACATCAGGTGACAAGCTGAAATGTCAATTCTTATAGCAAATCTAGGTAAATTTCAGACTTTAACGTAGTGTCCTGTCTTGTCTGAAGTGAATACAAGTGACCTATATTTTTAAATCCTGTCTTTGAATAAAAGTTGTATATTGTGTTATACTTGAAAACCATGTCTCTGCTCCCTTATTTGTGTTCACAATTACAACAAATCTGTATGGTTTATCTGTTGGCATTAAACCGTGGTATTTCCTTGGGTGATATTCCATATTTGTCATTAAACCTAGCTGTTCACATCTGCATTTTCTACAAATTGGGCTAAATTTGCAATGATTTATCAAAGCCACGTGAGATATCACAAGTACTTTTATTAAAACACAAAACTAAATAAAATGCAAAGAGAGGTTTCCTTCTCTAACTATTGGTGTGTTCACAAAATATTTACACAATGAGATTTTTTATAAATAATCATCAATAACGTGGATAATGATGACATCTGCAGTTGCTGGACGAGAGACAGAAAACCAGTCCACTTGAAGGAGATCCACAAGACCTTGCAGCACGCCACAATGCCACACTCACCCAAGATAAACGCTGCTGTAGGGGTAAAAAAAAAAAAAAGATGTATGCTTCAGGGAATGATGTGAAAAAGTGACATAATGGGGTGGTTATACATTGATTCACAATCACGTTAATATTGTTTCACTAGCTAATATCTGGCCATAATTCTGCAATTGCCCACTATATGCTTAGTACATTATAATAGCGATAATATCAGATCAATCTTTGGTTAAACTTTTATTGTAGTTTAGTGTTAATTTAGCCTACCTCAACGTAACGTGAATGTGGAACGACGACTCTTCACCTCCTCACGGGCCCGACCGGAGCAAGGAGAACAGAAGTGGATGTAGCCTGTTAGCTAGCTTGCTAGCAGTCTGACCTAGCTTCAGTTAGCTTGAAGAGAACTGGCGTGTGACAAACACGCCCACGGCGTGGGCGTGTTTGCACTGGCGTGGGCGTGTTTGTCACCGCGTAAGATCACCCCCATAGGTTATGCTAATCGGTGCTCATCTCACGCTCCACCCTCTCAACCCCCACCTTCGCACTAAAACCAAAATGGCAACGTCCAGTTCGTTTATGACTTGAACTCAATTCAGAAGAAGAAATTCAATGGGGTAACGACGTCCATATTTTTACAGTCTATGGTTGATACGCAGGAACGACCGGCACACTTCATCCTCAGTGATGGTGAGGGGGCGGTCTGTGGAGGGTGGGTGGTTAGGTGGGAATGGGGGGGGGGGGGTGGGGGGGAGGAAGGGGGGAGGGGAGGTGGTCGGGGGCGGGAGAGGAGGAGGGGTGGTGGGGGGGAGGGGAGGCGCTCTGGCAGAGGGGTCGAACCTAGCGTAGAACGCGTTGAGTTCGTCCGGTAGGGTGGGTGATGTGCTGGGGTTCTGTCGTTTCACCTCTTTGAAGTCTGTGGCAGCATGGAGCCCTCTCCACAGGTGTCTGGGGTTGTTAGTGTCCAATTTTGACTCCAGCTGCCTTCCATAATCTCTCCGTGCTATTTTTATAGCGGTCCGGAGGGCATATTGTGCCTGCTTGTATTGGTCTGTTGTGCCAGAGCTGAAGGCGGTGGTCCTGGCGTGAAGGGCAGCCCTGACGTCGCTGTTGACCCAGGGCTTTTGGTTCGGCATTATTTTGACTCTTTTTGTGGGGACTATGTCGTCGGTACACTTCTTTATGAAGCATGACACCGTATCTGCATACTCGCCCAGGTCTCCTGCAGCTTTGAACTCCTCCCACACCACTTGGTCAAAGCAGTCCCTCAGGATGTCGTCTGATTGGTCTGACCAGCAGTGGGCGGTTCGGAATGCTGGGGGTTGTTTTTTTAGTTTTTGTTGGTACCTGGGTACTAGTAGAATGGAGGCGTGGTCCGATTTGCCGAAAGGGGGGCGAGGGACGGCTTTGTAGCCATGGCGGATATTTGAGTAACATTTTGTCCAGTGTGTTACTGCCTCGCGTGGGGAAGTGAATGTGCTGGTACAACGTGTGCATTCTACCTCTCATCATGCATCAGGAAGTGGAATGAGATTTGTTCTGACTAGGGCTGCACGATATATCGTTTACACATCGTCATCGCGATGTGCGCATGCGCAATAGTCACATCGCAGGGCGTGCGATGTTAAAAGTAAATGAACTCGTCATTTTGCTTGATAAACTCTCACTTTAGGGGTAGCCTACTGAGTGAAATGCAGTCTCTCTCAAAGGTGAGAGATGCCCTACTACTGTACTCACTCATTTAGTGCTTAGCTTCAACACAACAAAATGGACAGAGAGCTAAATTGAATTATTTTTGCTTATGTTGCGTTGCTGACAGTAGCCCGTCGGATGTAAACGATGTGATTGCGTAGGCGGATGTGTCCACAGGTTGCAGCGCACTAGCAGGCTGGCTGCTGTAACTCTACATGTCTGTGGAGTGGAGATATTTACTCTTGAAACACCAACAAGCAAGACAGCAACATAATATAATGACAAGAAGGCTAAAGTGATTATTACTGAGAAGTTGTCCGTGTATCACCGCAGCTCTCTCTCCCCCTCAGGCTCTGATGATGCCAGGTCCTACACTGGAGCGTTTTTTTCGTGCGATTAATTCGCACGTCAATAATATTTTCCGAACCTATATCAGTCAATGCAACCGTGCATACCAACGGCGAAGTTTCGCCGAGCGTTTTTGCGGTGTTTATTTTTTCGAACCACGGTCGATTTTTCAGTAGTTCGCTTCCGACGTGTACACATCTGTGGCTGTGATTGACAGGTGGGTCAAAACTCGCATCGCAATTTCGTGCCGTATATTCGCTCTTGATGTGTAAGGACCTGGGTTGAGTTAATCATACATAGCGACTCATTTACACAAAACATTTCAGTGAAAATAAAAAGACAAGAGACATATCTTGGCAATTAAATGTATATTTATTACTTTTCACGAATGAATTGTTTGTCACCAGTGCTGCTACATGTGAATCGTCGTCTCTGTCTGTACTGCGGTGCGCTCCAAAACCGGAACTCCAGAGATGCGGAGTGTACCACTTGGTAGTTTCTGGAGGGGGTTTCCGGGGGGTCAGACCAAGTGTGTAAAGTGGCAGGGGTGTTTCATTGTTGATTTATTGAAACGGTAGATTCTGGCACTCAATATTAGGGGTGGGCAATATATCAATTGTATATCAATATTGTGATATGAGACTATATGGTCTTAGATGTTGGATATGGTAAAATATGGTGATGATACGGCATACATGTTGTCTTTCCCTGGCTTTAAAAGCTGCAGTACACTAAGTGAAATGTAGGCTAGTGACATTTTTAAAGTAGAATGTCATAACTCACTCACTTTTTCATGTATGTAAGTCATGGAAATCCATTGGTCAAAATGTGTATGAACCCTGATAGATGGTGCTCTGAGGCCTACCAGTAGGCCACAGCCCAGTGGTTGAGAAACATTAAAATACATAATTTCCCCTCCAATATCAGATGGACTCCTCTACAAAATCACCCAAATCAATCTAGAAGTATTATTTTCTTTAAAATAGAGCTATTCTGGTAATCTGGTGAAAATCTCTATTTTTTCATATCGCAATATATATCGCAGGGGCGGGGAATATCGCAATGTCAGTTTTTTCCAATATCGTGCAGCCCTAGTTCTGACTCCAAAATAAATCTCCAACCTAGCAGGATGACAGGTTACCAAAACTGCCCAGTATGCAGAATATCCACGGGGTCTTCAGAATTTCCACATTTGAGACCAAACTGTTACCATTGTACCATTTGTATCATTTTCAGCAGCATAAGTTCCCTCTATGGGTTAAAACCTGCTTTTTTTTGTGCCCTCAAATGAATGGGAGACTTGGTCCATCGTGACGTCACGGTGGTATTTGCGCATGCCCCACTCACGTGAAAAATTGTTTTTTTCCCCCATGTGATTAGTAGTTCACGCGGCGCGAGCCCTTTAACACATTGAGTGCCAGCCGTTTTTTCAATGCTGTAGGTAAGTTGTGCCAGGGGGGTTTTTGAGGATTCTGGCTCATTTTACAAGAGCCGAGGATTCTTTTCTGTTAAGACTTCGTGAACACCAATCATCTAAAAAGAACTAATAGAATGTGTGCTTTCTCTGTCTAAAAGAGTTAGTTTGTAGAGTTAGTAGTTATGTAGATATTAGCCGTTGAATACAGCATGGTTTCAGCGTCTGAGAAGGAAAGCTGAGAAAAATGCAGTTTTGTGAAATTCAATCAAACAGGCAGAACAGTCACTTTAACCATTTATTTTTGGCACCAGTGAGACATCAGACATCTGAACAATAGTTGTTTTCAATAATGGAGGAATAATACAATAATAAAATAAATAAATGTCAAAATAAATACAAAACAAGAGCAGACCACAGGTCACTCAGCTTTTTTTTTTTTTTATAGTTTTTTTTTTTTTATAGGTTTTTTCGGTTAGTGATCAAACCGGTTTGGGCTCGTACACCGAATCCAGAACTGCTCCAAAATGTAATGGGTACTTCCTTGGCCCATGTTACACCCATCCACAAAGTTACCGTAAATTCCGGACTATAAGCCGCACCGGTGTATAAGCCGCACCTGCAAAGTTGACTATTTTTTTCTTATATAAGCCGCACCGGACTATAAGCCGCGGGTGTTTTAATGGTATTTTTTTATTTTTTTTTATTGTGTTTTAATGTTTAATTAGGGTTCATGCACAGAGGGGATTGTCAGGAAAGAGATGGCTGTTTGAGGAAGCTCCCATTTATTAACATTTCAACAAAACAACATAACACAACACCACCTGTGTTGTTTTTTACAGTGCACACAGTGTCATACAGTGTCATACAGTGTGGTGAAAAGAGGGCAAGAGAGGAAATTAAAACTTATTATAGTTATATATGATTTATAGTTAGAAAGAGTGCTAAAAAAGAGATTTTTTTTTTATTTTTTTTTATTTTTTTGAAAAAATCCATAGATAAGCCGCACCGTTATATAAGCCGCAGGGGCCAAAAAAGCCCAAAAAACGGGAAAAAAGGTGCGGCTTATAGTCCGGAATTTACGGTACATGAAAATCGGCAGGTACTTTTTATGTATTCCTGCTAGCTAGCAAACAATCAAACAAAGAGCAAAAACAATCCCTGGCAGGTTTTTTTTTTTTACGACCCATGCCTACTCAGCGCCGCTGAGCAAGGTTCTTGTCTGAGTGGTACTCCTCATAGCAGCTACCCCTGTGTAATGAGACCCTACATTTGACACACATGTAGCGTGTCTCTCTTCTAAGATCTTTCTTTGCACAAATGCTACACCTCCTCGTTGGGGCATCTTTTTTGGGTGTGGCTGGTATGAGGACCATTACATGGCCCGCTAGATTGACCTCCAGCCTGCATTGAGGGTCCAGGTATGGTCGCCGGGGCATGGTTGCAGGTTGGTCACTGCCCCCCGCCCCCACCTCCTCCCCGCCACCCCCCACCTCCTCCCCGCCAGCCCCCACCTCCTCCCCGCCAGCCCCCACCTCCTCCCCGCCACCCCCCACCACAGGTCTGGTCCATGCACCGACAACACTCAGGATGAAATCCAGCAATGTTTCACACTTTCTCTGGCGTTTAGCTGGGTGTTTAGCTTTGTACAGAACAAAGGCGTTATAAAAAGAGATCTGAAACATGTACATGACAAATTTGAAGGGCCACCTGGATGTCTTCCTGGCAAACGGATAGTACGCGATGTTCTGGTCCAATCTGTCGACCCCATTCATGTACTTGTTGTAGTCTACAACACACTTGGGTTTTGTGTGTGGGACCCTCTCTGCTGCCTTTCTGCCTGACCTGCACCGTCTCCATCGTGTCGTCGTGCAGAGTGGAAACCATTTTCACGATTCTTTTATCTCGCCAGGCCAGAACCATGGTGCCACCATTGTGGCGCATGACCGTTTCCCCCAGCTTCACGGTGTGGTTGGTGACCATGGTAGCAGGTGGCTCGCCCCTGTTCCTCCTCAGAGTGCCACAGACATGTGTCTGACACTCCAGCAGCTGTGCACACATTGAAACAGAGTTGTAGTAGTTGTCCATGTATAGGTGGTAACCCTGCCCTGCCAAGTCCCCGAGGAGGAACTCCACCGTCTCGCCTAGGGTGGACCGCTCACCACAGTACGGCTTCATGCTGTAGCAGTAACCTGTCTGGGAGTCACAGAGGATGTAGGACTTTATCCCATACTTTATGGGTTTCTGTGGGTTGTACACTTTGAAGGCCAACCGCCCACGCCACAGGAGCATCCCCTCATCAATACTGATGTTTTGACTCGGTGTGAACATGGCTCTGAACTTTTCTAACAGGTCGTTCAAAACTGGCCGGACCTTGAACAACTTGTCTGCACCATCAACATCAAAATTGTTACTGAAATGGAGGAATCGTGTTAGCAGTTGAAAGCGGTTGCGAGACATGGTTTTGTTGAAGTGGGGGGTAGCAGTCAGTTCATTTGTGGACCAGTACATGGCCAGTTTAGGCTTCTGGACGATCCCAGTGAGGAAGTATAGTCCCAAGAAGCTCTTGAGTTCTGCCACTGTAGTGTCCTTCCACCTCCCAAGCCTTGAATGTGGCAGAGCCTCACTGACCTGACTGATGCACTGGTGTGCATACAAGTTAGTTTGGACTACAATGGCCTGGAGCAGCTCATCGTCCAGGAAGAGCTGAAAGAAGTCAACTGGTTTAGCAGCAGCACCACCACTATGAGGACCCGGTTCTGCTGTGAAGGGGATGTGGGTTGGCTCCCAGTCAACGTCACTCCAGCCTGGACCTGCAGGCCGTTTCCCACTTCCAGCTCCACTGCCACAATCTGCAAATTATAGAAATACATAATTACCATAAAATAGTGTTTTTTATATGTGTGGTACTGAATGCTGGCTGGAACCTGTGATGTGAAAATAAACCTGATTCTGAAGTGTGCTCTTACCCATTTTCCTGGCACCAGAGGCTGTGGCACCAGTACCGCTACAGCTGGCTGCTACAGGCTCATCTTCAGACTGTTCAGAGTCTGAAATAAAGTAAAATGAATTGACTGACTGCTGGCTTTTGTATAGTCATAGTAATTACATTTCCACAAGTTACACAAGTCATCTCAAACATCGTCTTACCACTGCTCTCTGGAGCTTCGCTCCTCGACGGGGCCCACTCCTCCTCAGAATCCTCCGCGTCTGGAGAAGACGTGAGGTCACTCGACTCGGACTCAGTCAGCCCTGCAGCCGCAGCCGCGACATGCAGAGGCTCACCCCGTTCATCATCCGAGACCTCGGAATCGGTCTCCGGCACAAGCTCGTTTCGGACGGAAAAGAAATCCAGCAGTGATCTCTGATCGGCCGATCGCTTGCGTGTGGCCGCCGAAGACCGCTTGCGTTTGGCCGGCATGGCACAAACACGCCACCCGCTCCCAACTAAACTGAAATAAAACAACTACTGCTACGACTAGATCAAACTGAACTGAAATAAGGCTAATCTACCGGCTACCAACTCGATCAAACTGAACTAGAATAAACTGAACTAGAATAAAGGCTAAATACTAAAATGAACTGACGCTAACGCTAAATGTGCTAAGCTAACTACAATGAACACTAACTGTAACTACCCGCTAACTAAGTATCTAAACTAAGTCTACTATAAAGACTATACTAAACACTACTACTGTACTAACAACTAACAAACTAAATCAACTACGCTAACCAACTCGCTCTAAATCTGACGCTAAATTGCTGAAATTCTCTATGTATAAATCGCTATGTAATGCTGTCTCGCTCTGTATCTCAAACTTACCTACTACCCACGCTGATCAAAGGAGCCCGCCTTCCTTATATAGAAATCTTTGTTAGAGTACTTCCGGGGCAGCGGGAGAGGTCGGATCCACATTCACATATTGCCCAAGGGCGCCAGCTAGTGGAAACCACTGAAAAAGCTGTAAGACGAGATATCTCGTCTTTGGCACTCAACGGTTGGATTATGTAAGACGAGATATCTCGTCCTTGGCACTCAACGTGTTAAGAGCAATGCATCCATGGGTAATCGCCTACTGTGGCTAACATTAGCCGCTAGTTAGTTATGTTACATGGCAGTAAAACGCCACTGGATGACCAAATTGATAGAACTTTTAACCATTTCGAGTAACACTGTTTCCATACGGATCACCAGCGTTAGTTTGTTGTTTATAACGTGGCTATATCTGCCCCTAGACGCGGGGGAAACATGGACAATCTCCTTCTAAAGAGATAATTATGGTGGATTGACTTTTTGGGCACCATGACACCTATTGGACTCAATGAGGACTTTGATGTCAGGCCTTACTTGTGAGACCTCTGTGCTGTACTCATATTCCAGTTGTTTTTTGCCTTTTATTTCCTTTTGATACAAGACTATATGGATGAATGTTCTCTGTGAGATACTTAGAGGGCCGAGCTGATTGACGGCGTCCATTTCTAAAAAGAAATGTTAAAAAAAAATGTTCTAAAATATGTTGTGCAAATATACTGTGCAGTGATTGCTGTGTAGAGCTATTGTATGTTCATTTGGAGAGCTGAATAGGTTCTGCCACCATTTTCCTTTTCCTTAGAATGTTTATGCTTTGTGAAACTGCTCTGAAGATTGTACCTGGGTCTGCCTCCACACCACTAGGTGGAGACAAAGACCCATGAAAATGCTATTTAAGCACTTCCTTGTAAATGTATTTTTCACTTGACACTGACGAAGGCCCGAACCAGGCCGAAACTGTTTGTCTTAATAAATGTCCGCCACGGGAGCTATCTAAAAAATTGTGTTGCGAGCCCTTTTTTTCGTTTATAACGTGGCTATATTCATAACGTTTTCTATGATGTCTATCTCGGATACACTGAGAATACTGGGAGGCGGGCCATAGCATGTCTGTCGATTTGATTTGACAGTTCTGGGCACTGGCATTGGCGTTGGCCAATCCTGGCGTGTTCCACCCCCAAATCGATTGTGTTCTGGCGCAAAGCGAGTGGGTTTCAGGACGAAACAGTCTCGAGCCATTTACGTTATCTTTAGAGCAATATTCCTGGAATGCAAGTTTAACTAAACAGTTACATGTCCTCTGCATTCTACATCAAATGAAGACATTACGGGTTGTTTTATTTTGTATGTTACATACTTATTGGCCAAGATATGTTAGTTTATGGGCTAGGAATTCTGCCAGCTAAAGAAGGGAGTATAGGCGGCCATCTTGCCTGCAGAGTTTTCAAATCAAGTAGAATACCGTTTTGCAAGAAATCTGGGGGGGGTCAGTTCCCCTTTAAGAATGCCATGGCCCACTTTGAAATCTGAAAATCTTCTGGGACCCACCCAACCCTTTAATCACAACTATGATTAACACACGAGACTAAAGGTTCTTGCACACAGAGTCCGAATTGTTCGCTGCGTTTTTTTAATCCGTCATCCGAAAAAAACACGTCACGCACAGATACCTTGCACACTGAGTCCGATGCGTTAATTATCCAATATTCGTTGCGAAGATTCGCAACGAAAAGAAAACTACCGCGATCCTATTGATCCACAACTGGCAGTGTGTCTGTGTGGCTCTCTGTCTCTCTCCTCCCTCCCCCCCCCTTCCCCATACACACACACACACACACACACACACACACCGCGTCCCGCATTCCAAGCTGGTCTGCAATCACCCGGCACATTCTGTCTTTTAATTCCGAATCTCTGTATTCCTGCTTTGCCATAAAATGCTTTGTGCTGGGAGACGAACTGAATTAACTTCTCAGATGCCATTTTTCATTGTGAATAGCAACACTACGGCAGCTCTGGGTGGTCAAACACCTGTCAAAACGATTTCATGGATGCGGAAAAACGCAGAAAATCGAACCTCGTCCGAAAACTTAAATGACGGACGTAATTGTCGGACTCGGTGTGTCAATGATGATTGACACAAATGAGGTCGTATTTTTATTTTTTTCGTGCGTCAATTTCGGACGAAAAAACGGACTCTATGTGCAAGGACCTTCAGATGATGTATTTCCCTATATGTTTTTTATATTATATATTTTTTACTTCATTAACAGAGCATGCGGACTTGGACATAAGGGAAATTAATAATCCATCCACATTAGGGATGGGCATTTTGAATCAATCCATAATCGAAATTCTGGAAAATTAACGATCAATTATCGATTATCGGTAGCGTAATAAATAATAATATGCTGTAGCCATTAGGAAGCTCTTCCTAAAATAAAACCACATGATCAATGAAACTCCAGAACACTGTTGTTGCTGTGTGGACCACTGGTATCACCCCAACCCCATGCTGTCATACCCATCCAACCACACACATGCTGTGTGGACCACAGGTATCACCCCAGCCCCATGCTGGCATACCCATCCAACCACACACATGCTGTGTGGACCATAGGGCTGCCCTCGACCAAAGATTATCCTGGTCGACCAGAAATCGACCACAGCTCCAACCAATCGATTGGTCGAAAAGGGGTCTAAAAAAAACCCGCACTATACCCGATAGCTGATCATTATAAATAAAAGCTATTTGCAGTGTTGTAACATTACCGGAATGGACAGACTGAGCGTGACATGCAACACCTGGCCACCTGCTCAGTTCAGAGAAAGCCTGCGCGATGGTTATGTAACGTTAGCACTTAGTACACGGGGCATGGTTAATTAGTTGGTAGAAAGAATAGCTAGATAGCTTTTGCGATTTATTCCAGTAACAGCTTACAACAGTCTGTCTAACATTACCTGAGTTGGAGTGTATGTATCAACTGTGAACTGTGAGTGAAAGCGGCTGGATGTCCAGTCTCACTGATGACTCAGTCTCATCTCATAAGGTGCGTACTGCGCTCGTTAACAGGCAGCTTGTTAAGAGCTGATGGCTGAAACGTGTCCATTGTTTGCGCTGATAGCTGAGCCATTTAATTGTTAATTCCATCACTCTGCTGGTTCCTCACCTTTCTGCTAAAACTGTCGTTGACCGTCTCTAGCCTGGATCACTCCCTGTGTGCTTCTAGAAAAGGTCCGTGTTGCAACTTGCTTCCGTGGTAGGGGTGGGGGGAAAAATCGATACACCACAGTATCGCGATATTTTGCCTGACGATATTGTATCGATATTTGGACGCCAAGTATCGATATTGCATGCCAGGCCACCGGGCTACTATAAACTTTAGTTCCAAGGCCAGCAGTAAACAAACGGTAGCATATTTTCATTTTGTTTTAACAGTAACAGTTTTGTCATAACAGTAATTTACAAATTCCCCAGTTACTGAATGGGCTGCACAAGATGTTTTGTGTAAGTGAAGTGAAGTTGCAAAAACTACATAAGTACAGTAGTCCACACACACATCCAGTTAAGGTGGACTGTAAGTAGACTGTAACAAACAGTTCAGTTTGTCAGGTGCATGCAACTATGACATGACTTTATGAAAGTTGTTGGTCTGTCTACTTGACAATGTTGCTGCAATAAAATGGTTGAAGTCAGATGTACAGACTGAAAAATGGTTCTTATATAAACCAGATGTTGACAAAGTTTTCCTTTGGGGACATCATTTGCAGTTGAAAAAGTAAGAAATCGAAATATATCGAAATATCGCAATATTCAATATATCGCAATATCGATATATCGCAATATCGAAAATATCGCAGTATCGCAATACTATCGTATCGTGACTCAAGTATCGTTTCAGTATCGTATCGTGGGCATCTGGTGATTCCCACCCCTATTCCGCGGCACGCTACTTCGTTCCGGATCGCTTTTATTTTTATGAAATTGAATTTGTCCTATGAAATTATTAACAACAGCGATTGCTCGACCAACGTGAATCTCGTCGACCAAGAGCACGTCGACCAAACAATCGGCCAATCGACCTGGAGGGGGCAGCCCTAGTGGACCACAGGTAACACCCCGGCCCCATGCTGTCATACACACCCAACCACACACACACACACACACACACACAGTGTGGATCACAGGTATCACCCTGGCCCCATGCTGTCATACCCACGCAACCACACTGTCCACATAGGGTTGTTTATGCATCCTGTTTTCTGTAAAGCACTTCGTGACACGTTGTTAAAGTGCTCCATAAATAATAAATGAACCTGACTTGTGTTGACCAGCCACAGTGGTTGGACACGTTCACTCCTTCAGGGATAGAAATTCTCATTAATTTCCTGACAAAATGGCCGGCAGAGTGAACAAACATTTCAGTCCCCACCCTAAACGTAGCAGCAGCGTTGAGCTGATGGCTGCCTGGTGTAAGTTAGCATCTTGGCTGTAGCCTGTGAGTCGTGTCTAACGTTCTGTCTCTCCCTACAGCTGTACAAGCGCTTCAACCTCCCCGGCAGCCCTCCTGAGACCATGGGGAAGGGCCGGGATTGGAACGTGGACCTCGTCCCCAAGTTCCTCATGGCCAATGGTAAACAACAATCACCCAACTCCTTGCTTTATGTGCATCTTGTGGCTGCAAACCCAAAATCAGTTTCTGTCATGTTTCTCCCAGGCGGCAAGCTCAGGGTTGGACAGATGAAGCCTATGGGGAAGTGATAAAATCTGTAGTTCCTCCACTTAACGTTGTCTCCAAAAGCAAGTCAGTCCCCAAGTCAGTTCACCCCATGTTAAAATGCCAGACTTTAGAACAGGATTAAACATGTTTACAGCCTGGTTCAAAAAATGGTTTTCGTGTCTATAGCTAATTTCACCTTTCATGACAACTGTACAGCCCAACGGGGGGGTGACTTTTTTAAATATAATTCAGCCATTTAGAGTAAAATAGACGATAGAAAAGACTGTTTTGGGCGTGATTGACAGATCGCCTGTCCAGTGATTGCGCAGCTTGCTGATCACGGACCAATAGCAGGCGGAGCTGTGGCTCTGTGGGAAACCCCTGGTCTCGCACGAGCTATGCAGAACCCCAAGATGGTGATGATGGCCACATGCCCATACTCTGGACTTCAAAACAGAAGTCCACGGTGGCGCAGTGGTAGCGCTGTCGCCTCACAGCAAGAAAGGTCCTGGGTTCGATTTCCCCCTGGGACGCTGAGGGTGTGTCCCCATTCCCATGTCCTCAGTGCCTACGGTCCAGGTGGGCTCGTCAAAAGAGCCTTTCTGTGGCTGCATTCCGTTCCACAGGGGACTTCACACTGTATTCCCTACTCCCGGCTCTGTGCTCAGGGAATGTCGGTTAAGGGAACTTCCCTCGACAAAATTCCTCTATTCTGAACACCCTGTCAACTGTGCGTCGCCCTGTGGTGACTGCTGCTACATTGATAGCCGATCATGTATGTAATATTAATATAAAACAAAAACCCATGTTGTTCTATTGAACTGTATGGCACCTGTGAATAAAAGTGATTTGATTATTTACAAGATGCATGGTGTCATTCCTAAAAGAGATTGTTTGCAGATTGTGTTTATTTTTGTTTTATGCAGATTGCTATGTAATATTATGTTGATTATTTACCGAATAATATTATGTAATATTAATATCGTGAACTTAGATGAGATTAATTCTTAATTATGAATGGTGCCCGATGGGTCTCACGCACCTGTTGTCACCGCGGGAAACGAGCTGCTCGGCAGTGAGGTGCAATGACTGATGGGAAATCTTGCGTGTCAACTTCAGCCCAAGTGAAGTAGCGTTGTTCACTTCTTCCCTACACCGTGCACAGTTCCCTTTGAACCGACCATTTTGGCTCCCTGCAGTTTGGAATCTTGGTTGACATGGCAGAATACCCTGTGCAGTCCACTTCGGTGGGAACAACTTGCTGAACGGAATGCAGCTTGAGTGTAATTTGCATGTTCTCCCCGTGCTCCCCTGGGGTTCCCTCCAGTACCCACTAAAAAAATGCCCCCCCCTCCCCCCCATGTTTTTTAGAGGGTGGTTCTTACAAAAGTCCAAAAAGCAATGTATTCATGTAATACAGATGGTAATTTGCATGAGAAATAAATAAAAAGAAAAAAATCTGTTATAATGATCATCCGCTTATAGTGATCAATTTGATCCGTCCCAAGGTGATCACTATAAGAGGAGTGCACTGTATTTTAAATGCAAATGTTGTACTCTTGCATGTTTACAATACTGGCATAGCTGAGCGCTTAATAGGGGTCGACCGATTATCGGTTTGGCCGATTATAATGGCCGATATTCATCATTTTGCCGATTATCTGTATCGGCATTTTCATTGGCTGTTTGCCGATATCATAATTTAATAAAAAAGTGCGCTAATTTGCGGCTGCTGCACCTGGAAGAATCCTCTCCTACAGTAATTCCCTCTGTGTGTGATCTGGAGCAATGTCCCGCCCACAGCGCTATCTGATTGGTTACACATCAAGCAATAGCCTATCAGAGGGCTCAGAGATGAAATCTTGACACCTCACCTCAGTGCTCTCTGTTCAGCGCAGCCTGCACTAGACAGGGGGACAGTGCGAGGCTGCCTGAAGCGAGAGCAGCGGACTAGTTGGCTGTTGTGACTGTAACAGTCACACTGTGTTAAGGAAAAGCAGCAGATATTGCCATGCCAAAGTTGTAATAAAGTTAATATACATAATAATTACCTACGCTGACATTGCAAAAACACCACGATCTTATGAGCGATTCGTATGAAGCGCTGCCTCGCACAGTGCAAAGTGTGGAGTGTGGAGAGGTCTGTCTATCATTGAGAGAGATGAAGCAGTTTAATTGAAAATGCGCGCATGCACTTTGTTGCAGTGATAACGATAACAAGATAACAGAGATTATTTGTGTACTGATAGCATAATATATCTTTGAGTAACTTTGGTGCCTGCAGTGCTGTCGCGCTGCGTGTCCGAAAAATACATTGGCAGCCAGGCATGTCTGGGCAAGCTGCAGAGCAGACTTTTTTTCTCTTCTCTGCCTGGAACAAGGAACCGAATAAACTAGGATGAGACATTTCGTCAGCGGAGCGGACTCTGTTTGGAATGAAACAAGGAACCGAATAAACGAGGATGAGACATTTCGTCAGCGGAGCGGACTCTGTTTGTTTGGAATGAAACAAGGAACCGAATAAACGAGGATGAGACATTTCGTCAGCAGACTCTGTTTGTTTGGAGGATGCACGGATGAACATGTTTGTTTCAGTATTCTCCTTTGAGAGCCTGGGGGTGAGGTTATCAGGTGTAAGCGGAGGGAAACCCTCTATTATCTTGTTACTGTAGTGAGTCGGTGTTAGTTTGTTAAAAGTATAAGTCCACAGATTTATCTTGATAATATGCCCAAGTCTCCACTAGATTGAGCACACACGCACACACACACACACACACACACACACACACACACACACACACACACCACTTTGCTTAATGTTAATAGTGTGACTATTTTCAATTAATATTGCAGTTGGATAAACTGAAGAAAATGCATTTTAACAATCGGTCGTGTTATTCAAAATTTTGACACCAAGATTTTCTATTTTACTGCAAATATATATCGGTTCCAAAATATCGGTTATCGGTCTGCTTGACTCGCGATAATCGGTATCGGTATCGGCCATGAAAAAGCCATATCGGTCGACCCCTAGCGCTTAACATGCTTTTTACTGTCACAAGTTAATTCACCTTTTGGCACAAGAGCGAGCACAACTGCTGGTTTGGGGGTTTGAGGATGAAGCTGACCTTTCTGTCTTCCCTGCTCAGGTCAGCTGGTCCGCATGCTGCTGATCACACAGGTGACTCGCTACCTGGATTTCAAAGTGATTGAGGGCAGCTTTGTGTACAAGAAGGGCACCATCCACAAAGTCCCCTCCACTGAAACTGAGGCCCTGAGATCTGGTAAGTCATGTGGGCAGGGTTCTTGAAATCCTTGAAAGTTTGTGAATTGGAGGGGGGGGGGGGCGTCAAGACATCAAAAGTGTTTGAAAATAGACATGGGTCATTGAAAGTGCTGGGATTTAGGGTTTTGCCTGCATAGAGAATTACGAGGTGATCGCCTCCGTCAAATTTTGCTCTGCCTAGACTTCTCGACAAGGGAAAAGAAAATCGTTTCTAGCGTTATTGACATTTGTGAATCGTGTTGCAGTCGGTGGATTTCTGTCCCCACAGTGGGGATCCTGTAAAAAGTAACCAAATACGGATGTAGTACTTCTCTCCTTAGCTCTTATATTTGTTGATTTTTAAGCGGTGACGCCGCTTCTATAAGTGACAATGTGTGTTTGTGGGTGAGATGTGCATGGGAGAGATGTGGGAATGAGATTTAGCCTAGGCCACTCCCCCAGCTCGCCGGTTGGCACAGACAGAGACACATGTAGAGAGAGAGAGAAGAGCGTCTCGTCTTGAGGACTATAGCTTTTCAAACCACACACTCTCTCACACATCTGGAAATGAATGGAGAATTAATTTCCTCATTGGCACGCTATAGACCTTATTCACAGTGCGGCCATCTTGGATTACGTCATCGCACAGGGTGGCAACGCGTCTGAGCCTGCGTTACAACCCATGTAAACAATGGAGCGGTGGTCCCAAAACCTGAGTTCTGTTCCACCAATTTCTTTTGACAAAATTGATAAATGGGCAGATGACAACGTCAACATCCCCAAAAGGATTAAAAAGAAGGGCTACAGTAACTGGATTGAAGGGTACATCCACGATATTCAATGTAAATTAGGGTGCAACGTTACTGTGTACAAAGACTTGCTATCTGTGCAGTGCTTGCTCCGCCGTCATATTAACTTCACTTATCGTGATTTTTGCATGTTAATCATGAATCAATCTAACACGATTAATTTGTAATCTGACAACTTTAGTAGCGCTAACATTGCTGACATCGTCAGTTAGCTGTAAGTAGATATTGGCCACTTGACGTTTCCATGCTAACATTGTTTTATTAAATGGATGAATGAGCGTTATTCTATCATTAGTATCCTACTTTTCAGATAGGTTTAACGTTGAAGGATACGTTCATATCAAATTACATAGCCTGGAAGCTTGCTTCAAATTACATATAGCTTGCTTCAAATTACATAGCCTGGAAGCTTGCTTCCAGGCTATGTAATTTATCTACTATGTAAAATATCTACTTACAGCTAACTGACGATGTCAGCAATGTTAGCGCTACTAAAGTTGTCAGATTACAAATTAATCGTGTTAGATTGATTCATGATTAACATGCAAAAATCACGATAAGTGAAGTTAATATGACGGCGGAGCAAGCACTGCACAGATAGCAAGTCTTTGTACACAGTAACGTTGCACCCTAATTTACATTGAATATCGTGGATGTACCCTTCAATCCAGTTACTGTAGTCCTTCTTTTGAATCCTTTTGGGGATGTTGACGTGGTCATCTGCCCATTTATCAATTTTGTCAAAAGAAATTGGTGGAACACAACTCAGGTTTTGGGACCACCGCTCCATTGTTTACATGGGTTGTAACGCAGGCTCAGACGCGTTGCCACCCTGTGCGATGACGTAATCCAAGATGGCCGCGCTGTGAATAAGGTCTATGGAGAGAGCAGCTCGAAACACGCGGACACAGTGTCAGAGAGAGGGGCGTGGTGGACAAGGGTCAGACCTGCAAACCTGCACCGCTTACTTCAACACCTGAGTGTGATTTTGTCTTACATCGTCGCTCTAGGGCAGAGGTGCCCAAAGTCTTTCCTATGAAGGGCCAAACATTAAAGGAGGACTTACCCCCTAGATATGTATCAGAACAGTGATTTGAAAATACCTATGGAAAAAACCAAGAAATGACATATATACTCTTGTCTATACTAAACTCTTTGGCTGTGTTCAAGTCAAGATTTTTTTTCTGAAATCGACGCCATTACAGTTTGCCTACCGCCTCAAAAATAATTTATTTGAGAGGGGCAATATCTTTTATAAATATCAACAACTAGCCAACGCTGGTGGTCTGTATGGAAAGAGTGTTGCTCAAAATGGTTGAAAGTGATATCAATTTGGCCATTCAGTGGCGAACTAGAAATTTAATTATTTTTGTCCCATTTTGTCCCATGTGTGTGTGCGTGGCTTGTCTAAACTTACGTTAAAAGAGCCTCGCTGCTCGCAGCACACAGCACAGTGAGGACAAACCTCTCGCTCTGGGGTAACACAATGCGAGATTTCTCCACGTAATTCCCTCGTCTAACTAGAGATAAACCGCGCAATGAAATCCGTTTTTAATTTGCGTTTTGGGGCTTTTCGTGATTCTTGTTGAAAGTTACAGCACCTCTGATTTTTCCTCTCAGGGCGCAGGAGGCAGCACAGAGCTCTTCTCCTCCTCAAATCCCCCCGAGGAGCACACACACACAGACAGAGCCAGTCGCTCTGCTCTGCTGACTTGATTTTGTGAAAAGTTGGCGTTGCTTGTACACAGTGATGATATTATATTAGCCGATATGTTTAGAGAAGCTTTGTCACGTTGTCACGTCGTAGTATAGCGTTATATTTTACATGTCCGCTAAACTGCGATGAGATTTGTTTGCTGAAATGTCAGACTGTTGAAAGCCCCCGCCTCTCACTGCTGCTGTGTGCTGCTGCTGCGCGCGCCCCCGCGGGTGCATGAGAGAGCAGACTTTCCCGTTTGACTGGCCGAGAGAAAGTGCTTCCAAGTCGGACTGATAGCCGCGGAAATGTCAGACTGTGCTCTCTCTGCTCTGGCCGAGTCCGAGAGAGCCCAGCTGCTGCTGCGCGCGCCCCCGGAGCTTGGGGCTAGTGCATGAGGTTACAGTACGACTCTCCCGCCCGCTCCCGCCTGCCTAGGCTGGAGACAGTGCTTCCAACTCGGACTGATAATATAAACATCATCATTCGAGCTTATCCAGGTAAGATATTAATAAAGTAGTGACACATTCAGCGGGAAACTAACTATAATTAAGACATGTGCCAACTTTGACGACGTTTGGTTCAGTATTTTAAGAGCAAACTTCAATAGGAATAGGCTTGGAGTTCTGAGGAGCCGAAAGGGTACAGGGGGAGTAGTGGAGTAACTATCTTGAAATCCCATAGTCTTTGGGGACAACCTGACGTCAGGTTGTACCAAATCTCCCATTCATTTGAGAAAAAAAAAAAAGCAGTGTTCGACCCTTAGAGGGCGCTTATGCCAGATATGCTGCTGAAAAATGATACAAATGGTCAAATGGCAACAGTTTGGTGTCAAATGTGGAAATTTTGACCAGAATTCTTCACACAACACCCCCAAAGTCATATACAGTATATTGGTTAAAAGCTGAAAAAAAGTGTTTTGGAGGTAAGTTCTCCTTTAAACTCGATGGAGGGCCGTGGGCCGAAAAATCTTACGTGAAATGATATTACATTATAATGTATTAGTAATCTATTTTACAGACAATTTACTTTCTAAATCTAAAATAAATTTTAAAAATGATAAAAACACTACTACGCTACTAGAAATAAGGTGGATAATGTTGTTCTAGGAAGTGAGTGAAGCTTATTCCGCTGCTGGAACTCATTGCTTGCCTCTCTGGAAAGGTCTGGAAAGGAGCCCGCTGAAGGTCAATCAATCAATCAAGCTAAGTCAATAATACCATTATTTTAACAAGCAAACTGCCTCCCTCCCTCCAAAGGGTTGATGGGGGTGTTTGAGAAACGGCGCTTCAGAAAGTTCCTGCTGTTTATCGCCAACTTCGATGAGAACGACCCCAAAACCATGGAGGATGTCGACCCCAAAAAGACGCCGATGAGGGACGTCTTCAAAAAGTTTGACCTGGGCCAGGACGTCATAGACTTCACCGGGCACTCCCTCGCACTCTACCGCACAGACGAGTGAGTCGTCTTTCTGCTTGTTTCAAAAATGTCTTTATAATACTACAATACATATCGTTCCTCCAGCTGTGTTGTAAATTGTACTAAGTTGCAGTTGCATTGGATTTTTAAATGCTTTCCATCCCCCTCCGCCCAGATACCTGGATCACCCTTGCATAGACGCAATAAACAGGATAAAGCTTTACAGTGAGTCTCTGGCCAGATACGGCAAGAGTCCGTACCTCTACCCCCTGTACGGCCTGGGAGAGCTGCCTCAAGGCTTCGCCAGGTAGGAAAAACGGCAGTGCATCATAAGCTCAGATATCAATGGGTGATTCTAGTCACACAGTGGTGGGGTTGGGTGGAAGAAATAAATTCACCGCTGCATTGCATTTTTTTCCCCTGTTTCATAATTTACTGTAAATCCTGACATTGTAACTCTTGTTGTTTTACGGAAGAGCAGGTTTTGTTTACCGCTTTTGTAAAGACTCTTCAGATAAAAAAATAAAAGGGCAGACATGCACTCAATAAAATTAACATTATCTGTAAGCTTTGCTATGTATTGAAATATTTGTCTCAGCGACTAATTCAGTCAGGCCCAGACATGCCGCGGCACGAAGCGATTTTCAGACCAAAAATTCAGGCCAAAATGATGCTTACAAACACAACCCGGACTATACACTACACACAAACTCATCTAAATTATAATTAAATACTGAGGGTTGAACTGATTAAAGCTTAATCAATTTATCAGATTTCTTCTTCTTCTTCTTCTTCTTCTTCTTCTTCTTCTTCTTCTTCTTCTTCTTCTTCTTCTTCTTCTTCTTCTTCTTCTTCTTCTGTGTGTGTACTTTTTAGCAGATACAGCTTCTTCTCACAGTTCCTCTGTTCTCCACCTCCACACAAAATCAATAAAACAATAATCTAAGAGTGACTTGAGGTTAATGAGGTACCAAAGAAGTTAAAGGAATTAACTCTATAAACTGTATGGCAACCATGAATAAAGCTAACCTTCACACATAGCAAGTAACCCTGCAACAGGCATATCAGTGTTATTCTAAACATAGGCTACGATTTAACACATGACCAAAATGGCTGGCCACTTAGCATTATGCTAGTGGGCATTTGCATATCAACAGACACATTAACAAACAGCTTAGCAGGAGTAGTTTACACCTCAGCTCAGTAGCACCCTACAATGATGATCACAGGTACCCAATACATTAGATGCAGGGCATGTTGCCCCCATTCACTTCATAGTAAACTCTGGTTGACTAATGAAGAAGTTCATTTACAAAATATAACAAAATAAAGACTTCATTTTTCAACCAACTCAATGATCATGGTGTTTAACACCTTACTCACTATAGAAAAGAGACTTCATCTACCTTGGCTGTTGTCAGTCTGACGCTCCCAGGGAGAAATACAACACTTCCTTGTTATTTTCTGGGTGATCAATTTTCCGGGAGTGTAGATGAGTAACTTCCTCTAGACCTAGCCATATTTTCAAAATAAAGGCCGTATGTTGCATGCATTTCTGATCACCAATAGCATTTTTTTTTTTTTTTAGGGCTTTAAAGCATGAATGAGAGATGAATAGAGGAGGGCCAGCTATTCTTATTTTTGTAAATAAAAAAAGACCCTCTACCAGGGTGGGCTGAGACTATCTCCGGGTGGCTGAAGCCCACCCAAAAAGGGCCCCTGTATCTCACCCTAATATACCCTGCCCCGTCCCCCTAATAAACAAAAGTGTCTGGTAGGGAGGGATGTAAAATGTCATCATTTGAACACATGTATTTGACTTTAGTAATGTAAATTATATCACATATGGAATGAATTGTGTGGCCCACCCACTTTTATTCAGGCATACCTGCAATTTTATTTCTGGCTACACCACTGGCCCAAAGTATCAATAATATGGGGTGTAGTTGATCTTCTGTTTGAATGAACTTCCTCTTGTGTTCCTGTTTCAGGCTGAGCGCCATCTATGGAGGAACCTACATGTTGAACAAGCCCATCGACGAGATCGTCATCGAGAAGGGAAAGGTGGTGGGAGTCAAGTCTGAGGGAGAGGTGAGCATGTTGTATTCGAAGCATTTAGTCCCAAAACCAATCATCCATCACAAGTCAATGCTTACTCAAAGAAGAACCATTGCCAGCATGGAAGTGCTTCAGGAAAAATATCCGTTTTGGAGGATCGGGTCACTTGTTTTTTAAGCAGTGCAGCTGCTTCTATATGTGATATGTGTGTCCGTCGGTCCGTTTGTAGCATGAGACGTCCGGGGGCGGGGCTAGGAAAAAGAGGTCACATAAAAGAAAATCCCATTGACTTTTAGACGAGGGAACCAGAAGTGCTAACATCCAGGTCTTCCGGACTCATTCCTGCTGTACTCTATTGCCCATGTTTTAGCTGTGTTGTTTCTTCATCAAGGCAATATCGAGGAGATATTGGCTCAAAGTAAGCCAAGTGTCAGCAAATACAGAGAAGAGCGTGCATTGTTTGTGCTTCAGTAACGAATCTTGCACGAGAATGGTGTGCCTGTTGAATACCCACCAATTAAATATTCCTGCTGCAAAGTCAGCCCCCTTAACACTGGAATAAAGATCGACTGTAGAGGCTATAAAGAATAGACTACTAGAGGAATAAAAGCATCCATAACATTTATTTAGGAACACAATTATTATTTTTGCAACAGTTTGGTGCTTTCACTATTTTGTGCTCTAGCAATCCAAATTTACTACTAGGGACTGGAATTTCATGCATTTTCCTTAACGATCAATTAATCATTAACTCATTGAGTGCCAATGACGTCGATCGGCGTCAAAGTAAATAGTAACGTTGAGTGCCAAAGACGTCGATCGGCGTCAAATGCGTTTTTTGACGGTGGGACGTGGATCAAAGACTCAGCCATCTCCTGTACAAATATTGTAGCTATTGAAGGTGTATAATCTATTTTACGGACTCATTAGGTGGCGACAGTGCTCTCCAGATTAGAGAAAGGTCAGGAAAACAGGAGGAAAAAGCCCCGTGATGAAAGAGAAACCGCTCATGCTGCAGCCAGAGCCATATAGATTGCTCTGGCTGGAGCTGACGTTGGCTGCGAACAGCAGTCAATCCGCGCCCACAACTGAGTCCCTCTGTCTCTGCTGTATAGTTTCTCCACACGATTAGCCGCCAGAAAAACAGCACCCGACGCCGAAGGGCCAAACCATTCTCAGCAGTCCGGTTTGGCTTTTCCGTGTCGCGCTGGGAGCCGGCGCACAAAAACGGAGCACTCCGAAAATAGACGCTGGGTGCGTGAGGCTGTGTGTTAGTGTGGGGAGGAGTTTGCAGCTGAGAGGGGGAGAGGGGGGTGGGGCACGCAGGGCACCACACAACTACACCACATCACTACATCAGAAAATATTAGCTTCACAGTCAGTGAATGTGCTTGAAATGCTTCATTTCACAAAAGGCTGAATATCTCAGCTTCTAATTTGAAACGCCTGTTTTTGCTTAAAACAACCTATATTCTCCGGCTCATAACTAAAGAACGGAAAATGGTATCAATAAACTTTTTTTTGCTGATGATACAATAGTCTCCTCGTTCTTTGTGCGTGTTTGGTGTTTACATAGTAATATCACACAATATTCTGTGGGCCTCGAGAAATCACTGAAAACGCTCTGAAACTCTGGCACTGGGAGCGTCCGTTCTCCAAAAGTGGCTGGCACTCAATGAGTTAACGTTGTTTCCCCCACCCCGAAAAACATGTCTCGTCTTTTTCTCAGTTCAAGTTTTATTTAACCTCACAGTCACCACAGTAGCTGCATGTTATTTATGTGACATTCGTGGCATGAATCATAAATGAAAATAATAATAAAACAATAATTAGCCTAAAAAAATAAGGCTCACCTCCTTTGAACAGCCGCTCTTGTTCGCCTGTCCTTGATGGTATGGTATGGTATAGTATGGTATGGTGTTTATTCTTAATCCCGAGGGGAAACATGGTTTGCCACCAGAGCGAGTACAGATACACAAACAGGAAAAGTAACATACAGCACAATACGAGTTACATAACACAGTACAAAAAAAAGAGAGCCTCACAATGCAGAGCTAGCAGTGTTCATTAAATAATTTTACAGCAGCAGGAACAAAGGACCTTCTCAATCGCTCAGTAGAGCACCGAGGCATCAAAAGCCGATCACTAAACGAGCGTCGCAGAGCATCAAATACATTATACAAAGGATGGCCTTCAAAAGGAGGAGGAATAGAGTTCAACTTCGTCCTTGTTCTCTTGGTTATAGTGATCTCCAAGGAATCAGGGGGAAGGCCAATCACTGAGCCAGCTTTACCACATCTCCTTTTCCACGATAAAGCAAAGCTTCTGTGTTATTGTCTCTGCGACTGCACGCACATCACTACAGCTTCTCTTGGCTAAAGCAGATGCGATAGTTTGCTGGGAGGACGATGTTCCACTTTCGCCTTGCACTGCAGCCATCGGGTGCTGAGTTTTAAGGTGGTACATCATTAATGGGGTACTGAAGTTGTATTTGAGAATGGCGTTGCAATATTTACATTTAGCATTTTCATCTTTTAGTGTGTAATGCTCCCACACTGGGCTGTGTTTTGCTCTTGCTAGCGCTCATTTTGCCATCTGTTTGTTTCCTACTTCCTCATGTGAGGACCTTCTCATGTGACCACTCCTTCTGTTGCATGCATCAGCTGGGTGAGGTACGCCCTCTGCTGGACTGGTATAAAAGTTAACGCACACTGAGCTCTGGAGATTGAAGTGATACAAAGTAACAAAACATGTTGTCGGTCACAACAGTTAATTGATTTTAATCGGTTACATTCTTAACGATGGTTAATTGTTAACATCCCTAGGGCCAACACAGTATTGGATTGAATGTATCTGATCCATCTAACCTCTCTTGCTTTCTCCCTCTCCCTCTCTCTCTCTCTCTCTCTCTCACACAGATTGCCCGCTGCAAGCAGCTGATCTGTGACCCCAGCTACATTATGGATAGGGCCACCAAGGTGGGCCAGGTGATCCGGGTCATCTGCATCATGAGTCACCCCATCAAGAGCACCGGTGACGCCAACTCCTGCCAGATCATCATCCCCCAGAATCAGGTCAACAGGAAGCATGGTGAGCGCATTCAGGAAGTGATGAGAGAAGCTTTTAACTTTTAATTTCCTTATTACAAGAAATGCGATGCTTTCCAACGCACCTGCATCTGATAGTTGGATGTGTGAATATCTCAAAACAAAATAGTTACTTCATGCAAATCAGGAAGATCATGTTTTATTCTAACATTAAAAGGGTGAAGCCCGTGAATAACCGTTATGAATAAATGGTAAATTGATAGTTAATTAAACATTCGTTTATAGTAATCTCACTACTATAATAAGGCGGCCTGTGTTCTGCGGCGGCGTGCAGTTGAGCGCACGGAGCGTGCTACAAATGAGCACGTGGAGCTAGAAATGAGCGTGCAATATTTCTAGATTTACTGGTAATCTCTCGAGGCACATTTTCAATTTGCATGAAAATCTGTTGGCATGGTCAAAGAAAATCTGGATAATAGTGAAATTAGCCTGGTTTAACTTTTTTCTGTTTTCAGACCACACTAACGACGTTGTCATGTAAACGGAAGGCCAAAATGCAACAGAAGTTTGATGCAGGGAAACTGGGCCTTAGGCCTATACATGACAGGCCTACCTGTAGTTTACACGACAACGCTCCCTGCATAAACCGGCAAACTTTTGTTGTGTTTGGGCCTCCCATTTACATGACAATAACACCGGCGTTATTGGAGCCTGAAAAAAAAGAAGTGAAACCAGGGTCCAGAGTGGAAATCTGATAACACCGCTTTTACCGTCACTGTGTAAAGTGGCAAAAGACAATTCTTGTGAAAACTAGCCTATCAATATAGCACTCAACAAACAATCATGACATCATAGTCTGATAATGAGTTGTTAAAAATACATAATCTGCGATAAACGCCTGCTAACACTCACCTCACGGCCAGGCGCATTGATTTCCTCAAGGGCCATGTGAAGTGCTGCAAAGAAAACAGGTTGTTTTATAGGGCTTTACTGGGTTTTTATTCTGCAATGCAACCAATCTGCAGCAGTTTAACTTTATCACCATTACTGACTTCTGTGTCACTCTATGATGTGGATTCATTTAAAGTTTAGTCCTATAAAGCTAAATCAATCCCGCTAGAAATAGACCGAATACAGGAAGCTAGGCGTTTTTACCTTCTGTGTCTGTTATCATTTTAGTACAATTATGTTAAAAATGTAATATGCTGCAAATAGCTTTTTATGTTTATTTACAATTCATTTAGGCTATCAGGTATAGTGCGCCCAGTACACTGCACTGTGGCCGACCCATGAGCCCCCCCCCCATAGACAGAAGACTGCTCATGAACTGGAAGCCTATAATTCATTATTGGCTCACTTCCACCACATTTTACTGCCCTGCACAGCTCGTCACCACTCGGCTCTAATCGTTTCGGCTCGATGGACGTTTTGCTTCCACCGCGGATCATCTGCCCCCACCCACCCCCGCCCACAGCTGGTCGTCATAGCGACCGCATATCTGTCCTTCGCTTATAGCCGAAGTAGGCTATAACATAACATTACAATTAAATCCATCCACAGAACTTTTAAACTGTTTATGAAATACTGGTGCCTCTAAATGACCTACAGTGTACATGGGCGAATGTGACAATCGACCAGGAGAATGGATATCACTTTGTAGTTAGTCAAACTCACAGGCATGCACTGCGCTGTGCGGGGACGGGAGAGGCGCAACAGAGTGAAGCCTCTACCCCGCGGCCTCTCACCAGGCAAGACCGCGGCTTCACCAAACACCCGCTGCGGCCTAGCAGAGCGCTGCAGCCTCCACTCAGCTACAGAGCTCCCTGAGCGAGCAGCAGACTTTTTTCTCAGACAATTGAACACCCGCCACGATTTTATTTCACCGGAGGCGAAGGCAGCAACACAAAAGACTGATGGAAATATACATAACAGAAGAGAAGGTAAGCCCACTAAACTGGTATGCAGCCGCCAGCATTGCATATGACAGTCAGTAGACAGAGTAAACACGATTCTGCCTGACCAATCAGTCGTCAACAATGTTTTCACGTCACCATATGAACCCGGGTTCACAGAATAGAACCACGACGAGGCAGGTACTAAAAGTAGCACGACTCGAACCCAATACAACCCGGGCTGGGATAGTTTTTAGTGGTGGAATGAGACCATTTATCGAGTCGAGCGGAGCGGGATCGCGCTACTACCTGCGGTGGAAATGGGCCATATGTGAAAGGTTTTGTTTCAAAGATGCTATATATACTTTCCTCTCAAATGTTCCTGTGTTGTAGTTTAGTCTTTGTTTATTTACCGTATATCGCCCTTTAGCACAAGGATGTTTAGTTTTTAGTTTTTTTTCTCATACCAGCACAACACAGACTTCATATACTATACCACACCATATATACTACACACACAAATGAACTTTGGAAAAAGCTCTACACACCTTTAGCTCTGCGAGAGCTTGAACCATTTCGAAAGCTGTCTTCAGATGGGACAGGCAGCGGACTACAAGAATGAAGGGAGGACGAATATTAATCTTGTTTTTCTGTCTTCCAGACATCTACGTGTGCATGATCTCCTACGCACACAACGTGGCGGCCCAGGGGAAATACGTAGCCATCATCAGCACCACAGTGGAGACGAGCGACCCCGAGAAAGAGATCAAGCCCGCCCTCGACCTGCTGGAGCCCGTCGAGCAGAAGTTCGTCAGCATCAGCGACCTGAACGATCCCACTGACATGGGCAACGACAGCCAGGTAGGATTATTATTATTATAGGCTCAGATGAGATGTTAAGGATCATGGCAGCAAAGAACAGGACATAGTAGATATGAATTTGAAAAAATAGAACATATAATATCACAGCCCCCATCTGCCTTGAATTAATTATCTCTCTGTTCACTATAGATACTTTTACAATCTACAAATGTACAGTCCAGTGCAAGAGTATATGCACGATAATGTGCATCATTGGCTATTTGCCAGTAGGCCTTTACCTAGGTAGGCCTCAATATTATCTTGATGATTACTAAAAAGATGAAGATTGTAATATGCTTCAATTACTAGGTACTTAAAAACCAATTTATTTTATCAATCACAATACTTTTTTTCTCCTTTTTTCTTTTTACAAAAATTTAAAATGCTGATCCCTATTCACATGATCATATTTGTAAATTAAAGTAACATATTTAAAGACGTGTACCAACTTATGAACAGAAATATGTTCAGGTCACGTGCAGAAGTGCAAATCAGATTGTGCCAGGCATGTTGGAGGACCAGACAGATTGTGCAGGCATGGTGGAGGACCAGAGTAGTCCAGGCATGGTGGAGGACCAGAGTAGTCCAAAGTACTAACTTTTATTTTGTATAATTTGCATCCTATTTACATTCATTCATAAACCCCCACCCCACCACCTGATGGCCAAATGGGAGCAGGACACTAATGTTTGTCAATTCCTCCCTCGCTCTCCTACAGATTTTCATCTCCCGCTCCTACGATGCCACGACTCACTTTGAGACCACCTGCGACGACATCAAGGACATCTACAGGAGGATGACTGGCGCCGAGTTTGACTTTGCTGAGATGGAGCGCAAGAAGAATGACATCTTCGGTGACGCGGCCGAGTAGAGCGAGCGCACAAGAGAGAGAGCGCGACGCCACACTCCTGAATATCAGACAACGCTGCCGACAAACCCCAAATCTTATGAAAAAAATTGAAATTTAACACAAAAAATGTACACACACCGATGGGCTGGCTGATGATCCAAGTATATATGGTTTGCCCATTCAGGAACTTGATGATATAGAGAGATATGATATAGTGTTGCTGGATAGGGGAAGGGGTGGGACCTACTGTATGCTTTTTCTAATCACAGATGTTGCACTGAGAACTGGTTGCGCCTAACACCCGACATTCTTCTTCTACTTCATGTTACTCTGAGGAATGCATAGTCCAAAAATGCCAAATCAAATGATCAATAAAATCAGTAATATCTTTCAGTGTGTGGGAGGGTCAGTCAATTCTTTTTCAACGGATTAAATTGTAAAAAAAAAAAAAATTGGGAGAAATGTAATATCTACAGATGAGTTATTTTGTCTCTACAGATATTGTGTGTGTGTGTGGGGGTGGGGGTGGGGGTGGGGGGGCGGCTGAGAGAAGAGTGGCTTGGCTTCGTCCGTTTGTATTCGAGCGTGAGCTTAGCGGAGTATATTCCTGACGGCGAGAGCGTTTTCAGGCAGCGCAAACCTGACGTGTCATGTGAGGCAATACCTCAGCTGCCCGCTTAGTGAGACTTGACATTTTTTGTTGTTTTTATCCCATATATTGTCTCATCTCCAGCACTTATGGCACTATACTGTACTTCAGCCAAGCCACTACAGTAGGGCGAGTATAGTCGAGCATAAAGGCAAACCCACCTGAACCTGTTGTCAACAGCTTGAGCAACTATAAATATATTGGAGGAAACATTAGTTCCTGTATTATGCAAAGCGACGGAAGACCAGAGCATTCAAGCAACAGGTTGGGGTGGAGGGGTGGGGTTTGGTAAAGTTGACTGTAATTGCTATATAGAAGGACCAAATGTCTACTGCAGCAGTATTGATTTGATACGGGCCCTGTGGTATCACCTGTTTTCAACAACTCTGAAACATGTTGGGCTCAAATGATTTCTGTACTGCAAAGTAAAAAAATAATGACCTTGTGAAAAAGAAAAATGTGTGCTTTTTTCTTTTAGTGATCCTTTTTGCATTCCAGACAGTTTAAAGATTATCTCATGAAAGCCTGTGGAGAGAATAAAAGTACTGCACTTAGTAAATGAATGCCTTCAACAGGGAAGAAGTAACCCTGTTGTTCAAAGCAACTTTTATTAGTGCTCGTCAGTCGTCAGGTAAAACTTAACTGAAGCATCTGTGAACTTTGGCCTGTGTTGGACAATGTTGCTGGTTATTTATTGACATGATTTAAAGTATCAGCTGACAACCAACCATACAATGAATAGAGACTCACAAATTCAAATCATTTTTGAGGATTTAAGTTTGCAGTTTTCACATTATCTTCTAACACCACAATTTGGTTTACAATGTACTTTTCTGACATTTCCATTAGGGCCCATAGCTGTAGCACTGCTGAGAAATAGGTGATATATTTGTCCCAGAAATGGTATGTTAACAAAACATTTGGGTATGTAGTACTGTATATTACTTGATGCTTTCTATTTGGTAATATCTGCAATATACTACCACACAGAATTGGCTTATTTTGTGACGCCTAAACCAAGCACCAAAGAAATACAAGTAGGCCTACATTAATTTGACCTACTGCAATAAGAACTACTAAATGGTGCTTTACAGTCAGTTTGACATTGACCCATTCACACCGATGGCAGGCTACCACGCAGGGTGCTGGCACACCAACGGGAGCAATTTGGGGTTCAGTGGCTTGCCCAAGGACACTTCGACATGCAGATGGGGAGCAGCCGGGAATCGAACCACCGACCTCTTTTTTCCAAAGCGATTGGTGGACGACCCACTCTACCTCCTGAGCTACAGCCGCCCCTACTCCCACAATTCACTGCTAGTGGTGGTAGTAGTAGTAGTAGGCTACGCTCCCACATTAATGAGACTGACACCTGAGTGGTTTTTTTAAACTCAACACAGGAGCACACAAGGAATTTGAGACCCAACTTGTATTGTAGGGAAGGGGGACGCTGCTGCGTCACTAACTGCTTCTGTCACTTATTAATCGGTATAAGACTACAACTCCCAGCATTCGATTCGAGCGTGGAAGTCGGATAGGACACGTGGTTCTTTCCGCACGTAAACACGTTGTGGAAGAGTTTGTTTACAAACATCTCGTGTTTTTCTGTTAGCACAGGCTGTAACGTTTCGGCTCCTGTAGCGAAGGAAACCATGGAGGTTGAAACCGCTCGGCCGTATTTCTTCGGTGACATCGGTGAGTGCAAACTAAACATAGCTGACAGGCTTAAAACGCTTATAAATGGCTATTTGTCAGCATTTTTACTGTATAGATTGCTAACGTTAAGCTGTCAATGCCACGACATGCCCTAACGTTATACAAAAACGTAAAATTGCATACTGAGTGAGGTGTATATAGAGATTAAAAAGACCAGTTTGAAAAAAATGTCACCTGTAAGTTAACGTAACGTTATTATGTAGGTTTAACGTTAGAAGATAGTCGAACTGGTATCTTCATGCAGTTTTGACAACATCTGGAAGCTTATCTATGTTTTGGCCAGTCACAATATTAATAGCTTATCACAAATAGCCTACATTTTGTGATATTGATAAAAGACATAAATGCTAAATTATGCAGAATTACATGTTAAATAATCAAACTGATGTTCACCATTGAACTGGTAATGTGGTAAAAACACTAGTTTTCAAATAATAGCCTAGCCTACTCCAGTTTGTTTCTGAGATATTTTAATCAGTAGTTTACTTTGCATTATTAATTTAGTTTGTGTATTATGTTGTACTAATAAACAAATAGCCTATATGAAGTGGCCTATATGATGTCTATGGGCCTGTGGCCCTCATTCCATATCGCCGTCACACACCAACACGGGTTGCACACACAGGCCCTCGGTACGCTTATTTCACTGTATGCTCCATTCTCAAAGACCCGTCAGGGATGTAGGCTATTGCCGAACGCGCGGGCCCCAAGAGTTCAGTAGCCTGTACTACGAAGCTAGTTTAATGCCTTATCCGAGTAAGTTTGAGTTTAAACCTGGTTTAGCCGTACTACAAAGCAAGTTAACTTTCAATCACCATGGCAACTGACGCTGCAAAGCTAACCTGGTCGCGACCAGGTTAGCTTCAGAGGATAAGATCAAAATCCATGACAGACCCATATAATCGGCTCTCTGGAGTCACTCACCGTTCATATAAGATCGCCATATGAAAAATAGATTGCAGTCAACTGAGAATATAACAAGAAAAACATTTGTGGCTCTGTAGGCTACATAATTAAATTAAGCCTACTTACCACTTTATGTCTTAACAGCTCAACTATGCGTGGAGAAATATGATCACTATTAATCACCGCAGCGCATATCATAGGCTAAACGGAGCCTCAAATGGAGTGAGGGTGATATTCTCCTACATGCCAGAAAAGCCTATACATATAATATAGATGGGATAAATATGGGATAGCCCCAATACTAAATATGCAGGCTTCTTGCATGTTTCAGCTGGAACTGTGTCCTGTAGGCTGTATGCCAATATATGAGCAAAAATAGGCTAGTTTTTATCAATGAAAAGTATGCCCGCATCGTCTCAATTCAGTCCAGCAGTTTTCTCTTTTATATTAGGATATCATTATTATAGCCTATATATGAATTATTCGATCAGTGCAACCACACACACATAATGAGTGATAGAGATCATTATTCATTGAGCATGCTTTCTAAATATGGTCTAAATAGGCTTACAGATTGTGGAAATTTATAGACTGAGATTACACATTTAATGTACATTTACACTCGCACAAAGCTGTAGGAGACAGAAATCGCTGATCAAAGTAAATCAAATGACTGATGTGAATACAAGCGGCAGCTTTAGACAGTCCTTCCCCCAACTATATCCAACGCGGATTTTCATTCTGCCATAGGTTACATTAAATATCCGCTAAAATCTCTGATCCCACTGTGGCTGCGCTTTTTCATTCAATGAGGAAATGGGTGTGGAAATGGGTGTGGGCGTGGATCAACTCAGCTGTTCATAATGTGATTGGCTAACGCACCTCTTTCGCGTGGACGCGCGCCTGTGCACGAGCGAAAAACGTGCGCGTGCACAGGCAGATCCCAGGTCCACTTACACAGTAGAAAACCAGCGTCGTAGTATCAGTTAACTAGATAGCTTTGATCCTGTTCAGTCAAACCAGATCAAAGGGACTTATCGCGGATCTGTTAAACTAGTTTCGTAGTACAGGGCTCAGGGGCCACGGACCCAGAGCTGCTGCTGTTGCTGCTGTTGCTGCTGCTGCTTCTTCTTATTCTTCTTCTTCTTCTTCTTCTTCTTCTTCTTCTTCTTCTTCTTCTTCTTTTTATTTAGCCTATGTACAATACGGAAACGCTTTTCTGAACAGGTGTGTTTTTAAAATTGATTTAAAAGATGATACAGAATCAGCTTATCGAATAGCCTGCCCTTAGGTAGGGGCATTTTCCTTCGCAGGGCCACCCCGGGACAAAATGATCCTTTAGGGCCCCAACCCTTTATTTTGACAAAATGTTCAATAAGTTATATTTATGAACAATTAGAGGGTTATTGTGCTTTTGGCTTTAATTGAGTGTACCTGTGCTGTAGCCCCGCTATGACTCTTCCGGGTATGACATCATCCTCTACCTTACAAGAGTCCCGTATCCTTAGACTTGCCTGTGACTCTCGCTTCCAAGCTGTCTAAATCAGCCATATGCACGTATTTACAAGTGTCACAGAAACATTTCAAAGCCACCTACTTGAGAAGAAGGGTTTATTGCTTCTCAACGGCGGGGTTAGAAAGCTCGATGCTGCTCATAAATGCCTCTCTTCATCCGAAAGTCTGTGCTGGTGATATTATTTTTTCCGGGTTAGAGCTCCCAGCCGTCACAGCACTCAATAGCGCAACTCTGGTCGAAAGCTCGATAAAAAATTTGCACCAGCTGCCAGCCAAATGCTGGTAAAATATGCAAGTGGCTGGTAAATTTGCTTCACTGTCACCAGCCCCCCCCTCCAAACAAAAAACAAAAACAATGGTAATCTATTGAGTGGCTGGAAAAATGTGAACATTCACTAGCCATTTGACTGGTGGACAAAAAAGTTAATTTTGGAGCCTGAATGGAAATACAGGTGAATTTATTTCTTGATATTGTGCTGTTGGCTTTGAGTGTTCAGAGCCCTGTACTACGAAGCTAGTTTAACAGATCCGCGATAAGTCCCTTTGATCTGGTTTGACTGAACAGGATCAAAGCTATCTAGTTTAAGGATACTACGACGGTGGTTTTCTAGTCGATAACTGAAGCTGGGATCTGCCTGTGCACGCGCACGTTTTTCGCTCGTGCACAGGCGCGCGTCCACGCGAAAGAGGTGCGCTAGCCAATCACATTATGAACAGCTGAGTTGATCCACGCCCACACCCATTTCCACACCCATTTCCTCATTCAGCGCAGCCACAGTGTGACCAGAGATTTTTGCGGATATTTAATGTATCCGCGATTTAATGTCAGAATGAAAATCCGCGTTGGATAGTCTGCTGAAGGGCTGTCTAAAGCAGCAGCTTGTATTCACATAAGTCATTTGATTTACTTTGATCAGCGATTTCTGTCTGATACAGCTGCATTGATACAGGCAGCAGCAACAAATGTAAAAGTGTAATCTCAGTCTATATACATTTCCACAATCTGTAAGCCTATTTAGACCATAGATTTAGAAACGCATGCTCAATGAATAATGATCTCTATCACTCATGTGTGTGGTTGCACTGATCGAATAATTCATATATAAAATAGCCTAGTATACAGCCTAATAGCCTACTATAAAAGAGAAAACTGCTGAACTGAATTGAGACGATGCGGGCATAGTTATCATTGATAAAAACTAGCCTATTTTTGCTCATATATTGGCATACAGCCTACAGGACACAGTTCCAGCTGAAAGATGCAAGAATAGCCTGCATATTTAGTATTGGGGCTATCCCATATTTATCCCATATCTATTTATATGTATAGGCTTTTCTGGCATGTAGGAGAATATCACCCTCACCCCATTTGGTTCATGATATGCGCGCGGTGATTAATAGTGATAATATTTCTCCACGCATCGTTGAGCTGTTAAGACATAAAGTGGTAAGTAGGCTTAATTTAATTATGTAGCCTACAGAGCCACGAATGTTTTGCTTGTTCTATTCTCAGTTGACTGCAATCTATTTTTCATATGGCGATCTTATGAATGGTGAGTGACTCCAGAGAGCCGATTATATGGGTCTCTCATGGATTTTGATCTTATCCTCTGAAGCTAACCTGGTCGCGACCAGGTTAGCTTTGCAGCGTCAGTTGCCATGGTGATTGAAAGTTAACTTGCTTTGTAGTACGGCTAAACCAGGTTTAAACTCAAACTTACTCGGATAAGGCATTAAACTAGCTTCGTAGTACAGGCTACAGGTGGCTGTGCTGTAAATCCTGTGGAGAGTCAGGTGAATGTATGTCTTAGTTATTATTCTGGCCTTAATTCTGCATAATGTGTGCTGTGAGGAGGGTCTCATGCCATACTTCTCCTATGGATGTAGCAATCAATAAATCAGTACTTCTACTTTCCTTAAACCCAAGGTTGTTGTCCGGCAAATCTGGAGATTCATGTTCTTAAATATTGCGTAGTTTCGGGGAGTGTAATTACAGGTTTGCACCCGTAGCCATGGCAGAGAGGGCGCTGTTTCCCCACTGGGAAGCGGAGGAACAACGGCCATTTTCAATGGCATGACAAAAAACCCTCTGTATTGGAGACTACGCAATATTTAAGAAAACTAATAGCCCGGTTCGGCGGACAACAACCTTAGGTGTAAGGCAAGTACTGTTTTATTGTAATTGCTCCATGTATGAAAAAGTAGGGCCTTTGCGTATGGAGCCCACAGTGAAATACCATGGGCCGGGTGTGAGACGACAATATGGAATGAGGAGTGGAATTCCGAGGCTAGCCTATATGTAGTATCTACACTACAGTATTTTATGATGTAGTATGGTATACAATGGTACTGTATGTAAAGCCCTTTGAGACTTGACTGTGCTATATGAATAAGCTAGTTTATTTCGTTAATTCATACTTTCATTATTTCATACTATTCTATTGAAAGATGGTAAATTTGAAATATTACCCAGGCCTATTTTGAAACCTATCTCTTAACATATACAGTATAGGCCCTATCGTTGCAATCGGCGTAGAAACTGCGTTTAAGGCCTGGCGCAGCCCAGATTAGTGGGTGTGGACCAGCGCACTCGATATCTTGGTGTCAGCGCTACACGTAGCCTCAACCATTATAACCACGCCTTTTAAGCGTAAAATTATGCACCATCTGCTCATTGGATAAGTGCAGTAAAGAGTCACACGCTTGCCTTTTAAGCTCCAATTCCAGGAGAAATCCAGTAAAACCAGACAAAGCCAAGCGCTCTCCTCCCCCCCCTCCCTTCATCCCGTTTGTCTGTCTCCATATTTAGGCTATTATTCCATATTATTATGCTTCTCAAACCAATCTAACTGCAGTTTAAATACTGCAAGCATGTAAATACGCTACACTATAGCAAGATCAAAGTGAAAAGAATGTTCTAAACGCATCAGCTACAAAGATATAGCCTATCCCTATATGATGAGATTAATTAGATTGGTGAAAGTTTGTCCAGAAATATATCGTTTTCTCTCCCCTGCTGCAGGTAGGATGATGCACATAAATATAGCCTACATTATGTAAAGTCATTGCAGAAATTTGTTTTTATTGTAAAACTAAATGTGAAGTAGGGCCAAGTTATTGGAGCAGACATCACAGTATAGCACATGACAGTAGAAGCTAGGGGTGTCAAAAATAATCGATTATAAGATGCATCGCGATGCGGACGTGCACGATTCTGCATCGATTAACAAATGTCAAAAATTGATTATTAACACATTCACTGCCAACAACGTGTAAACACGTTTTCAGAATCCAGCTGTTGACTGCCAACAACGTGTAAACACGTTCTTGGCATCGATTTTTTTTTTTAACGGGGGGTTGTGCATCTAACCCTTTTACATATCTTATATAAGTATTGGACGTGTACAACGTGTACAACCCATTCCACCGACCCACTAAGTGGTGACAGTGCTTTCCTGACTAGAGGAAGGCAAGCAAAAAGCAGTGTGACTGAAGCCATTCTCATGAAGGTGGATTGGCGAAGGCGCTTTCATTTCGCGCTGATTGCTGGCGGTGCGGGATTGCAGATTTGCATAGTGGATTGCGGGTGGGACACACTTTGAAACACGCAGCATAAATATGACCAGAATCGCAAAAGCTTCATCAAAGCCCTCAACCAAAACTCCAAGAAGCGAGCGAGTCTAACCAGACTTCCTCAAAGAGCGGCCGCACAGACAGGCTCACACCCGCACAGCAGCAGCAAAGCAAACTGGTGACAAGCGGGGACTGCCCCCTAGTCCGACACCAAATTGGAAACAAATCCCATTCTAAAAGGCTTTTAGAATGGGATTTTCAACCCATTCTTTTTTGTTTCTTTTTCGCTATAATTTAGAGTAATTTAATTTCTATTCAGAAATTTATTTGAGAGGTCGAGAGTATGAGAAAGTGCATTTGCAAAGGTAGGAAAGTGCTTGTGACATGGCGCTGCAGCCAAAAAGAACGCCCACAGGAGGGAGGAGTTGAGCAGAGGGAAGTTTACTGCTGTTATGGAGGAAATTACTGTTCAAAACTATTGTTTAGGTCTTACTGATGCCAAAAATGAATGGTTAAAGTGACAGTTCTATCGAATTTCACAAAAAGCCGTTTATCTCTGAATATTTTTTCTGACGCTAAAACCATGCTGTATTCAACTGCTAATGCTTACATAACTACTAACTCTACAAACTAACTCTTTTAGACAGAGAAAGTACACATTCTATTAGTACTTTTGAGATATTGTATGTTCACAAACTCCAAGCAGAAAATAATCCTCGGCTCTTGTAAAATGAGCCACAATCCTCAAAAAACGGCTTGGCAGAAGCTACCTACAGCAAGAAAAAAACGGCTGGCAGTCAATGTGTTAATAAATATATATATATATATTTTTTTTTTATCAAATAAAATAGAATCTAAGTACATGCAGTTGTTTATTTTAATTATGGATCATAATACAATGCAATTCCAAATGCACTTTCATTTTAAAAGTAGCCACACAGTGAGAAAAAAGAAAGTGAGAAAAAATAAATCATGTATTGCGGAAAAAGTGATGCATCGATTTAAGATGCATCGCGATGCATCGTGATGCATCGTTTAATCGAATCGAATCGTTGACAGATGAATCGTAATCGAATCGAATCGTGAGGCCAGTGAAGATTCACAGCCCTAGTAGAAGCGCGTTAAGCTGTCACTTATCTAAATCACGTTAAATCGACGAGGGATATATATAGGCCCAGGATGACATATATGTTTCACATAGGGTGGTGTTTTCATTCCGATGTTTTATTTGGTCCAATATTGAAATGTTCTACAATTGCAGGTTGTGTTACCATTACACATTATTTAGATCTACCTTTATATATATTTTGGCTCATTTGGTTGCTATTTAGTAGCGAAATGGAGTAGCCCATTGCATGCTGGGACATTTCACAGGCAGTGAACTTACAACTTATTTTTCCTATGGGACGTGTGTTGTGTCTGTCTGAGCGAGGGAGTCAGAGAGAGAGAGTCGGGAGTCAGAGAGAGAGAGTCGTATTGTGCCTGTCAGTCTGATATGAGCAAGAGAGAGGGAGTGACACAGAGAAGGGTGACAGAGGAGAGCCAGAGGAGCACTCCGCGCAACCAGCGCACTGAATAGGCCTGGTTTTCAAAAGCGCAAAGCGCTAAATTTACGCCAGGTGGGAAGATATCATTAGGCCGGTATTTAACGCCGAAACGCCCATTCTCGCCCATTCAGGGAGTGCGCCACGCCCATTCCGCCTAAAGCGCATTTGGCAGCGTTAAGCCATGTTGATATCTTCCTGAGGCAGGCGCAAGGCACGTTTTTTTGCGTGTAAGGCCCGTTTTAGTGCCGAAGGCCTGTGGGAGAATAGGGGCCTATAGGTATATCTGAAGCATATTTCTTTTTTCGATACGTTAGCCAAGTATACTATCTGTTGTCCCATCCGGTTTCCCTCAGGTTGCTGGTCAGAGCGGACGGAGGTGCACAAGGCGGCGTCTCTGGGCCAGGCGTCCCAGCTGCAGCAGCTCATCCAGAGCGGAGCTTCGGTCAACATGGTGGCTGTGGACTCCATCACCCCGTTGCATGAGGCCTGCATCCGCGGACAGGTCCAGTGTGTTCGACTGCTCCTGGATGCTGGAGCCCAGGTTAATCAGAGAGAGAGAGTTGCTGTACAAGTCAATCGGGCGTAGTGGAGGGGCAAACACAAGTGAAAACAGTTTACCCACCTCTTTGCAATTAGAGTTCTGGGGAATGAGGGGAAACATAAGGTGGGTAAACTATCCAAGGTAGGTAAACTACTCACCTTGGATAGTTTACCCACCTCTGTACCACTACACCTGTGTAGAATGGGTATGGGTGGCTGCCTGGCTGGTTTGAGAGGTGTCACACAAATAGGGATGTAGCAATAACTGGTTTTATAGTATTTATTGCGGTAAAAGCACGCGTCACTACTAATACTGTGCTAATACATACCGTGACCACAGTAATAGTTTTCATCTTTCATCTTCACTGTTTTAGTCATTGTTGAGATATTGCATATCGAGATCAATTTGGTCAAGATAATTGTACTGTGAAATTTACATATCGACACAGCCCTACAAATCTCAAATGGATGTCAATGAGCGTGTTAGTAGCGCTGTCTGATAATGCGTTTCAGGTGGATGCGAGGAATGTGGATGGCAGCACGCCGCTGTGTGACGCCTGTTCAGCCGGGAGTTTTGAGTGTGTGCGCCTCCTGCTGGATTACGGAGCCAAGGCCAACCCGGCTCTCACCTCGCACACAGCGTCGCCCCTCCATGAGGCCTGCATGGGAGGTCAGACTGCAACTCAGCTCACACGCTTTTTTAAATGTTGGTAATAGAGTTTACAGTCTTTTATTTAGACTGCTAAATTTTAAAAAGTTTTTTACATTCGAGCAAGACAATGCCAACACTAGATACATCTGTGGCTCAAACATAAACATAATTCTGCACAGTTAGAGTTTGTCATTGAACTTTAATTCATGACATTGTATCGTGGTTGCATTGAATTGTGAACCCCATATTGTTTATCGAATCTTATCATCAGATAAGTAGATCATTCCATCTCTAATAGTATCAAACTGATGTAATTGTCGCCAATGTAATGACAAAATATTGATATTTTTGCTGAATCTTGCAATTGTAGATGGTGTGAGGGAACGATTTGCTCAGTACTAAAATGAAAGAGAGCTTGGTTTATCATCCCGGGTTTCTGCACAGTACCTGAATATCTTATGTTCCACTATGTTAAATATTAACTAATAATATATTATTAATAATAAATGCTAGACTATGTTAAATATTATTTCCTTTCAGACATAATGGCAGCATTTTGTGATCTGTGAAGCACAGTAGTCTATTTTTTTAACGGTTTATTGTGCAGCTCTCAGCCAATAAGAATAACCAGAAGAACAATACTGTTGTTAAATTCCAGGGAACCCGGACTGTGTGAAGCTCCTTATTGCCACAGGTGCTTCTCTGGAGGCGTATGACCTTTACTGCGGGACTCCGCTGCATGCAGCCTGCACCAATGAATACTTAGACTGTGTTAAACCACTGCTTAATGCAGGTGAGTGTGAGCAGCGCTGTAAAGCAGAGGCGGAAATTACCACCAACAATTTTAGCTTTGGCTTAGGTTTGTCCCTTGTGTCAGCCATGCCATATTCTGAATCTATTTGACTAGTCCAGTATGTATACATTTATTTATTGAGTCGATGGTGGATGAATTGAGTTCCCTCCCCCTCCCTCCCCTGATATGTGAAGCGTTTTGAGTGTCTAGAAAGGCGCTATATAAATCCAATCTATTATTATTATTATTATTATTATTATTATTATTATTATTATTATTATTATTATTATTATTATTATTATTATTATTATTATTATTTTGTATGCATTTAGTAGTATTTATTAGTATGTTCAAGATTTCAAGGTTCAAGATTGTTATTGTCACTCCGTAGTACAAGTACGCACGTGTGAAATTCTTATGCTGTGGTGGGCTCCTTTACAGACGAGGTGGAGTAGGTACAGTAAATAAGTACAAAATCACAGCAAACGGCAAATAAAGCACACAATCACAACAACAATAGGGCAATATAGTTAAATAGGGCAAACAATATAAACAGTGTATGTAAGGCAGTTGGGGCAAACAGTAAAATAAGAACAGTAATAAAGAAGTAATAAGGTATTAAAATAGAATAAGATGTTGCATGTCATGAATTATGTTGCATCTAATGTTCGAGGGGTCCTACGATACACAAGAGTCGCACATCAGTGTCCAGTCAGCAGTTCAGGGGCCAGTTGCACCAACTGGTCTTAACTATGCCTGGTCGTAACTCCTACGTCGGTCTTAGTTAAGACCAGTCTTTAGAGTGGATTTACGCCTGTTGCACCAACAGGGCTTACGTCTGGTCTTAACTACGCCGGTCGTAGCAATGCGCGTCCATGTGAATTGCCGGGGAATGCCCCCTTATTGGCCCAAAAATGTGCCTCGCGCCGTCACTGTGCCACTACGCTCTAATATACAGTCTATGGCCACTACTGTATGTGCGTCACTACACCCTCCCTCCTCCCACCTCCTGTGGAAGCTCCGGGGGAAAATGGCGGCGATTGAGTGACAGCCAGGCAGTCTGAATGAAATTTAATGTAACGTTCCCAATTCTATGTATTAAATTCTAAAAAACGACCCTCAACATTTGGGAAGGCTAAGCCACACAACTAGTTCGTTATAATTGAACGTCATGCTTCGAAGGCGACTTTACGACGATGAGGACGGTGAGGACTCAATCACAGCAGGTCTCCGCTGATAGACTACCACGGAGATCTCTTACAGGCACAGGCACTGCGCCTCCTCCTGACCAGGCGTAATATTTATGACCGGTCTTAGTGAGAAAAAGGCTTATGCCCTTGGTGCAACCGGCGTAGCTGTTAGGTCGTAAAGTTACGACCGGCTTAGCTTAAGACCAGTCAAAAGGCCAGTTGTGCAATTGGCCCCAGGTGGTTTATCATCCAAAAAAGTGTGCATGAGAGAAGAATAAACAAGTGAAAATAGCTATTAAAATAATAATTAAAATAAATATATATATATAATAAATATCTATATATAAATATAAATAATTAAAATAGCTAATACAGGGAATATTACAGGAGTTGGCTCATTATACATTTGGTGATTGAAGCTTAAAGTCCATTAAGGACAGATAGACTGGGCTGTAACATTAACTACTGCTCACTCAGCTGCCCTGGTGGTGCTGGATATAGTCTACCTCAGCTGCCCTGGTGGTGCTGGATATAGTCTTTTCCTTTCAGGGGCTAAAGTGAACGCCACCCGGCTGCACGAGACACCACTGCACCACGCTGCGAAAAACATGCAAGCGGACATGATCGAGATGCTGGTGGAGTTCGGCGCCAACGTGTACGCCAGAGATCAGCGTGAAAAGAAGCCCTTCGACTACACGGCAGCGGGCTCTCCCTCTGCAGTGTGCCTGCACTTTTATGAGAGTGAGTATTCGTCAGAGAGTCAAAGCTGTAGCCTGGTAAAAAAAAACAACAACATCCTGATCATGTGACCTCACATTGTTTTTCGCTCTACGGATCAGTCTCGACTTTACTTTACTTTATTTACTTTATGTCATTTAGCAGACGCTTTTGTCCAAAGCGACACTTACAATGCAATACAATACAGTGCAGTACAATATAAAATCAAAGAATACACATTATCAGCAACAATACAGAAAAATATATCAAGCAATGAACAAGGTAAAAAACAACAAACACTTATAAAAAGTATCACTTATAAAGACATAGCAAACAATAAGCACGATGAACAATTAAGAAAGGTCTGATCCGGAAGGGCCAAAATATAATCCAAATAGGTGAGTCTTTAGTCTCCGACGGAAAATAGGCAGTGTTTCAGCTGCACTGACCGAAAGGGGGAGCTCATTCCACCATTGTGGCGCCAAAGATGAAAAGAGTCGTGATCTAGATGAGCGACCCCCAGGTCCGCAGATTGATGGAGGGGCTAGACGGACAGGACGGGTGGAGGTACGGAGAGAGCTATGCAATGGTTGGAGCTTAACCATGGACTGTAGATATATAGGGGCTGACCGGTGGAGTGCCCTGTAAGCCAGTACTTCCAGCCGCCCACAGCGATTTCCTGGAATTACAATGTAACCGGGCCAATCAGAGACTGCGTCGTAGTTGATGATGTAAGCGGGCTAATCAGAGCTGCCGCTGGCAAAACAGTGATGGCATCTCCCGGAGCAACGAACGCTAACGTTAACGTTAGTAAACACAGCCGAAGTGCAGTTTTTGAAGAAATAGAGTCAATAACGACTAACAATTAAAGAACAAGAGTATGCACCAGCAGAGTTTCTCGGCGGAAAAGAGGTTTTCGCCGTTCTTCCAGATGGATTTGGATTGGATTGGGCGATGCTGATTGGATGAAGGAGTTGTCTGTCAAGGCAAGTACTCCCGTCCACTGAAATCGATGTGGGCGGCTGGAAGTCCAGACTGATATGTAGAGCACAACAGGATGTGAGGTCACGTGATCAGGATGGCTTTTACCAGGCTCTCAAAGCTGCACTAGGAATGATTTTATATAAAAACACACTTGACTTATCAGCCAGTGAGCAGCACTCTGTCAAGAGAAAGCTGGACTTACCGATGTTAGATCTTCTCCTCTTGCATGTCTTTGGTTTCCTTTCAACTTTATGGCTTTATACTATATAACTAGGCATCTCGTGCGCTCCGCGCGCTCGATTACTAGGCTCGCCTGCCCTGCAACTCGCCGAGCTGGCTCGCATACGCAGCTCGGCCACTATACGGCCTCACCCGCAGCTCAACTGCTGCGTGGCCTCGCCTAATTGGCATGCGCAGCACTAAATTTCGCAACTTCGCATCACTGATGACATCACTCACTGATGACATCACAATTGCTCGAGTGATCATCACTGATCACATCATGGAGTGCTCGAGGACATCACTCAGCGCACAATTGTTCGACAACAGTCTCTGACACAGGGGACAACTGTTGCCAAGGAACTCATCCTGAAGGAATGGAAGTCCCCGTCTTCACCCTCTTTTCAATTGTGGCTGACTGATATTACCTCTGTTATACGGATGGAGAGACTTAGATTCCTGAGGACCAACTCACTTAACACATTCACTGCCAGACGTTTTTTTTTTACTGTAGTTAGCTTCTGCCAGAGGGGTTTTTTGAGGATTCTGGCTCATCTTTCAAGACCCGAGGATTCTTTTCTGCTAAGATTTTGTGAACACACAATATCTCAAAAGAACTAATAGAATGTGTGCTTTCTCTGTCTAAAAGAGTTAGTTTGTAGAGTTAGTAGTTATGTAAGCATTAGCAGTTGAATACAGCATGGTTTCAGCGTCAGAAAAATGATTCAGAGATAAACGGCTTTTTGTGAAATTCGATAGAACAGTCACTTTAACCATTCATTTTTGGCTCTCTCTCTCTCTCTCTCCCTCCCCCTCTCGCTCTCTCTCTCTCTCTCCCTCCCTCTCGCTCTCCCTCCCTCTCTCTCTCTCTCTCTCTCTCTCTCTCTCTCTCTCCCTCCCTCTCGCTCTCCCTCCCTCTCTCTCTCTCTCCCGGAGACGCACTAGGTTTAATCCTAGTGAGAGGGGGAGAGGGAGAGAGAGAGAGAGAGAGAGAGAGAGGGAGGGAGGGAGGGAGAGAGAGAGAGAGCGAGAGAGAGAGAGGGAGAGAGCGAGAGGGAGAGTTGCTTCCAACTCCTCCCTCCGTGGGCGTTCTTCTTGGCTGCAGCGGCCGTCACAAGCTTGTCACCAGTCTCACTGCTTTGCTGCTGTCCTGTGCCTGTCTGCGCGGCCGCTGTTTGAGGAAGTCTGGATGGACTCGCTCGCTTCTTGGAGTTTTGGTTGAGAGAAGCTTTTGCGATTCTGGTCATATTTATGCTGCGTGTTTCAAAGTGTGTTCCATCCGTGATCTATTATGCAAATTTGCAATCCCGCACTGCCAGCAATCAGCGCGAAAACGAAAGCGTTTTCGCCAATCCATTTTCATGAGAATGGCTTCGTCACACTGCTTTTTGCTTGCCTTCCTCCTTCCTTGTCGCCACTTAGTGGGTCGGTGGAATGGGTTGTACACGTCCAATACTTATATAAGAGATGTAAAAGGGTTAGATGCACATCCCACCGTCAAAAAAAAAAAATCGATTTTTTTTTTGACGTATTAATACGTCAATGGCAGTGAATCGCTGGATTTTTTTTAACGTATTAATACGTCAGTGGCAGTGAACGTGTTAAGAAATCTTCGGCCATTTGGGACCCGTTTCTAGCCTACCTCATTGAGGTTGGGGGTGCCGGGTGACTCGCCTGGCTGGTTTCTCATGGACAAAAAGAATAAAAACTACTCGCACACCGCAGAGCTCCTCTTCTCCAGATTTATTTGTAATGCGTTTCGAGCTACTGTACATGCTCTTCATCAGACAAGACAGTACAGGACGCCATCATAGATATAGTGGTCAAGTGTCACATGATACAGACAAATTATGAACTTTTCTATATTTCCATTGTTAATGGCAGATGGGATTTTTTGCCGTTTTCTCGACACCTGGTGTGCATATGTATTTTCCTTCTCTCACACCGCCAATTACACAGGTGTCTGTCATCCAACCTGATTTCATCATGTGACTGTATCATGTGACACTTGACCACTATATCTATGATGGCGTCCTGTACTGTACTGTAGCTCGAAACGCGTTACAAATAAATCTGGAGAAAAGGAGCTCTGCGGTGTGCGAGTACCGGTAGTTTTTATCCTTTTTGTCTCACTGTTCTAGTTCAGCTCAGCACCTGCCCAAACTTTGGGTTTTGGATGTGCGTGTCTCCCTCCTTTTTCATGGTTTCTCATGGACCCACTGCGTGGGATCCCGGGCACAATATCTCTTACAAGCATAAGCACTTTATGCGACTGGTAGCACAACATAATACTGAATGTCAATAATATATGTATGTTTTTTTCTTTCTTTCTTTTCTTTTCTTTTGTTTTCCTGTGTCTGAGCCTGTTTGTTTGACTTGTTCGTGTGTTGTTCAAAAAAGTTGAAAATAAAATATTGGGGGGAAAACATCATCAGTGACATCACAATTGCTCGAGTGACATCACTCGGCACACAATTGCTCAACTTCGCATGTCATAGACATTGTGACATCATCAGTGACATCACAATGTGGAACAAAAATTGCAGAGAAACAGACCGATAGAAAGAACCCACTCACTCAATTTTATATAAGAAGTAGGGCCTGACCGATACTGGATTTTTGGGAACAATGCCGATATGCCCTAACCTGACGCTGCCAGATGGATGTAGGTTGGTTCACATTTGTTTCACAACCTGACTGTGAATTTGTGGAACATCTGGCGGAGTCAGGTTACATATGCCCCACATTTTTTGGGAATGATCCCTCAAATACCAAACAGTTGTGACAAAGATATGTAATGAAAGCAGGATATTTGTACAGTTTAACAATAAACTTAAAATGACATCAGTGCACAGAAACAGTAAACCTCACTGGGAATTTATTTATATATTTTTTTACACATTTATTTGTGTCGGGACAGATACACATACATAGAACATTTAGCAAGAAACGTCTGATGTCATGCATCACATTTATAGCCGAAGCTAATTTGCAATGCCCGTCCCTAGATGTTATTAAAAGCACATATCAAAAAGCAAAACACAGTAAAATATACAATAAACATAAACAAGGATAGCATAAAATCAATCAAACAAACAAAAAATCATAAAACAATCAATCGTAAAACATCACACACCAAGTATATTTTCAGCATAGGTCATCAAGTTAACACACACACCCACGGACAGCCACTTGTGAGTATTGGTGATTAGTCTTCAGGAACTGCTTTAGTTTGTATTTAAAATTATCCCAACTACGATCCTGTTTAAGATGTGTGGGCAGTGATTTCCACATTTTAACTCCATGTACAGAGAAGGCTGTTTGTCCTAACAGCACTTTGCCGCTCCCTGCAACAGCCCCTCTGGTGGTTGTGCCCGAAGCCCCCAGACGTTTCACCATATCATAGAGAACACAAGGAGCCTGATTATGGATACGTTTATAGATGAGTTTTATATTAGTGAATCTAATAAAATAATCAAAACTGAAAATATTTAGTTTAGCAATGATACGGCAGTGGTGAAACCTAATTTAAAGATTACAGCTAACTATAAAGTATCTGCGCATATCGGACAACACACCGATACTGATATTAGATACTGATCTTAGATGACATAAAAAAGGCTATCGATAGGAAATTATTTTGTCTTTCTCTCTTCATTGATCTAACTAAGGCTTTCGATACAGTGGATCACCACATCTTAATCAACATTCTGTTAAAAGCTGGTCTCTGCCATAATGTAGTTGCCTGGTTTCGAAGCTATCTCTCTGATCGTACACAGTGTGTCAGGTTTGGTATTGTGTCTGATCCTATTACTATAGAAAAGGGGTCCTGCATGGTTCCATTTTGGGGCCTTTGCTCTTTTTAATTTATGTAAATAATATTTGTGATCAGTCGAAGCATTCTATGTATCACATGTATGCGGACGATACTTTTTTGTATTCCTGTGCTCCTTCTGTTGAGGCTGCAGCTACAAATCTACAGTCCGATTTTATCTCTCTGCAGCATGCTCTTATTGACTCAAAATTGCTTCTTAATGCTAAAAAGACTCAAGCAATGCTGTTTGCCCCAAACAAGTCTGTGGTCTCTTCCCCGGCTATCAGCACCCTTGATGGTACTGTAATTGAATTTGTTGATACTTATAAATACCTTGGCATCTCACTGGACAAGAATCTTAATTTTAAGCATCATATTGAACTGCTTACCAAGACACTCAAGTATACGGTGAGTTTCTTTTATAGACTAAAAGCTTGTTTCTCTCCTTCTTCTCGCAAACGGCTGGTGGCAAGACTTTTCTTGTCACAGCTCAATTACGGTGATACTGTATATAGATTTGCTTGTCCCACCACAGCCCTGGCTAGACTTGACCTGCTTTATCATGCTGCCCTGAGATCACTAACTCAGTCTTTAGGACCCATCACTGCACACTCTACACATTAGTCGGTTGGTCCTCACTTGCTACACGCAGGTTGCGGCATTTGGTATGTCTTAATTTACAAGGCTATGCTTGGCAAGCTTCCCTTGTACATTTGTTCTGAGTTGGAATTGATTGTAAATACTGTCAATCTCAGATCCAACACCTGGTTGCGTCTCAGAGTACCTCCAGTGCGGACTGAGGCAGGTAAAATAAGTCTATCTTACTTTGGTCCTTGGTCTTGGAACGACCTTCAGTCCAGTCTTAAACTGACCTCTTTCATTTCTGTTCCGGTTTTCAAACAAAAACTAGCCGAATTCCTTACAACAATGGTTCCCAAACTGTGGTCCGGGGCTCCGCCTGGTGGTCCGCCAGAGAATTGCAAAAAATTAGGTAGTTGTAAGGCCTACAACTATCTGCTCCTGCTTTGATGCTTAATAATTAAATGTTAGTATTATTTTCCTTTTCTGATTACATATTGTTTTGATTTTGCTGTTTTAGTCATGTTCTATCCACCTTATTTCTAGAAATAATTCTAAAACGCCACTGAATGACCACATTGATTTAACTTTTAACCATTTAGAGTAACACTGTTTCCATACGGACCCCCAGCGTTGGTTAGTTGTTTATACCGTGACTATATTTATAACTTTTATAACGTACTCCAGTTTCCGGTTTATAATTCGGGTCTGCAGCCGATTATAACAAAGGAAATGGCAAGCTGCAACAATAATGTCACGTTAAACCGGACCTTGTACCCACAATTATTTTTTTACAGTGGGGCATTCAAAAATAAGGTGGATAGCATGTTCTCTGTATCCTGAGGACCTTCTATTTTGATCTGTAAACTTTTTATTTTATTTCATATGGTGTGCTGCTGCACACGTTTTGTATTCTCTCCTATTGTGAGTAGTTGGTAGTCTGTGTCCCTGTTAAATCTGTATCTCTTTTGTGATCTCTTTTGTTTTTTACATGCAACTATGTACTCCTGAGGTATAACTCTCCGCCTTCTTGGCCAGTTCTCTCTTGTAAAAGAGACTCCAGTCTCAATGGGATCTTTTTTTTTCAGGATTTTTTTTTATATATTTAATTTGACAGTTTTCAGAACATGAAAACTGAACATAAACATAAAAACAAAAACAGGCTCATACACAGGAAAAAGGAAAAACATACATTGTCAAAGTAACGACTCGGCTACCAGCAGCGTAGTGTGCTCATGTGCTTATGAGAGATGTTTTGCATAGGATCACATGTAAGGGGTCCATGAGAGGTCAGCTGGGCGAGTCACTCGTCACCCCTGACTACGTCAAAGTAGGCCAGAAACGGGTCCCAAATAGTGGAAAACTTCCCAAGTGAGTTGGTCCTCAGGAACCTGAGTCTCTCCATGCGCACAACTGAGACCATGCCCATCAGCCACAACTGAAAGGAAGGAGGAGAGGGAGACTTCCACTCCTTTAGAATGAGTCTCTTGGGGAGGTACGGTGGTGCAGTGGTAAGCACTATCGCCTCAGAGCTCGAAGGTCGTGGGTTCGATTCCCACCTGGGGACGAGGTGAACGCTAAAAGGAATGCGTGCCCGTCCGCATGTCCTCGAGTGCCCACCGCCCGGGTGGGGTCGGCAAAAAGGGCCTTTCTGTGTGGAGTTTGCATGTTCTCCCCGTGCCTCCCGGGGGTTTCCTTCATATAGGAACCCCCTTCACAAAAACATGCAATATCCTGGTTGCTAGTGTGGTTCCTCCTCTGGTCGTTAAGGGCGCCTGTTCAGAGGGAGGGGAACTGGTTGGAATAGCGTGAACCTCCCACGTGCTATGTCCTACCGGTGAAGCTTCCTCTGTCAGGTGAAAAGAAGCGGCTGACTGACTGCCCATGTCTCGGAGGAAGCATGGAGCCAGTCTCGGCTCTCCCCAGATCGGCAGAGGATGGAGTAGCAACCAGGATTGAGAAATCAAATGAGCACTAATGGGGGATAAAATGGGATAAAAAATCGGGGGGGGGGGGGGGGGGGGGGGGGAATATATTAAAAAAAAAATAGTCTCTTGGTCGACCGATATATCGGTCGGGCTCTAAAGCAGCGCAGACCTGACCTTGCGAGGCAGCTGGATTGGTGCAAGATCATGAGATCATGATCACGCAACAAATGTGAAAACACTGTGAAAAGAAACCATCTGGCAGCGTCAGGTTACCGCAGACCAGCCGGGTTGCTAAACCTCAGTGAACTGTGTGATGTTTACTGACCTCACTGCACAGGATTTCTGGGTGCTGAATTTTTCAAATACCATAATTTCCGCACTATAAGCCGCACCGGAGTATAAGCCGCAGCAGCAAAATTGCCTGTTTGTTACATATATAAGCCGCACCGGACTATAAGCCGCAGGTGTTTTAATGTTTTTTTTTTTTTTTTTTTTTTTTTTTTTATTGTGTTTTAATGTTTAATTACCATATGTAAGGGTTCGTGCACAGAGGGGATTGTCGGGAAAGAGATGGCTGTTTGAGGAAGCTCCCATTTATTAACATTTCAACAAAACAACATAACACAACACCACCTGTGTTTTTTTTTACAGTGCACACAGTGTCCGCGGTGTGGTGAAAAGAGGGCAAGAGAGGAAATTAAAACAGAAGTGGATTTATAGTTAGAAAGAGTGCTAAAGAAGAGAGAATTCAGTTTTTTTTTCTTCGAAAAAATCCATAGATAAGCCGCACCGTTATATAAGCCGCAGGGCCAAAAAACGGGGGAAAAGCCGCGGCTTATAGTCCGAAATTTACGGTAGTTATCTCTTGCCCTCTGCAGCTTGAACACCATACTGCCCTGCAAAGCTAAAAGGGGGTAACTCGCCAGAGTGTAGAACTGAGAAAAATGACTTTAAAGTTTTGTTGTTGTCCAGCCAAATGTATTGTAGGAAGAAAACTGGAAATGTGTTAATTATTTGTTTATTTAATGTTGTTATTTATCTACATAATTTTTTTAGCTCAAACTTGACCTTTGACCCTTATTTGGAAGTTACCTTACTCTGGCTTTGCATTGTCTGCAAAATAATAAGGGGTGATACCAAGCAAAAAGACAGTAACTTCAATTTGATCCTTCACTTGGTTGCTTATCACTATATAAAACCACTATATATGATAATAATGATAACATAGACATGAAGTCTCATTTTCATGGCACAATTACGCTTAATATAATATACGTATACATATAATATAACTAGATTATCAGGCCGCTACACATCCTTCAAGCCTAGTTTGGTGGGACTCTTGTTGGCCCGTTGTGTGTCTGTGTGTTGGCGCCTCAGAATCAGAATCAGAATCAGAATCAGAGTTTAATTCATGTCCCAGAAGGGCACTTTGGTTCACATCAGACAGTAGTGGATAATTACAACATCATTACTAGTTTGAGATTAGTAATAAAGGCACACTTCAGAATTGAGATACATTATTACTAGTTTTAAAGTAATAAAGGCGCACTTCAATATTATACAATACATAAACATTTGTTGCATTATGTACAGATTCCAAAGGACCATCTACTGCCCTCAGCCGGGTCGCCACGTGCGCAGCGCCACCGTTGCATTAGCTCCTCAAACAACGCAAGTGGCTCGCTGTGGGGTTAATGTCATATGAGCTCGCTCCTTGGGGGTTGATGTCGTATGAGCTGGCACATCTGGGGTTAATTTTATATGAGCGGCACCTCGGGGTTAATGTTGTATGAGCTGGTACCTCAGGGGTTAATGTCATATGAGCTGGCGCCTCGGGGGTTAATGTTGTATGACCTGGTAGCTCAGTGGTTAATGTCATATGAGCTGGCGCCTCGGGGGTTAATGTCATATGAGCTGGCACCTCTGGGGTTAATTTCATATGTGCGGCGCCTCTGGGGTTAATGTTGTGTGAGCTGGCACCTCTGGGGTTAATTTTATATGAGCGGCACCTCAGGGGTTAATGTTGTATGAACTGGTACCTCAGGGGTTAATGTCATATGAGCTGGCACCTTGGGGGTTAATTTCATATGTGCGGCGCCTCTGGGGTTAATGTTGTATGAGCTGGCACCTCTGGGGTTAATTTCATATGTGCGGCGCCTCTGGGGTTAATGTTGTATGAGCTGGTACCTGGAGGGTTAATGTTGTGTGAGCTGGCACCTCTGGGGTTAATTTTATATGAGCGGCACCTCGGGGGTTAATGTTGTATGAATTGGTACCTCAGGGGTTAATGTCATATGAGCTGGCGCCTCGGTGGTTAATGTTGTATGAGCTGGCACCTCCGGGGTTAATTTCATATGAGTGGTGCCTCTGAGGTTAATGTTGTATGAGCTGGTACCTGGAGGGTTAATGTTGTATGAGCTGGCACCTCTGGGGATAATGCCGTATGAGCTGGCACCTCTGGGGTTAATTTTATATCAGCGGCACCTTGGGGGTTAATGTTGTATGAATTGGTACCTCAGGGGTTAATGTCATATGAGCTGGCGCCTCGGTGGTTAATGTTGTATGAGCTGGCACCTCCGGGGTTAATTTCATATGAGTGGTGCCTCTGAGGTTAATGTGGTATAAGCTGGCACCTCCGGGGTTAATTTCATATGCGCGGTGCCTCAGAAACGTGGTATGAGCTGGCGCGTCGGGGGTTAATGTTGTACGAGCTGGAGCCTCGGGGGTAAATGTGGTATGAGCTGGTGCCTCGGGGGTTAATGTCATATGAGGTGCCTCACGGGTTAATGTATAGACGCTTTTAATTTTACAACATAAACATTCAAAATTGCCTCTAGCTTACTTCCTGTTGCAATGTTTGCTAATGCAATAGGTGACTGGAAATAAGATAGGGTAGCAACCGAATTCCGTGAAAACCGTCTATAGACGGTTTTCACGGAATTGGGTTGCTATGGAAACAGTTTGAACCCTATCTTATTTCCAGTCACCTATTGCATTAGCAAACATTGCAACAGGAAGTAAGCTAGGGGCAATTTTTAATGTTTATGTTGTCAAATTAAAAGCGTCTATAAGGGTTAGGGGGTTAATGCCGTATGAGCTGGCAACCTTGGGAGTTAATGTGGGTGTCTGTGTGGGTGGGGGTGGTATTGGTCCAATGTCACAATCATGACATTAGGCCTGCCCAGTAATGTAACTCATACCTCAACTCAACCTGTGCATTCTGGTGAGTTACCCCCTTTTTGCGTTGCAGGGCAAAGGATTCAGAGTGCAGTCAAACCAAACCAAACAACCGTAACTGATGTTACCTTAGTCTTGCTTGGCTTTTCTAGGGCTTTTGGAAGTTACTGTAAATATGACCGCCTATTTTCTCCAAAAAACAACACAATTGACTCAAAATATTTTTCCACATGATAAAGCAGATCTTCAATGTTCCAAAAATGACAAAAACTCATTTTTGACAAAAATTGAGTTACCCCCTTTTAGCTTTGCAGGGCAGCATAGGTGCAGTGTTGATATAGCTGCCAGTAGATGGCGAGAAAGGATTGGTTTTCAGTTCCAGGAAGACACAAGAAACATGAAGCTGCTTGTTTCCCATGGTGTTGCTGTGAATATGAGGAGGTGATGATTTTCCAAAGCTTAACTCCACTGACAGAGTTCTCTGTGGAATGTGGAGCACAGAGTTAAAGGAGGAATACTTATACGTTTGTTTGTTTATGTTGTTTTGTGTGTGTGTGTGTGTGTGTGTGTGTGTGTGTGTGTGTGTGTGTGTGTGTGTGTGTGTGTGTGTGTGTGTGTGTGTGTGTGTGTGTGTGAGAGAGAGAACCTTGTGGGGTTTCAGGCAATCCCTTGAGTCTGCAGCAGCTCAGCAGAGTGGCTATGAGGAAGAAGCTGGGCACCAGAGCTGTGGAGGTCATAGGTCAGCTGGACATACCCAAGCTCATCATCAGCTACCTCTGCTATGAGTGATGTGGCCTCTCTGATGGGAAGAGAGGACGAGAGACTGGAAGCTCACAGACCTACTGCACAATTACCAGAGAAACACAGCAAAGGTGCTACAGCATTACACACCATAGTACTAGACTCACAGTATAGAAACATGCACATCTTCAGTTGGCCAAATGCATTACATTTGTCTTTAAAGCAACATTTGCCACAATTGTTTTTAAATGTAAATACAGTATGAAAATCTGATACAATGTGCTCCACTCCCAATATATTGTAACAACTGGGTGCTGGATTAAAAAGTACAGTAGTAAATATTAATTGAAAAAGATATGAAGGAGAAAGCAAATGATTCTGGATCATTTCAAGTGGGTGTTTATTTGAACAGCTTCAGTGTCTTGTAAACAGACGTAACTAGAACACATGAGCTCAGGGAGAGGAAAATGGAGATGAGAGACGGCTTGGGAGAGAGAGAGAATTTGGCAGCTGAGCTCCCAGCAGCAGTTGAGCTACACCAGTGGTTCTCAAACTTCTTCAGGTCAAGGACCCCTAAACTGATGCAAATTAGACTCACGGACCCCCATTTGATACGATTTTGTCCCAGGGTCCCCCATCTGATCCGATTTTGGCTTTTAGATGTTTTATTACATTCTGTCATTGTGTTACTATGGATGGTATTCTAGTGAAAATAAAGTGTCCCCCTTTTTGCTGGAACTCCCTCAAGGGCCCCTGGACCCCACTTTGAGAACCACTGAGCTACATGGTACACGTTGGCGCACAAACACAAGCCACATTGTGTTTGTGATATTGTGACGGCAGTGTTTTTGAGCTTGTGAAAGGTCAGTGTGTGACTTGAAAGTTGCTGGTTTGAATCTTGGACTGGCCAGGAAAATGTGATAATGCACGGGGAAAGTGAATGATCAATGCTCTCCACTTCCTCAGCAACTACTGTGGAGTTGCCCCTGAGCAAGGCGCTCAACTCCCCAAGTGGCCAACAGTCAAAAACAAAGTGAGCAGCTCATATGTGTGAGTGTGCTCTGGGCCTATTACATACTCAGTCAGGCCTAAGTGTGAGTGTGAAGTGTGCCGTTGCTCAGTCAACCTTCCCCGGATAAAGGTTAAAAACATATCCTCATCAACATCCTCCAAAATACCAGGCCGTGTTGCTGTGGCAGAGCGACACTCTCCAGATGCCACTGAGGTTCCTCTGGTTCCAACCATCACCTGGCGACAGCTTTGATTGATCGAGACACATCGAAGCTTCAAGGAGGCTGAGATCCCTGCCTGTCTATTAGTAGCCGGCGTCTGATGCTCCGGTGAATCTGCTTACAGACGCCACCCGGTGTTCACTGTGGTCTCAGTGTTTTTAACAGGTGCAAGAAGTTTGTTTGTGAATTCCTCCAAGTGCTTGTGATCTCTGCGCTGGCTCTGTTCTAGCTTGGCATGAGCCGTCTCCGGTTGTGTAAGTGCGTTGGGAGTTATGTGTGCGTTTTAAACCTTTATTTATCCAGGGAGTTTGATTGAACATCCTCTTACACACATTCCCACCTGGGAGCTTCCCAGGAAAACCACAGTCTTTGTGGCCAATGAGCAGCTCCACTGCAGCAGTTAGGGGTTAAGTGCCTTGCTGAAGGGCACGTCGACTCTACTCTCCATATTCTCCAGGGATTCAAACTTGATCTTTAGCCACCGCTGTTGCCAGTGTAGATGGAGGATGTCTCTTTACACTATTGCACATTCCGTCTTTAAAGGATAAGTTTGGCGATATTGGGGCCACATATTTATAACTAGAAATATTGCGCGTGTCACACGGTCATATCTAGCATCGCACGCGCTGTTGTGGCGCTGCGCACAGCGCACAGTTCTGAGCTTGCACAGTTGAATTGTGAGCCACCTGAAGAGGCGACCAGGAGGCATCCTTACTAGATGCCCAAACCACCTCAACTGGCTCCTTTCTATTGGCCCATTTCCACCGCTGGCATTAGCGTGGCCCCGCCCAGCTCGACTCGCTTTTTTGTCTCATTCCACCCGTCAAAAACCTGGACAGCCGAGTTTGAGTCGGGGTTGAGTAATGCTAGTTTTAGTCCCTGCTTTGTTGAGGTTCCAGGGCTGTGGACCTGATACCATACGGTGACGTGAAAACACTGCAGACGACTGATTGGTCAGGCAGAATCGTGTTTACTGTGTCTGGATATTGTCTATCAATGCTGGATACCAGTTTAGTGGGACTTACATTCTCTTCTGTTATTTCCATCAGTCTTTTGTGTTGCTGCCTTCTGCTCTGGTGAAATAAAATCGATCTCCTTGCTCAGCCTTAACATGACGGTGGTTTTCAATTGTTTTGAGAGAGAAAAATCCACTGCTCGGGAAGCCCTTGTAGTTGTGTGTTATGTCGGCTCTGCTAGGCTGGAGGCGAGGGTTTAGCCGTGGCTTTTCCTGGTGAGTGGCCACCGGGCTGGTGGCTTCCCTTCTCCCCGTAGCGTAACCACCATCCCCCGCAGAGCGCATGCATGCATAACAACAAATTGATATCCATTCTCCTAGCCGATGGAGGGCAGATATGCGGTCGCCATGACGACAAAAGTCTATCAGGTTGAGACGAGTAAGGCCAAGTAAAAGTAGAGCCGTACTGTGCTGTGCTGTTATATGTGGTGGAAATAAGCCATTATGTGAAGGAGTAGTGGCTCTACTCTGAGCTTCTCACAGGTGACTGAGCTTCTCACCTTATCCCTTACGGAGATACCAGCCACCCTGCTGAGGAAACCCATTTCGGCCGCTTGTATCCGTGATGTCATCCTTTTGGTCATAACCCAACCTTCATGACCATAGGTGAGGGTTAGGATGAAGATCGACCGGTAGACCGAGAGCTTTGCCTTCTGGCTCAGCTCTCTTTTCGTCACAACAGTGTGGTAAAGCGAACACAATATGTTCCCGCTCTCGCAGCGCCAACTGTCCGGCCCCTCCCTCTCCATCGTCCCCTCACTCAAGGATAGGACCCTGACATACTTGAACTCCCTCACTTGGGGTAAGGATTCACTCCCTACTCTGAGTAGGCAATCCATTTGCCCAAATTACATTATGACAACGGGTTTGAATGCTTCTCCATGACGAATCCACAGTTCCACGAACGAATCCACGAACGTCACATTTGTGTGTGTGTGTGTGTGTGTGTGTGTTGGGGGGTGGGGGGTGGGGGGGTTGGGAGACAACACATTAAGATGCATAAAATAAGCTAAGGCAGATGGATGGACAGATGCACGCTTCTCCATAATCTAGGCCTGATAAAACTCATTAAATATTTTGCCCGTACACAGCAGATTATCACTGCTCTAGTCATCAGCCTATCAGAACACTTTTAGCTTGTTGAAGCAACAGATACCCACCAATGATAGGGAGGGAAAAATCAAGTAGTACTGTATGTTTGATTTTTCATTAAGAGAAAGCACTGCTTCCACCAGACTGACATATCACAGAAATTAGCACAACTAACAACAAACAGGTAGTGTGCAAACTTGTCCATTTTAACCCATCCTAATGTTTAACCACTGTTAACCATCTTTCCTAAATGTCAACCACTGTCGAGCCACCTCTCCTAATGTTAACCATTGTTAACCACATCTCAATGTTAAATGTCCACACAACACAAAGAAAACTGCTAACTAACAATAGCACCCAGCCAATCCTCCCAGCGCAGGTGCGTGCTGGAAGAAAAGAACGGACAAGCACCCAGTTTTTGTTACCAAACCAGTAGGGTCAGGCCGCAACATAAAAAGTGACATTGAGAACAGGTAAAAATGCAACAGCTGAGCATGTATTGCCTAAGGCCGTAACAGTAACATAGCTGTTGCAAATGAGCTATCGCTTTAAAATATTTAGTATTGATACTTATCGATACTATTGATACTTTTGCCAACTTTATGTCATACTTGTGTTCCCTCATCCAAAGCAAATCTGTTTCCTCCCTCCCTTCATCATTGTGGCCCTCTCTTCTCAGAACGTGCCTCGTCTGCACGATGCTGGCCTGCCTGTGGAGTGTTTCTCTTCTTCCACTCCATGAATATGTCAAGCTATTGCAGTTTGTTAAATCAGTATATAATTTCAGTGAAAATAATCTCCCATCATTACAAGCTTTCTGGACTGGCGCTCACGGTGGAAGATGCAGTTTTATCCGGTACAGTCTTGGACACTGGGAGCTGCCTATAAATATAACGCTGAAGCAGATTTCTGGACTGCGACATGAAGAGGGGAGGACGGCCCATCTTCCTTAAAAAGGCTTGTTAAAATATCTGACCCCAGTTCAGATGGGCCTTCTACTTAAGGCTTAAAATAGCCACTAAATAACCGAGAGGGTTGGATTGAAAGCACTGTTAGTCGGCGGAGGAGAGTGGAAAAATCAGAGGAGAGGAGGACAGGCATGCGGGGAATGTCCAGTTATCAAAGAAAAAAAATATGCTGGATCCAAAATAGGAACCGTGGACGTTCTGCCCGACAGACAAAGTGATGGGCTTGTTTTCAAAGTTCCGGCTCAGCTGGGCAGATACAGTAAAGCCACACCGGCAGTTCTCTCATGAAAGTAACGTCTTATTGTAATGAACAAAGTCCGGTTTATTTACCTCTGTCAGGTGCTATACATTGACGAGCTGATGAATTGATCCCACAAAACCATGTTTCAATGTGAATAGTTGTATTTAAATGGTAAGGAAATGTCGCTCTGAATATGACCAATACGTTGATTTCTTTGAATAAATTGTATTGTACTGACTTTGTTTGTGTTTGTATAAGACTGGATCATAATGGAAAGGATTTAACAGCTTCATAAAGGATGATTAAGACATGTTTAAGTCTGTCTCCAGACCCATTTTTGTGAACAATACATCATATAAACATACTTACACCACAGGTTCACCCTATCGTACTGTACCGGTATATGTTTAATATCCTGATTATGGCAGGGCGTTTGGCAGCTGAAGTGCCACCTCTTAAAATTAGGCACCTGCTTTGTGTTTTTACCTTGAAGAATTCCAGTGGGAAAGACTTGATCTTGGTTTATAGAGTACCGCAGGGATGACGTATTTTTGTAGTCGTAAGACGGACGTCCCGGACTTCCTGGATCTTACGGGGGAAAGTCAATGGGGTTTTAGAATGGGGGTTTCACTTAAATGCATAAAATAATAACAAAACTATAAAACTGCGGCATTTGTGTCAGCATGATAATCTTCACAAATAAGGATCACTTTTATGACTTTTTAAATGTAAATGCGGTTTCTTTTAACGCTGTTTTTAGAAAAAACGCTTCAAAAGGCATAAAAATGATTCACGTTCGTGTGGACACAAAGACCGCAGTTTCATAAACTTTTGTTAACCACAGACCTTATTTTATGCATTAAAATCCTCATTCTAAAACCCCATTGACTTTCCCCTGTAAGATCCAGGAAGTCCGCGACTTCTGCCTTCTGGACTCATTCCTGCAGTGCTCTATTAGGTCACGTTGAGGTTTGCCAAAATCGAATGCTCAGCCTCAGATCGAGTGCTTATTCCGTCAGGGGAATTTAATTTTGAAATAGCCCAAAACGCACAAATCAAGATAAAAGTTTGTTTTTTGAGGTTTCCCCCATATTATGCAAGTTTACAGTAGATGTTGAAGAATGCACTCAATATAACAAACAGACGTTTTAGGGCCACTAAATACTCGTAATTTGTTAGCAAACAAAGCTTATTCACCAACTTTCAGTATGAACATTCAAATAAGCATATCTTCTTCAACTATTTTCAGATTTCAATGTATGACACATGAAAGTCTACATAATCTGAAAAATGACCTAGTTGCCTACTTGTTACCAAAACACCAGCCCCTGTCACTGGAGGAATGTTGTGTCAGTTCAGTTGCACTCTCTGTCCACTAGGCTGCGTCATAGATAAGGAAATCATTTCCCAATCCCAACCAAATGCTTTCAGTGTGGGTGAGCCAGCAGCACAACATGTGTTTCCCTGTCAGTATGCGGTCAGGCTTGACCATGAAGGAAAAACAGCAAGCTTCTGTGACTGGTCATTCTTCAGCTCGTGGCTAATTGATCAGCCACTGTGAATTAATTACCAGCCACAACAGTATCGGCTGGTATTGTTTTCACCTCCTGTGTGTGTGTGTGTGGACAGATTTTGTCAGCGTGATAGCATCAAAACCTTACAAGATGCAATCATGAAACTTTACAGGTGTGTAGTTGACATATAAATTAATGTTGACTTCTAAAATGGGTGTGATCTGAGTAAGGGGGACCCCCCCTCGCCCCACTTTACACCCCTGGCCCACATTTGTTAAGTCACGGGTGTCGCAGCTGCTGGTGTGATCCCATTGCAAGATGGTCTCTAGCTCACATCTGAACCTGCTGCCCGCACTGCAGCCTGAAAATCACCACCCTGAACCTCCTGCCCACACTGCAGTCTGAAAATCACCACCCTGAACCTCCTGCCCACACTGCAGTCTGAAAATCACCACCCTGAACCTGCTGCCCACACCGCAGCCTGAAAATCACCACCCTGAACCTGCTGCTCACACCGCAGCCTGAAAATCACCACCCTGAACCTGCTGCCCACACCGCAGCCTGAAAATCACCACCCTGAACCTGCTGCCCACACTGCAGCCTGAAAATCACCACCCTCACCCTGAAATGAGCTGCAGATGTGAGACACTGGCTGCTGGTGCCCAGTCCACAAGAGCAACTGGTTTAGAGACAGATTCAAAAGCATCCGTCTTCCTCTCTCTCTAGTCTAGCTTAGAAAGCTAGACTAGAAAGCTTGGAAATATATGAAAAGTATGATGAAAAAAGATGAAAAATATTAAAAGTCTTGGGAAGATTTGGGGATTTTGGAATTGAACCTGTAGGAGGCCTGAGTGAGCCAACGTTTACCATCAGCCAGTGCAACACGACACAAGATGTTCTGTGTCCTTTTTGTTGCTGTTACAGTAAAGCTATAGGGGTCATTATTATATCTGTATACATAACACTTTATAAACGAACATGGAGACTGAGAGAACACACACCGTGAAAGCCAACAGTAACTAGGAAAGTGTTTGCACCACTCATGAAGCCTTTCAGATGAGTGGTGAATGTCTTCAACTCTTTATTTTAAGTCCAGTGGATTTAGATAGATAGATAGATAGATAGATAGATGGATGGATGGATAGATAGATAGATAGATAGATAGATAGATAGATAGATAGATAGTAGATAGATAGATAGATGGATAGAGAGAGAGAAAGAAAGAGAGTACTTTATCCCCCAGAAGGACATTCTGGCATTAACAGCAGCAGTAACATCAGTGGCAGTAACACAACATAACTTATATCAAAAACACACAAAGGGGTAGGTGTCGGAGATAACTTAGAAAAAAACAATATACATACTTCTACACAATATATATATATATATTTTACTACAGCGCTCTTGCGCTGCAGCTCGCCCACTGTACGCATAGGCAGCCTTGCCTGCTCTATGACATCACTGATGACATCGTCGCTGATGACATCACTGATGACATCATGCAAGGGGTGACATTACTGATGATGTCGTTGATGACATCATCAGTGACGAAAACCGGCCAAAACGCCTGGTTTGGCATGTGGCACGCCTACCCTAAAGTATGTCCAGTACAATTATAACAGGCATGTGAGCGCAAACCCAACGCAGATGCTTAATTACCGCTTTTGCGACGATACGGCCCAAAATGTGCTATGTGGACAAAAGTGTACAGAGTGCATTAGCAATGTGAGTTTAATAGTGACTTTATAGAAGGGGAGGGGAGGAGAGAGGGAGAAGAGGAGTCTCCTCTCTCTGCATGTAGGAGAGTTATTATGGTTATTGTGGTGGGCACAAAAGACCTCCTGTAATGGTCCTTACTGCAGGGGAGCTGACGGGGCCTCTGACTGAAAACACTCTGTTGTCCAGCCAGTGTTGTGTAGGGGGGGATGTCGTGTCGTCCATTATTTTGAGCAGATTGTGCAACATCCGACTGGTGGGATTAGATGAAACCCCTCTGAATGGAAGATCACTTTGAAGAAGTGCTGCTTGGCCTCTGAGCGGAAGTATCTGACGGAACAGCTGCTGTCCGTCTGTCAAAGTCCTGACACAACTCAAACCATATGGAGAGAAAACAGTTTCACTAGCTCAGTGCTTCACAACCTGGGGTCGGGGGGGATTTCTGCAGCCTCTGGGCTTCTTATACTAAAGTAAAAACGCTCCAAAGGGGAAATAAAATCTTCATTTGGTGTCAAAGCTCACCATGTGTGCATTACTTCGTTTTTTTGTAGAAGCACTCCTCTAATTCACTTCAGTGTTAAAACAGATGTTTTAGTCCATCTGAGATGCTATAAAAGTGTTAAATATATTGCCCACCTATTTTATAAAACACACATTTTGGGGTTCTCTGTTTCTGATTGGCTGAGTCGTGTTCAAAGCTGTTGTAACGTAGCCAATAAACACACACCTGCGACCAAAAACGAACCAATAAATCATCGCTCACAGCAGTAGCCTATATTGTTACATTGCTTTGAATAACACTTAGGGCAATAATCCACGATATCTTCATATAGCCTAAATAACTGTTAATTTTGCTACTCTGGTGATTCAGTTCATGAATCCATGCTCCTAACAGTTTGATTGACAGGTGATTCAGTGCAGAAACACCATAGCAATGAGCCAAACGTGGGCAAAATATATATATTGAGCATGACCCCTTTATCACTATTTAACGATTTAAAAAGAAAAGACTAACTCAAAGTTTATTCCTTAAAGGCCCAGACAAACCGGGCAGATGGACAGCTGTCAGTCATTGCCAGGCCCAGACAAACTTAACTTAACTTAACTAGTCCACCTTGTTTAGATTTGTTAGGTTTTCTTTTATATCAGACACAGGTTTTTGTTCCTACCTGACATGTTTCGACGGTAATACTTCTGTCTTCTTCAGAGGTGTCACTAGATGGTGTGTGACGTGTCTTTAACAGCTGATGTTGTTTACAGAGGCGTGAGAAGACGGAAGTATTACCGTCGAAACATGTCAGGTAGGAACAAAAACCTGTGTCTGATATAAAAGAAAACCTAACAATCTAAGTAAAGTATAGACACTATGAACCTTTTTGGATTAGTCCAGCTTGTTGGCGGCCCTTCTGGACGATTCAACACGTTGAATCGGCGTCGGGCAGTCAGTGAGAGAAATCACTCTGATTGGCTGGTCAGGTGTTTAAGCGAATCAGTGCACGAGAAGAGAGGGCACGCACAAAACGTCCATCTCATCTGATCATCCAATATAGGAATATTTCCACAAAGCCCCTTGAGCATGTTGCTGTATGATATCACCCATTTAGTGCACCTCCACCTCTTCCTTTCTTCTTCCACAAGCAAAACACAAAGCAAGGGCTGACAACGCCATTTACAACTTTTCATGTATCCACAGTCCTAGGTCTCACGCAGGCACATATCTTCATATAAACTTAGATATGAACAATATCTAATTGAACGCATGCTAGTTGACCGTCTGCGTGGTGACGAGCGCGGACGCATCATTCAGCCTTTGTTGCCGACCACTAGTTGTTTGACGTTGGTTGTGGTGTCTCTGGACTGGGCATTAACAGTCCTCAGCAGAAGTCAAGGGTTTCTCAGTCAGACAAAGGCAGTCCAGACTTACAGTAAAACAGACTGCTTTGGTCTGGTCTGAGAAAATAATATCCCTGTGTGTCTGGATGACACCGCCCAGGATTACACACACACACACACACACACACACACACACACACACACACACACACACACACACACACACACACACACACACACACACACACACACACACACACACACACACACACACACACACACACACACACACACACACACACACGCAGACGGACATCTCAAAAGCAGATGACCAAGCCATCTGGTTGTACTTTGTGAGGGGAGTCCCTCGTCCCAGAGTTTCCTAATCTCAAACATAGCGCTCCAGTGTGAATGAAGTCAGCAGAATTTCCTTCCCAGACACTTTCCCTGGGACACTTTCCCACCACCCCCCACCCCCACACACACACACACACACTCTGTCTGTCTCACCCGCCCGCTCAGCAGTACTTGGCTGGCCCGGACTGGCCAGCCGTCTCTCTTTTGTAGCCCGGGGGAATAAAAAAAAACTGAGGCCCGTCTGGCTTTTATTTTGAAAGACATACCATCAGCATAAAGGCTCTCACGACATCAGAGGAGTTCTCTCTCTCTGTCCCCCTCTCTCTGTCTCTCTCTCTCTCTCTCTCTCTCTCTCTCTCGTTAAGTTCTTTCTAATTGTTTTTTGATAGCTTTTAAGTTGTAATGAAAGAGTAATGAATTTCCCATCAATCTACACTCTTAACCAGAGGGAAAGCCTGGAACTGCTGGGAAAATGTCTGTGGAAACTGAATGACCGGAAACTGAATGAACTGTCTCTCCTGCTGGTCTATGTGCCATTGAGCAAGGCACTTATAAATGGTGTTTTTGTCTTATGTCGCCACTCTTTTCCATTCTTCGTCGTTTGTCTGCATATAGTCAGCATAGTTGGAGAAATCAGCAGTGCTTGTGTTCTTCCTTCAGAAGAATTAAGACATCTGCTCATTCATTCTTGTCCAGCATGAAAAACAGCGTCCACATGCATCATAGAACATTCAATTGTATTGGTCAAACTTTATGATTTCTCCTTATGTAGGTCTTTGCAATTAATCGAATTTTAATCTCAATTTCGGCTTCCCACAATTATGACAATTATATATTTTTGTTGGTGTCAGATTATTTACAACATATTGGTGATGGTTGGAGGGGCCCAAGGCCGTAACGGCAATATACATTGAGAAGGGCAAATCCCCCCCAATATTTAAGCCTGATAAAATGTTAATACTGTTAAATACTGTTATATTCCTCTAATCTGGCTTCAAGTGGCCAATGTTTTCGCCAAAATTGGCACACACACAAAAAAAGGGGTCAAACGTCCCCCCCGGTGTTGGAGGGGCCCCCTGGGGATTCTTGCTTGGAGCCCCAATAGACCCTAGAATCACATGCATTGCAAAAGGATTGGGGGGAATCTAAACTAGAACTATAACTCTAATGATAGGTTGGTGTTCTCCTTTAACTCCCAAGCTGTAACTGTGGTTGTACTGGACAGCTTCCACGTGGGAATGTGTGCATATATATGGATGTGATGTGCTGCATGGAGAAACAGCAAAAGCCGTCCCTGGATGAATAAAGCCAAAGGTCAAAACGTCAACTGGCTCATTATCCTGGGTAGATGCAGCGTCAAGTTATGAGGAAGCTGCAGTTGGGAACATGCTCTTTTATTTAGACTTTTTGCTGGCTGTTCCTTCTGTCAGCCATGTGAGGATTTGATACCCCAGGCTCTCAATTTATGCACACACAGTCAACCAACACGCGCACGCACACACACACACACACACACACACACACACACACACACGCGCACACACACACACACACACACACACACGCACACACACACACACACAATATGAATTAGATGGCATCTGAATAAACTGCATAATCTGTCTGCTTATACCCAATGTTCCAGTGTGCAGCTTCTGCGGTGGATCAAACCCAAATTATTCATGCAATAGTTAAAGGAGAGACACATGGGTTGTGTAACAACCAATTAGGCTGCGTTCACACTGTAGCTGAACATGTCCTAGCCTGGATTTGAACCTAGGAGGCTGTGGTTACCTGGACACACAATACACCTCCCACTGCTTCAAATAGCGGACTTGATTTGGAGAGAGAGACACCTCAATTCAGTCAAAACTACAAACCGGAAACAGGAGAAATGGGGATCAAATCTGTCATATTGTAGTAGCCTACGGGGGCGGCTGTAGCTCAGGAGGTAGAGCGGGTCATCCACTAATCGCTTTGGATAAAAGAGTAAGTAAGTAAGTAAATATTATTTATATAGCACTTATCACAGAGAGGACTCACAAAGTAAAAACACGATTTCAGACGGCAGCCCGTCTTTATTGTCACACGAACACACTACAACACATCAATGCGGCCACTACACACACTCATGCTGACGATGGCCGGTGAAATATGTCCTCTGCATTTGACCCATCCAGGCTTGTCCTTTCCTCCGGGGGGCAGGCCAGGAGCAGTGGTCGCTATTTCTTTCCAGCGCCCGGGGACCATCATTGGACCAACTTCAGATGTTGTCGTCACTGGTCGGATGACGATCTTCTGCATGTTTTTAGTGGGGGGTTATGTACGGAGGAACCCCCTGGGTTCCACTGAAAGTGCTTCACAGGTTAAGAAACACACAAAATAAACACAAAAATAGGACAATGCATACAAAGTAAAACAGTGAGATGGAGAAATAGCATCTCTTGCTTCAGCTCTCAAGAAAGGCGGACGCTTTTTCTCTCTCTCCCTCTCCCTCCCTATCTCTCCATACCTCTGCTTGCTACCCGGAGCAAATCTTGCACTCGTCTCTTCGAAACTACAAATATGGATTATATGGATTTACTAAGCTGGTCTCTCAACGCAAATCAACTAAACTTTTTCCATGAGGAATGCGGGGTCTGGGGAACACACCCCCCCCCCCCCCCCTTCTCTGCCCAGACGGAACTTTCGCCGTGGCCCGCGGGGTACGGGAAGACAACAGCGATTGACCCTAGGCTGTGACGTCATGAAAATTGAGATGGGCGGTCAGTGAGTTTGAACTGTGCAAAATGGATTATATCTTGGATTATATCATGGAAATTTTCACTGCTCTGCAAAACAGAAATGGACTAAGTTGAGAATCCAGAGACTTGAAACCCAAACATCTGATTTAATCTGGACTCCCCCCACCTGCTATCAGGCCGTCAAGGCCACTGCAGCAAACTCTCCAGAAGCGTCGAATGCAACTTGTGCTTTCAACATCCACCCCCCCCCCCCCCTCCCCGCCCTCACATCTGATGCTTGACTTTTGGTCTGGGAATGATCGAGGCTATCTCCATAGCAACCGCTGTGTAATCAACCAGGAGGGAGCTCAGACTTACAAACACACATACACACATGGAACCTAAAGGACCAACAGGCCTTCACACATGGTCACGCACGCACTCCCCCCCAAAAAAAACTCCCTCCCTCCCTAAAACCTCACCCCCCGCCTTCACATATAGCTCTTGCATCCTCCCTCCCTCCACCCCACCCCTCTTTTCCTCTGATAGATCCAACTGGCGCTGTATGTTTACAGCAAACCTCTTGCGTTTTGTTGATGAGCTAGTTTGCAACGGGGCGCAGCGCACGCTGCGACCTGGCAGAAGGGAGTAGATGGTCTTTTGGAATCTGTACATATTGCAACAAATGTATATGTATGTATATATAATAATATTGAAGTGTGCCTTTATTACTTTTCAAACTAGTAATAATGTTACTATAATGGAAATCCAGACCTTGTAGAAAAGTGTCGATTTTTGGGGTTAGGGTTGAAAGTAATGTCAACTACTTTCTGAGGCACACAATTACTCACATAAGACCCTAAATTTAATAGTTAGAAGGTTTTTGTGGATTTTGGTTTCCAGGGACTTTAATGTCGGCATAACATTACCAACAATCTAACAACCGATAAAGACAGCTGGAATAACAGACACATATTTTCAGAACTTACCAGGTTGTCCAACTGCCTTAACCTTGCTTGCAAGATGGATAACCTCGCGAGATCAAAAGAGATTCTCTCGACATAATCCATCTTGATATGCACAGGCAGTTAACATGATTAGCTTAGAAACCCGAACCATGGCCGGCTCGTCGAATCAGCGGCAGCCTTAGGCGGGCTTTCTGTGTGACGCTACTGAGAAGCGTCTGGGCAAGTAGTGGGTACATGGTCTTTGTAGTTATTTTCACTCGTCAACATGGCTGCCGCCACGGAAGTGAAAGCTAGCGAGGCTATCGTAGATGCAGCAATAACTTCAGTTATTTCTCAACTGGACAGCATTTCCAAAATATCAAAATGTTTATTAATCCAATCCAATTATTAATCGCTCATGCGTTAGTTTGTGGAAATTCCCGTGCAATAATCATAACTCTTGCCCCAGCCCACATCACTCTAGCCGGAGCACATGTTAGCCTACATTAGCTTCCACAAAACACACACATAAAGATGCGCAAAAGCGCTTTACATTCTTATACCAAGATAGCGAGGCAGCATAGTAAATAAACACACGTGGTACTGCACTCCATTTTCATCAATGAACTATTAATAGCGCAAGGGACGGCCACTCGTCAATTCGCTGCGCGTAGCCAAACACTCCTGGCTGCTGTTAGCCGCTAATTAACAACAAACATTTCAACAGGTCCTCCGGTCGCAAACGTTACGTCAGAGGCATGGCGATCTGATTGGTTGAAGTTAACACGCACCAGCGGTGATAGACAGATGGGTCATCCAATCACCTGCCAAGTAGCTTGGAAAAAGTGCCCGCCTCCATCAGCGGGTTGGATTACTACATTCCCAGATGGACTGGTTTAGTGAAACGTAATGTGAAGCTAAACCGTCCATCTGGCAGCGTCAGGTTACAACTGCCTGCGTATGCCAGGAAATGTGTTTTAATGTCACAACTCCCGAGTATAAAATGAGGCCTACACAATACCAGCCATTAGCTAATAGCTAACGGGTTAGCCTGTCGCAAACTAACACTAGAGGTTTTATTTGGGGTGAAGCACGAGGAGAGTATTTAGCCTATATGGATATCTCTGGGAAGTGCTTTTACTATGGGGATGTTCGCAAGCTCCTCTCCTCGTAGCTGTTGTATAAGGATACAGAAGAGACAGGCAGTTGGACAACGTTAGTTAGAAAAACGACCCGACTGAGAGACAGCAGCACTGGGCTGCCCAGTAAGTTACAACGTAGCCAAAGGTTCAGTTCGATTTCACCTGTTAAACCAACATTTGTTACAAAATGAATTAAATCATAACGTTAATCAAATGCTACGGAAACATTAGCTAATCAACAGAGCTGCAAAGATCAGTTCATCGGATAATAATTTCGCCCTGTATGACGGTTTGTTACCCAGAGCACCTGGCTGCTAGGAGCAATCTCCGACAACGAAATTCAGATTTCCGTACAGGCGTCATTTTGATAAACTGACCTTGTAGTGGGAATCTACATGGTTAATTTTGGCGAGACAAAAATTATTAGAACTTAACTCATTGGCTGCCAGCCATTTCTGGAAAACGGACGCTCCCAGTGCCAGCCCTTTCAGAGCGTTTTCAGTGATTTCTCAAGACCCACAGAATATTGTGTGATATTACTATGTAAACACCAAACACGCCCAAAGAACGATGAGACTCTCTTGTATCATCAGCAAAAAAAAGTTTATTTATATCATTTTCCGTTCTTTAGTTATCAGCAGTAGAAGATAGGTTGGTTTCACCAAAAACAGATGTTTCAAACTAGAACCTGAGATAATGAGCCTTTTGTGAAATGAAGCATTTCAAGCACATCACTGACTCTGAAGCTAATATTTTCTGATGTAGTGACACCTCAAATATGTGAACAGTAATTTCCTTCAATAAAACAGCAAAAACAAAGGAATTTTGATGGCAAAATAATATTTTTTAGCTGCAACCAGCAGCGCTGGCCCCTGCGTGCGCAGACCCTACACCAGGGGTGCCCAATACGTCGATCGCGATCGACCGGTCGATCGCGAAGGTAGTGTGGTCGATCGCATGGCATTGAGGGAAGAAATTTTTATTTTTTTATTTTTTTTATTATTTTTTTACTGTTTTTCCACTGTTTCCACTGTTTTTCCACTGTTTTTCCACTGTTTCCACTGTTTTCCACTGTATACTCAGTGTATATATATATAAATAAATATGTTTGGTAGATCACTTTGACTTGGTCATTTTAAAAGTAGCTCCCAAGCTGAAAAAGTGTGGGCACCCCTGCCCTACACCTTCTTGCTGGTCTTGATTTACTGCTGGTGGGCATCAGGTATTCCAGCTTGTGTTTGCCAATCTGTCCATCGAGCCTGCTGTCTGGGTCGGTGTTGTATGGTGCCCTGTGTGCCCCACCTCCCTCAACTGCAAACTCCTCCTCCGTGGGAGTGTCTCTGGTGGCTCTCTGCTGCACGTTTGCTCTGAATTTTCTGCTGCACGTTTCAAAGTGCGCTGCACCCAGCGTCTATTTTCACAGCGCTCCGCCGTTTTTGTACGCCGGCTCCCAGCGCTCCCAGCTGAGAATAATTTAACTTTTCAGAAAGACACTGGTGTCGGGTGCTCCTTTTCTGGCACCTAATCATATGGAGAAACTATCGCAACAGAGACAGAAAGGCTCAATTGTGGGAGCAGATTGGCTGCTGTTCACAGGCACAGCTAACGTTAGCTCCAGCATGCATCGGTTTCGGTTTCCCCACGGCTTCTTCACTGTTTTTTCCTCACCTTTCTCTAATCTGGAGAGCACTGTCGCCACCTAATGGGTCCGTAAAATAGCTTATACACCTTCAAAATCCATTGACGTCTTTAGATGTCAATGGCACTCTACGTTACTATTTGAATTGACGTCTTTAGACGTCAATGGCACTCAATGAGTGCCATATTTACAGAGCTAGAGAGGATTGACTACACAACACGCGCAAATCTAGAAAGAGCAGCTCTACATAAGAAAGTTTAGAGGGGGGGGGGGCTCAGACTGAGGTTTCAACCCAAAAGAGCTACTGCGCAGACTCTGGTTCTCTGATCTGAGAAGATTTTGGCTTCAATAGACCATACAGGGAGGAGATAGGCACGCTCTCTCCATTCATATTATATCTCAATGGTTTCAAATGGATCGCTCCGTCAGCATCAATTTTCGTTACGAATCCGAACTGGTTCATCCTCCAATTCTCTCCCTCTCTCTTCCCTCTCTTGTTAACGAGAGAGAGAGAGAGAGAGAGAGAGAGAGAGAGAGAGGCGCAAACCGCCTATGGAGGTTTGCGCCGAGATGACGTCAAGCACAGCGGGCCGACACGTCCACAGTTAGGGCTTTGCGTGGCGCTATTCCAGCGCAAAACGGGCGCTAACGCAAAATCACCGCCGTTGCGAAGATAGGGCCCTAAGTGTCTATACTGTATCTAAGTGCAGACACATGTTGTGTCCTATAAGTGTCTATATCTGAGTGCAGACACATGTTGTGTCCTAACTAAGTTTAAGTGTCTATATCTGAGTGCAGACACATGTTGTGTCCTAACTAAGTTTACGTGTCTATATCTGAGTGCAGACACATGCTGTGTCCTAACTAAGTTTAAGTGTCTATATCTGAGTGCAGATACATGTTGTGTCCTAACTAAGTTTAAGTGTCTATATCTGAGTGCAGACACATGTTGTGTCCTAACTAAGTTTAAGTGTCTATATCTGAGTGCAGATATGCTACATGTTGTGTCCTAACTAAGTTTAAGTGTCTATATCTGAGTGCAGATACTGTAGGCTACATGTTGTGTTTTAACTAAGTTTAAGTGTCTATATCTGAGTGCAGACAGAGATGGGCGAAAATACATCATAAAGTATTTTGAGACAAATTACAAATACTTGCTCAAAAAATGTATCACAATACAAATACAAAATACTGGTCTGAAAAATGTATTTGAGATACAAATACGTATTTTGTATTTTGAAAATACATGAAAATACATTTGATAAAAACAGATAAAGAGCTGCAACAATTAGTCAATCCATCAATTCATTGCCAAATATTACATTCATTGCCTATTTTGATAATCTATTCATCATTTTGAGCCATTTCTATAAGGAAAATGTCCTAATTCTCTGATTCCAGCTTCTCAAATGTGACATTTTCTGGTTTCCTTAGATGGTAAATCATCTCTTAGTCCTCTGTGACAGTATTCTCCTTTGTGTACCCTCCAACACATTACAGTTCTTTCATTTCAGTTTTAGCTGTTTTTCAGCACAGCTAATTTTTCCCTCACTTCAGCTGTTAATCACCTTCTGTGAGGGCTTTTGGCTTATCCTCTCTCCCCAGCATCCTCACAGCTTAAAACAGGGTGGACAGCGGCGGATGGCTCTCCAAACATGTGCCGAGCGGAGCGGTTTGTTTGCTTCAAGGGAGTGGATATGCTGTAATATGAGCTCTCAGACAGGACGTTGTTTTAGCTCATTTTGCAAGCGTGTCCGCGCTGCTTGAAGTGGACCCGCCGCTCGGTGCATGTTTGGAGAGCCATCTGCTGTTGTCTGTGTGAAAAAATTGCGGTTTTGTGGGATATAAACAGCCTACAGTCTAGTTGCTGGAATCGCTGTGAGTCGGTACTTCAAACGGCTGGTGTGTGGTCTCGCAGTCTGGCCGAATCGTCTAGTGTGTGCGTTCAGGCGATTTTAATGTTAAAATCTGATGAAATTGTCCTTATGTCTGTGGTCTCTCATGTTTTTAAAATCGGTTAAGATTTGAAAATCCTCTAGTGTGTAGGCAGCATTACAGGCAGCACTTCTTTTTTGTGATCAATTATTTTTTATTGCAGTTCAACAACTTCCATCATACAGTTTACATATACATTCTTATCACCCCCCCCCCCCCCTCCCCGGCGGCTCCCCCCCCCCCCCCCCCTCCCCGGCGGCTCCCCCCCCCCCGATCTCGGCAGGTATTCACATCAGCAGTACAGATATATTCTATTTCCTCAATAGATCCGTTATTAAAGAGGCGGCTCCCTTCCACATTTGCAAGGTGGTGTCCTTGGCCCTGTTCACCCGGGCCGTGGACAGCTCCAGCATAACCACATCCTGAAAGTAACCCAACCATTTCTTAATGTACAGTTTATGTGGCGGTAACCAACGCTGTACTATCAACTTCTTAGCAGCAGTTAACCCCGCGAGCCATAACTTGCGTTGTCTCTCACTCAATACCATGTGTGAATCATCATTGAGTAAAAGAAGGATTGGTTCGAGCGGTATAGGCGTGTCAATCATATCAGATAGAATTGATGTCACTTTCTTCCAAAAGTCATAGACCTCTGGGCAATCCCATACCATGTGTTTAAACGTACCAGGTGTATTGAGAGAACACAAATCGCAGTTAGGGCTGGCTGTCATTTTCATATGAAATCTTGTGAGTGGTGTATAGTAGGCTCTCTGACAGATTTTAAAGTGGATTAATTGATGGTTGGGGTTCTTTGATGAATGAAAAATGTTCTCCCAGATGTTTTCCCAACTTATGTCCCCTTCCTCCACAGCCAAGTCCCTGGTCCAAGTTTTAGTCAATGACAGATCCTTCTGTGTTCGATGTTGAAGTTGTGAGTATATGGCCGACACAAGTCCTCTGGTGGGCAGTGTGGTCACCCAACTCTCAATTGGGTGGATTTGTAGTCCTGTACTCCATGGGATTCTACAAGCACGGAGTGCGCTCCGTAATTGAAGATACAGGAAAAAGGATGTCCTTGGTAGATCAAACATGGTGCACAATTCTTCAAAACTAATAAGGCCACTTGAATTACATATATCTCCCAAATGAGCCACCCCTTTTGACGACCATGCCATTGACTCAAAAGGCTTATTCCCTGACCTGATATTTCTATTCCGCCACAAGGGGGTATTCATGTGCCATTTCCAGTTACCTCCCAGGTACTTTTCAACCATCCTGAAGTTTCTTATTGTGTTCGAGATAATAGGACCAAAACGTAGCATACATTGATTAGCTGTTATACCAGAAAATAAAACATCTTCAAGTTTGAATGGTGATACTAATGTGTCCTCAGTGTCTCTCCAAGCAACTTGGGGAGAGTCCTCAAACCATGTCCTGAGTGGACGTAACTGGAAAGACTGATGATATAACAAAAAATTTGGTAAGGCTAAGCCCCCCTCCCTTTTTGATCTCTGTAGCGTAGAGAATTTAATTTTTGGGTGTTTGCCGCCCCATATATATTTTCGCAGTAATGTGTCCACCTTTTTCCAATATCCCTCTGGAGGAGGCAGCGGAATCATCATGCTCACAAAGTTTATACGTGGCAGTACGTTCATTTTAATGGAAGCAATCCTAGTCTGCAAAGAAGCCGGTAATTTTGTCCATATGGCTATGTCACGTTCCACCTCTTTGAAAATATTTTCGTAATTAGACTTTACTATGTTGTATAAAGAGGGTTGGATCCGGATACCCAAATATGTGATCTCATTCTTGATAGGGATGTCATGAGATAATGCCACCTTTTTCGCAGCTCCGTTCAATAGCATCAGTGCTGACTTTGTCCAATTTATCTTGTAGCCGGATAACAATTTAAATTCCTCAAAGGTAGACAGCAAGGATGTCATTGATCTATTGATATCTGTTAGATAAATCAGCACATCATCCGCAAAGGCCGATATAGTATGCGACGAAGAGTTAATCTGGATGGGAGCAATAATCTGATTTTGCCTTAGATGCTGTGCTAGGGGCTCCAGCGAGAGAATGAAGAGGCTCGGCGAGAGGCCGCACCCCTGCCGAGAACCTCTGAAGATGGGGAACGGACTGGAGTGTAGACCATTAGTAGAGACCATGGCTGTGGGGTTTGCGTATAGAACCTGTATCATATCAATATATCCTTTCCCCAGTCCAAATCTCTCTAATACTGCCCACAGATACTGCCATTCGAGCCTGTCGAAAGCCTTCTCGGCATCGAGTGACAGTATAGCGCATGGGGTGTCCGATTGTTGTACTTCATTTATCACATGTAATAATCGCCGAATGTTGTCTGCAGCAAGACGTCCCTTCATGAAGCCCGTCTGATCTTTATGTATTAATTTCCCCATGTGTCTTTCCAAGCGTAGCGCTAACACTTTAGAATACAGCTTTTTATCTGCGTCAATCAAGGACACCGGTCTATAATTGGCACAGTCGTTATGATCTTTCCCTTTTTTGGGGATCAGTGATATTAACGCGGCGTTGGTGTGTTCATGAAAAGAGCCCCTCTCAATAGCAGACAAGGTTGAAGCGAGTAAAACAGGTCCCAGAAGGTCCCAGAAATGTAGCAGGAACTCTGGAGGTATACCATCTGGGCCCGGCGATTTACCCTTATTAGTTAGTTTCAATGCCTCTTCCAGCTCCCCTAAGGATATGGGTCGGCCTAACTCTTCTGCCTCCTGTTCTTCTAGAATGGGTAAGTCCAGTTTATGTAAGAAATTATTGCATTTATCCGGATCATAGTTAAGTGTTGATTTGTACAGATCGCTGTAAAAAGAGTGAAACGTGGCATTTATCTCCTTTGGGTCAGATATAAGTCCTTTAGTGGGTGATCGTATTGTATCTATTGAGGCTCTGGCTTCACTCTGTTTTAGTTTCAGAGCTAATAACCTGCTTGGTTTGCTCCCATTAAAATAGTAATTCTGTCTAACTCTATGCATGATGAATTCCGCCCGCCTCCTTAACAGATCATTGAGCTCCCTCTTAGCCTCTCTTAACTCCCTGCTCACTGATTCTAAATATTTATTTTTTAGTAGTTTCTCAAGCGAGTAACATTCTCCTTCCAGTTCAACAATCCTTTGATCCCTCGACTTCTTAAGGTGAGATGCATAAGAGGATGTAAAGTCTCTGATAAATCCCTTGGTGGCTCTCCATGTAAACATGGCATCTTCCACTGAGCCTGTATTGTTGGCTATGAATTCCACAAGCTTTTCTCTAAACTGTGCTACAAATATCTGGTCTTGTAGAAGTGTTGTGTTAAAGCGCCATCTAGGGGTTTTGTTGAGCTTGTGGCTCAAGTCTATCGTCATTGTCAGTGGATTATGATCTGACAATGTTGCTGTTAGTGTCTGAATAGGTTCTGTACACCCCTTCAAGCTACGAGAGATCAAAAGATAGTCGATTCTGGAATAAGATTTATGGTAGGCAGAAAAACATGTATAATCTTTAATGCCCGGGTTCTGAATTCGCCATATGTCAATTAAATTTAGATTTTCTATCATGGTGTTTAAAGCCGTTGATGCTAACTGCTGAGCATGTGAGATTGATTGGGTGGATCTATCTAGTGTGATATCGCAGACTGCGTTCATGTCACCTCCTATGACCAGCTCATATTCAGATATTGATAACAATTCCTTGGTGAGCTCCGGAAAAAAGTTAGGATCAAAGACTGCTGGTGCATATATTGTCACAAAAGCTACTTTCTTACCATATAAAGATGTACATATATATGCTATGCGACCACAGGTGTTATTGCTCGTCTTCACCACCGTTAAAGGCGAGTTCCTTCTAATCAGAATAACCACTCCTCTAGAATTTGAGCTCCCACTAGTTGACACAGCAACTTTGTACAGCCTATCTTGAAAGCGGGGGACATCCTCTATTTTTAAATGAGACTCCTGAATGAACGCTATATCCACCTTTTTACGACGTAATAAATCTAGGCATTTCACTCTTTTGACTTTAGCATTCAGACCCCGGACATTATAACTCAAAATTGACAGTTTAACCATTATCAAAACTGGTCCTGACCCTCCTAACTGTAAGTGAAAAAGATCTGTCCCTGACGTGTGCACCACCGAGATCGTAGCCCTCCCCTCTCCCCCCGCCGCCCCCCCCCCTCCCCCCCGGACAGTGTTTCTATGACACGTGACATCCACATAAACGCAGTTCTGCAAGATCTCCCAAGCTCACATCTATCCCTCCCGTATATAAGTCAGTTTCCCTTCAGGTTATCCCAAAATAAAAATAAAAGTGAAATGTTCCAGTGATAGGTATTTCGCAACCCTATAAGCATTCTACTTATTACTCTGATAATAATAACGAAACATTATCCTAATATGCCGTACATTCCAATGTCAAGTGACATATAAATTGTTAAGTATAGCAATGCACTATCAAAACTCCGTGTGTAACGCTGCTTGACCAGATTGCCATCATAACTTAAACTTTTAGTTCTCAGTGCGATTATCTCCAGTCCGTGACAGCAATAACGAAAAGAAAAGAAAATAGAGAATAATGTCCTCCTTCAAGATGGCCGAATAAACGCAAACTCGTCAAGTCTTAATGCTCCTTAATTCTTGTCTGGGCCCGTGGTCTGATCCATGTCCTTTTCACCCTGTTGATTCCTCTCCTCTGGAATTTGGAACCGGTTTCTGCGCGCTGCTCCCGCTGGGATCCCCCCGCCTCCGGTCTCGTTGTTCAGGAACTGCGCTGCCTCTCGTGCCGAAGTGAAGGTACGCTGCTCACCTTTAAACGTCATCTTCAAAGTGGCCGGGTAGATCAGGAAACCTGGGATGCCTCTCTCATACAGCTCCTTCATCACATCTGCATAGGCTTTTCTCCTTTCGTTTGTGAAGGCGCTGTAATCTGCGTAGAATCGGATGGTCCTCCCCGCGTCCTGTATGGGTGTATTCTTCCTTGCCTCGCGGGCCCCCTGCAAGATAGCGTTGCGGTCTTGGTACCGGAGTACTTTGAAGATCATGGTGGTCTGACCATCGTTCTTAGGGCTGTAAATCCTGTGAGCCCGTTCCATCTGGACCTTTTCCTTCCCAAGTGATGGGATCCATTTGGGTAGCATGCTTTGCAAAAAAGCGATTGCATCGCTGCCCTCTCTGCCCGCACCAATTCCTGTAATCCTCACGTTGTTTCTCCGGTCTTGGTCTTCCAGTGAGGCCACCTTCACTCGCATCTTATCCAATTCGGAGGCGTTGTTAGTCACATCACGTTTCAAGGCCCTAGTATCGCCCTGTATGCGGTCTACTTTGTCGACCAGACCCTTGACTGTTTCCATGTGGGTGTCCATATTATTCTGTAACTTGTCAACAGAGAGCTTCATCCCGTCGATAGCTGCGTGAACTGCCCGTGTGACTGCCATCTCGAGGCTAGCCTGTTGTTTTGCTAGTGCTAGTTCAATGACCACGTTGATGTTGCTAGCATTAGCTTCCTCGTCGTCCTCAGAAAACTCCATGTCTTTGCGTTTGGACGGTGGCATTGGCGAGTTCTGTTGATTTTTAGTGTCTCCCATGGCTGTTGCTCCTTTTTTGCTTTGCGAGTATAAAATGCTGTGTGGATAACCTGACTAATTTGCAAAAATGAGGGACAGTTTGTGAGAGCTTCAGAGATCTCCGACCATTGCGTCTGTAGGTCACGCCCCTCCTCCTACAGGCAGCACTTCTACATGTTAACCTCAAGTTTTGGAACTTTGACCATGTTAGCCCTAGATATCTGACATCATAACAGTATCCCTGGAGATGATGTGCCATGGCTGCAGTTATGGAAATCGCCGGCTCTACGGGCTCCCAAAAAAAATCATGACTGACAGACAGACAGACAGACACCGCCCACCCACCTTGGTGCCATCGTGCAAATGTGCGCCATCAGCTCATACTACATCAGAGTTGCTCGAGTGACATCACTGATGACATCACAACTGCCTGAGTGACATCACAGTTGGGCAATCAGTGGCTCGAGTGACATCACTGATGACATCACAATTGATCGAGTGACATCACTGATGACATCACTGATGACATCACAATCATGACCCACACTGCCGCCACACACACTGCCACCCACTTTGCCAATATAATTACTTGTGTCTCTCTAATATGATACACTGGTTTGAATATGCTGTAAACCGTTTCATTTGCAGATAGGCCAGTGCATGCAATATCTAATGATCAATTTATATTAGTAATTTTACTAATTTATCTCTGGGGGAATTTCCACCAATACAAGGCTTCATACTAGATGAAGAAGTGATGTGAAGTCTGACTCAAGACCCACCCTACTCTGCCTCTGATTTGTGGTTGTGTTTGTTCTGAGGGTAAGCCAATCAGAGGTAGAGTAGAAGTAACATGTCACTTTTTTTCTCCACAGTTTAAACCTGTGTCAATGGTAAGAATGTCATTTTGAGAATAAAATAAGATAAAATTAAAGAAAAAAGTATTTTATGTATTTAAAATACACAAAATACAAGGTCTGAAAGTATCTTGATACAAATTACATCTTATTTTTCTCGGTCCAGCCAAATACAAATTACAAAATTCACAAATGTATTTGAAATACGTATTTTAAATACATGTATTTAAAATACTGCCCATCTCTGAGTGCAGATACATGTTGTGTCCTAAGTTTAAGTGTCTATATCTGAGTGCAGATACATGTTGTGTCCTAAGTTTAAGTGTCTATCTGTTGTAAACTAATACCTCCTTTGGGCTAATGGCTCCATAAATATCTCTTTTATTTTAGCGTGGGCCTTGTGCTGCATCCTCAGAGCTCCGACCTTTGACCCTAGCTGGAGCAAGCCCTCTACCCTCCCACTGCCCCCCTCCCCATCTATCTATCTCTGTCTCTCTCTATGAACACTTTCTATGAAGTAAGTCAGATGTGTCTCCGGCTGACAGACTTTACAGACACATTTGTTTCCCCTTCACATCTCCACTGTCCCACTGCGTCCCATCTGTCTGTTAACAGGAACGCTGCTGCCCAGCCAAAACTATTGACTCTGTTGAAAATTGTATTTTCTGTAGGAAAAGCTTACTCATGCTTTCCAACTGGAAAAACGGGAAAATCAGTGAAGGATGAGAGGGAAAAAGAGCGTTATTCCTGGAAACGGTCCACACCGCCGCCACACGAGCTCTAACCCACTTCTGCTGCTATGGGACTCCCCAGAGGAGGTGTGAATCAGTTATTACAGTTTTCTATTTTGCACTAGTTTTTATTTTTTTATTTTTTGCTTTCAATTCAGTTTGCTTTCTGTTAGTTTCCAAGGTCGGTTTGCTCGTTTCAGTTTTGTTTTTATTGCTTAAAAATGTTTAGTTTTAGTTTCGTTTTTTCTTATTAGTTGAGTTTTTTCTTTTCTTTTCTTTTTATTATAGGCGGTATTTGTCAGGGGCAAGATTTAAGCATTATTATGCATGAACTATTACCATTAATTAATGTACCCTTACTTAACTACACAAACCTTGATTTGTGTGACACACACACACACACACACGTGCGCGTATGCATGCACGTGTGTGTGTACAGTACAAGCGCACATGTGTGTGCTTGCACGCGTGTGTGCATGCACGTGTGTTTGTGTGCACGTGCGTGTGTATGTGTGTGCATGCACGTGTGTGTGTGTGCGTGTGTGTGTGCAAGGCAAGCACCTGTGTGTGTGTGTGTGTGTGTGTGTGTGTGTGTGCAAACATGTGTGTGTGTGTGTGTGTGTGTGTGTGTGTGTGTGTGTGTGTGTGTGTGTGTGTGTGTGTGTGTGTGTGTGTGTGTGTGTGTGTGTGTGTGTGTGTGTGTGTGTGTGTGTGAGGTGACAGGTTAGGGGTGTGAGGTGGAAGGAGTGAGTGGGTCGGCCAGGTGCCCCAGACATCAGCAGAGTTCAGGACACTCCTGAGGGACATCTGCTGTGTGTCTTTCATTCCTGCACACACCCAGATTAGGTTTTTCTAGTGAGGCAGAGGAGGCTGGTCCTCCTCAATAATTTATATAATAATATTTTTTTAATAAAATATCAATCAAATGTGTTTTTTCTGATGTGTGGGTGCTCCTTTTTTTTCATTCATTATATTCTTAAAATGCTTCAACAACAGTGACACCTGTAGGGCACTGATGGAAAGGAGCGCTCCATGCAAACTGCACTACATGCAGACTCCATGCAGTCTGGCCCGGCCCTCGAGGGGTACGGTACAAAAACATTACCCCTGAGGGCGTTTATTTCTTTGGTAATTTATCTAATGCAAATATATTATTGGTTGAAAAACACTTGCAATTCACAGGGAACAGTGAAATGATGTGTTTTTCAACCAATCATATTTAGCTGAAGCCTAAACCGCCCTTACCAATCAATACCAATCAATTAATTTATTCAACCTAATTGGTTGTTGATTGGATAGATCGGTAAGATTGACATTGTATTGTCCACTGATGAATGAGTCTCTCAACGCTGAATCAAGTTCACTACTAGGAAGTGAAATCCACTTTGCTGTGATGACCTGACAGGAATGATTTACACGACACTGACGACAGTAGCAGCATATTATATTTCCCCCTTATTTTTATTTACTTTTTATCAAGCAGTAAGTTATTTCATAAGCCAGACAGTTGTTGCATTGCATTACGAGCCAACGAGCCAGTTTACAGCGGGCGGGCCGCGGTACGGAGTGGAGACCGAGAAAACTGAGATATTTGCAACGTCTCGGCTGCATGCGGTTACACTACAGACTACAGGATTACAGGACTACAGGATGTGCAAGTAAGTCAATTAATTTCAAGTTATCCGGGCCTTCTAGTAAATTCGGCATGAAAATGGTCCACCAAGCAGTGCTATTTTTTTCGTATTAATATGTTTCATGCTGGGGGGTATGGTGGTGCAGTGGTAAGCGCTGTCGCCTCACAGCTCGAAGGTCCTGGGTTCGATTCTCACCTGGGACGCTGTGAACGCTGAAGGAATGCGTGCCCGTCCGCATGTCCTCGAGTGCCCGCTGCCTGGGTGGGGTCATCAAAAGGGCCTTTCTGTGTGGAGTTTGCATGTTCTCCCCGTGCCTCCCGGGGGTTTCCTTCATATAGGAACCCCCTTCACCAAAACATCCTTCACCAAAACATGCAATATCCTGGTTGCTAATGTGGTTCCTCCTCTGGTCGTTAAGGGCGCCTGTTCGGAGGGAGGGGAACCGGTTGGAATAGCGTGAACCTCCCACGTGCTATGTCCTACCAGTGAAGCTTCCCCTGTCAGGTGAAAGAAGCGGCTGGCTAACTGCCCATGTCTCGGAGGAAGCATGGAGCCAGTTTCGGCTCTCCCCAGATCGGCAGAGGGTAGAGTAGTAACCAGGATAAATAAAAGTAAATTAGCACTAAGGGGGATAAAAATGGGATAAAAAAATGGGGGGGGGGAATAAAAAAATAAAAAAAAATGTTTCATGCTGCATAGCAGCATAATAAAAACCGCAACCTTAAACTCCTACATTATTTTACTGAATTTGGCCCGTAAATCCATGGCTGACAACGAGCTCATTTTTAAAGCGTGAAGGCGTTTACAGACTCGTCCGTCAGAGCCTCGCCCCGCCCTCCCCGTATGACGGCGGGTGGACGCCGTCATGCGGGGAGGGGATGCCGTCGGCTGACGGGGGCTCCTCCAAAATGTAACTCAGCGGCGACGATACGTGCGTGACGTCAGCTGCACAAGAGTTGTGATTGGCCATTGCCTTGGGCCGCATACGTATATCCGGTGACGTGCATACTGCGAGACCTTCTTCTCCTCCTCTCCCGTCTCAGCAACATTGCGTGCTCCACGTCAATTTCCTCATTATATTGTAAGATCATGTCCAGCGCTGCCAATAAACCAAGAGCATCCAACGCCGCCGCCATGATTGAAAGTTCTGGGTAAACAGCGAGATTACGTCATAGTAGTGCGCCACAACCCGCCTAGTGCACCCGAAGCCACCTAGTGTGTCGGAGGTTTACTGCAACCAACGTGCTGACTGACGTCCTAGCATGTAGGGCTCGCTGGCACCGGCAGACGGCGAGACGGCTCCAATTCGAGGCGGACGGACGAGTCTGTTGTGGCCTTGAGTGGTGATTTTTATACCATATGAAAGTAGAAGAAATAAGGAATTGATTGGGACCAAGCATGTCAACCTAGCATGTCGGGAAGGGGGGGGGGGGGGGGGTAAATAACGCTCCAAAGTTGATGAATTGGAATGTAACTAAACGAGTATTAGTATGCACACTCTGGTTCCAGATGCAAGAAAGTGTAATTTATTTGACCACAGTTTTGGCCGTAGCCTTTGTAAAGTCTCATACAAACACAGTGCAAGACAGCCATTATAAAGACAAGTGGGCTGATTGACCTGTCCTGTGAAAGCACACCTGAGTGTGATTACATTGACATCATAGGATCAGTCATGCAGTAATAGGCTACATTTAGACAGTAGATTAATCAAAACATTGATGTCACAGGTAGGCTGCTGTATACCATAATATATCATGAATCTATGTGAATAAATAGATTTATATAAATAGTAATCACAGCCTAATGCATAGAGATAAATCCTGAAATGTTCTCGCAACAGTGGTTTTCATCAAAAAGGGGGGATAATCTATTTTCACTATAATTCCATGCCATCCATAAGTAACACAATCTAAGCTAGTGTAGAAGTGAGTAACTAGGTTAATAATAACCATAACAGCACAAATAATTGACAAAAATCTTGAAATAAATATACAGTATTTACTCTGAGAAATGAAATAATGAGAAAAGGAACAATTATTGATGGTTAAAACTGAATAATGACATCACAACAGTCTAATCCTAATGCTAAATTCCAATGAGATATTCCTCTAAATCCGTCTTCAAACTGCAAAAGGGAAGAAAAAAAAATCCGCTGGCGACCAAGCTCACCAGCCTCCACTGACACCCACACACACACACACACACACACACACACACACACACACACACACACACACACACACACACACACACACATGCATGCACGCAGAAGCGTCATGCCCATGAAGAAAAACATGCAAAATTCATGGCAGTCATTAGTAGTAGAGCATCAATCCCGTTTTCAAACATGTTAAAATGAAATGCTGTTAGTTATTATAGGCATAGTTTGCATAGCAAGTTAGTTGGCTACTTGTACCATGTAGCTAAAGTTAGCATTGTAATGTTAGCCAGAGCTGTTATCGCAGTGAGCTGTTAGTTTTTACCACCACTATCACATGTTATACTGTAGTTAGCAAAACACTGAATTCCATTTGATGTCTCCAGGTCAAGATGCAGCTCTTTAAAATAATTAGCATTGTGTGGATATAGTCTTAATGTGAATAACATTTTGGGTGAAGCAAGATTTAGCTATATTTCAAGAAAAGTGGCAGCAGTGTAGAAGCTAATAAGCAGTGTTGGGGGTAACTCATTACAAAAGTAACATATTACATGTAATATATTACTTTTAGCAGTAACTCAGTAATATAACTTATTATTTATAGGATTTCAGTAATATTATACCAGTTACTTTGTCAAGTAACTCAAGTTACAAATTGAGTTACATTTGATTAAATCAAAGCACATATTTAAAAAAAGATACAATAATTTCCTAATCAAATTGTGTGTTTTTATGCAAATAACCACTACAGATGACAATAACAAAGGAAAAGAACAAAATGTAGAATTTTGGATTGTTTACACTGACTTCAAGGCGGTTGAAATAATTTTTTCGGGATGGTTCTGGGGCAGCGATGTCATTCTGCTGCTGCTGTTGTTTTGGTAAAAGTAATGCAAAAGTAGTGTAATAAGTAACAAGTTACTTTACACAGAAAGTAATGTTGTAAAGTAACTTATTACTTTCAAATGAAAGTAACTAGTAATATGTAGTATATTACATTTTTAAAGTAACTTGCCCAACACTGCTAATAAGTGAGTGACTAAGCTAATAACCATAAAAGCACAAATAATTGACCAAACAATATTGATGGTTAAAACTGAATAATGACATCACAACAGTCTAATGTTAATTTAAAATGAGATATTCCTCTAAAGCTGGCTTCAAATGGCCAACATTTTAGAAATGGCTAAAAAGGACCGATTGATAGATAAATCAATCAATCATGAGTGGATTCAGCACACTTTATCTGGGCAGATTGATTGAATCATTGCAGATATCCAGACCTTAGGTCGCCGCCAATTTTTGTCGCCCGATCAGAATTTTAGCGTGCATGCACGTGTACAAGTATGAGTACATACACACAGGCAATTGCAGTGCTGTTATTCCAGATGTGTAACTACGGGTTTCCACCTGTAGGCCACGAAGCGCTGGCGCACGCGTGGCCCCGGGACGGGCTCTATGCGTTCCCCCCGATCCCCCTGATTCGACAGGTGTTGGACAGGGTGAGGGAACAGCGCCTGCGGCTCATTTTGGTGGCTTCCTTTTGGCCCAAGCAGATATAGTTTGCGGATCTGATCCCCTTGGCACAGGGACCGCCCTGGGCATTGCCGTTACGGGCCGATCTCCTATCCCAGGCGGAGTGGGAGGTACTCCACCCCTCCCCCAGCGGGTAGAAACTAGCAGCCTGGTTTCTGAACGGGACCATTTGCTAGCGCAGGGCTTGCACGAAAGTGTGCACTATTCAGAGTGCTAGGGCTACTTCGACCCGCTCTCAGTACACGCACAAGTGGCGGGTCTTTTCACGTTGGTGCGGGGACAAAGGTGTGGATCCAGTGAACTGTGGTGTGCGGCCCGTTCTCTGTTTCCTTCAGAGCCTTCTTGACGCGGGCCAGTCCCCGCAATCTCTTAAAGTGTACGTAGCCGCGATTTCCGCTTGCCACATGGGAATTGAGGGTAGGCCCGTGGGGGGGCTCCCTCTAATCTCGCGCTTCATGAAGGGAGCGCATAGGTTGCGCCCGCCATCGCGGTGCGTCTTTCCCAAATGGGACTTGGTCACGGTCAAGGACGTCGTTTTGGTCTCAAAGTTGATAGGGTCGAGGACGGCATGAGGGGAGGCGGTGTTTTGAGGGTTTCTTTTAACCTTTTTCAGCCATATTTAGAGGAATATCTCATTTTAAATCAACATTAGGATTATACTGTTGTGATGTCATTATTCAGTATCTTCTCCTTTCCTCAATAACTTTCATGTCACCACCTGCTCAGCTCTCTCACAGCATGATTGAGAGAGATTAAAAGCAGCACAGAGTAGGCTATCAGGGCTGATAAGTGAAACAGCTTTCAGTAAAAGCAAGTTTGGTGATTCATTCATGTGCTGATGTACGGTCGTTTGAGAGTGAAAGCGCACTCAGTACTGCACATAATAGCGTTTCATTGCGACTTTTCACGGGCTGATATTTAAAAGAATCTGAAATGTTTGCATGTTTTGGGTGTGTCAAAAATGACATTGTGGATAATCAGTGGTAAAATTGTAGCCAGAACCAAGTTTAGCCGATTGTAACTGGTAAAGCTATACCACTTTTGCAGCAGGACCAAGTTAGCCGATTGTAACTGGTAAAGCTCATTATGTTCAAAAGTAAGGTCCATGTTAGGCACATTGTAACAGACCAAATTGGAGCAGAACCAAGTTAGCCGATTGTATCTGGTAAAGCTCAATATGTTTATCCCACTTCTGACACCATAAATGTGTGTGCGCTGCTCCAGTCTGACTGAGAGACTGTTATCAATTGTTATGGTACACGAGTCACGACGCACTGAGGAGTAGAGAAGGAGCCAGCACTCAAAAAGTCCTTTTGAGGGTTTTTTATTCCTGTTGCACCACAACGTACGCGTTTCAGCGTTAGCCTTCGTCAGCGTTGAGTCACGACGCACTGACCAAGGTCTCAGCAAAAGGAGAAGTCCTCTGCCATGGGTGAATCTATATGTGTGAAATGTCATGTCATAGCATCAATTATGCTAACTCATAGCATCAATTATGCGTATGCAATTATTAGTGTGGCGAGAATGCGCTCGTTACGCACTTCGAACCAGTTGGTCTGTTTCGGGCAGAGAGCCCAGGGCAGACCTCTTTCCAAGGATCGCTTATCGCACTGGATAGTGGAGGCGATTGCTTTGGCATACTCTGCCACGGGTAAGGTACCCCCGGAGGGTATCAAGGCACATTCTACGGGAGGTGTCGCGACATCTTGCGCATTATTGCGCGGTGTATCGGTGGAGGACATGTGCGCTGCGGCCTCATGGTCCTCTCATCACACGTTTGTTGGTACTACAGTCTTGACGTGTCCGGCTTGCTCTTCGCACATGCGGTACTGTCAATGGCAAGAAAGTAGTGTCGTTGTCTCTCCGATGACACACGGTAAGGCATGAGCAATTCGCCATGCGTCTGTTGTTCACCGATGCCTCTCAGGTCGCTCTGAAGAGTGCTCCCGGCAGCAAGGGCGGTTGAAATTGGCACTAGAGTGAGAGCTTGAGTTCGAAACGAAGTAAAACATTAGGGTTGTGCTACAACCCAGGTTTTAGGAGTGAGAACGAGTGCTCTCACTACCCAGCCTTGGTGTGTCGATGCGTCGTTGCGCAGGTGGGCTGGAAGATGGAGTGACGTCTTGGGAAACTGAGCGGACGTGACGTGTCACGGGGGAAGGTATGTGGGTGGCCGTCTCATTTCCCAAGCTCACCATGCCACCTGAAATGACACTAGAGTGAGAGCTCTCATTCTCACTCGTAAAACCTGGGTTGTAGCACAACCCTAACGTTGCCTGGAATGTATTGAACATTCAAGATTCAAGATTCAAGATTTTTATTGTCACTCCATGGTACAAGTATCACGTGTGAAATTCTTGTGCTGTGGACTCCGTTTACAACATAAGACAGGTCAGAGACAGTGCGCTTAGGTGCACATAGGTGCACATGTCATGTGCATACTTTAGACGTGCTTCTACATCTTAATCACAGATTGATGATGTAAAAACCATGTAGGCCTCCATATTTACGGGTGGATTTTTCCTTCAAGTCTTCCCTGCAGTTTGACTCAGATCTTTGGGACGTTTCACTCGTGTTCGTCTTCACAATATTGGCAGTGTGTATTCCCCTGGACTCTCAGGATATTGGGTAATGTCTGGATTCCTTACATTGCGGGAATTGAAAAAACAAACATACAGGAGCAGCAGCTCGGGCCCGGGCCGCCTGGAAAGGCCATTGTCGCGGCGGTGAAAGACATCGGGACCGCCGCGCCATAATGTGGACGGAGCGGAGTTTTCCATCGGAGGTAACATGCCGATGTCTGCAGAGAGAGTTTGAAGCCAGACGAGTGAAATGAGAGATGGAGTGTGTGTGTGTGTGTGTGTGTGTGTGTGTGTGTGTGTGTGTGTGTCTCTGTGTGTGTCAATGAGAGACAGCAAGAGTCAGAGAGAGAAAGACACAATTAGGGGAAGAGAGAAAGAGAGATAGAGGAAGAGAGAGAGAAAGACAGAAGGAGACAGAGAAAGAGTGATAGAGACAGATATACCCCGAGGTCCAACCCAGGTTATTCCCAGGTCGATTCTGTGTTTGGAAGTGTCAGTCCGCGTTGCCTGACTCGGCTTGGCGACCCACCTCAGACAAGGGTTGATTTCAGTGTGAATGCACCATCCGGGTTGCCAACAACCAGGCGGGACAAACAAATCTCATTGGCTACGAATTGGGATAACTGAATGACATCCTTTCCTGTTATAGTTCAATCATGAGAGACTAGTATTTGGTTCAAAATCAACTTTAATGATACAATAAAACAAGGTTTGGTATATGGCTCCATGATTACGCTCCTCCTGCGATGATGAGGGGAGGGCGTCAGGAATGCGTAGAATAGAAATCCCCCCCCCATTCGGAATCCCTCTGGAGCCATGACGTTGGTGGTGGCAGGCAAGGAGAAAACGACCTCTACACAGGAATGACAGCAACTGCAGCACTGCAGCACTGAGTGACATGTCAGTGAGTAGCCAACCACATAGTAAGAGACGAGAACTTGAAATACTCTCAACCGCTTTAGATTATTGGTTCAGTGGCAATGCGAGGGAAGGAGATGGCTTGGACTGATTGGCTATTGATAGAGTGGGAGAGTGTGGATAACTGTGATTGGATAGGAAGGAGTATGAATGAAACTGGGTGTGGATAACTGAATGAATAGGGAGAAATGTAAATGGACAGGCCGTGGGCTTAAGTAGTCTTCCTCTTTGTCTTAGGGTCTGTGTCTGTAGCTTCTTTTGCTAAGCTCCAGCGTCTTTTCATGCCTCCGCTGGCAATAGCCAGGCCAGAGGCATTATGGATTCCGGTTGTCCGTATGTCTGTACATCCATCCGATGTTAGTTAATGCGATATCTGAGGAACGCCTTGAAGCAATTTCATGAAATTTGCCTCAAATGTCGACTTGGACTCAAGGATGAACTGATTAGACTTTGGTGGTCATAGGTCAAAGTTCAAGGTCACTGTGACCTCACGAATGCCATTTTCAAGCTCATCAACACGATATCTCAGGAATGCCTTGATGGAATTTATTCGAATCTGCCTCAAACGTCCACTTGGACTCAAGGATGAACTGATAAGATTTTTGTGGTCAAAGGTCAAAGTTCAAGGTCACTGTGACTGCTGGTTTCATGCTTGTCAACACGATATCTCAGGAACGCCTTGACAGAATTTCATCCAATTTTCCTCAAACGTCCACTTGGACTCAAGTGATTAGATTTTGGTGGTTAAAGGTCAAAGTTCAAGGTCACGGTGACCTCACAAACCCCATTTCCAAGCTCTTTAACGTGATATCTCAGGAACGCCTTGACGGAATTTCTACCAATTTGGCTCAAACTTCGACTTGAACTCAAGAATGAACTAATTAGATTTTGGTGGTCAAAGGTTAAGGTCACTGTGACCTCACTAATGCAATTTTCAAGCTTGTTAACGCGATATCTCAAGAACGCCTTGACGGAATTTCTTCCAATTTGCTTCAAACGTCCACTTGGACTCAAGGATGAACTGATTAGAAGTTAAAGGTTGCTGTGACATCATGATTGCTCGTTTCATGCTCATTAACGTGATATCTCAGGAACGCCTTGACGGAATGTCATCTAATTTGCCTCAAACGTCCACTTGGACTCAGGGATGAACTGATAGGGGGCACGGTGGCGCAGTGGTAAGCGCTGTCGCCTCACAGCTAGAAGGTCCTGGGTTTGATTCCCACCTGGGACGCTGTGAGCGCTGAAGGAGTGTGTGCCCGTCCGCATGTCCTCGAGTGCCCACCACCCGGGTGGGGTCGTCAAAAGGGCCTTTCTGTGTGGAGTTTGCATGTTCCCCCTGGGAGTCTCCTTCTTATAGGAACCCCTCACCTAAACATGCAATATCATGGTCGCTGAAGTGGTGCCTCCTCTGGTCATTCGGGACGCCTGTTCGGAGGGAGGGGAACTCGTTGGAATAGCATGATCCTTCCACGTGCTATGTCCTACCGGTGAAGCTTCCCCTGTCAGGTGAAAAGAAGCAGCTGGCTACTGGTCATGTCTCGGAGGAAGCATGGAGCCAGTTTCAGCTCTCCCCAGATCGGCAGAGGGTGGAGCACTAATTGGCACTAATGGGGGATAAAAATGGGATAAAAAATCGGGGAAAAAATATTATATATATATAAAAAAAGGATAAACTGATTACATTTTGGTGGTCAAAGGTCAAGGTCATTGTGACCTCACAAACACCATTTTCAGCTCGGTAACGCCATATCTCAGTAACACCTTGACGAAATTTCTTCTCATTTGGCTCAAACGTCAAAGTCTGGACAGACATGCATGTCGACTGCTCACTTGTTGACGGAGGCATATATCCGCGGTGCAGTCGTTCTAGTTTCAGTGGTTTCCAATGAGGAGAGAGCGTATGTGGCCGTTTAGTGAAAGTGCGTTGCGCCCAATGTCTTTTTTCAGAGCGCTCTGCCATTTTTGAGCGCCGGCTCCCAGCACTTCCAGCTGAAAATATCTGAACTTTTCAGAAATGCGCTGGTGTCAAGCACTCCTTTTCAGGCAACTAATCATATGGAGAAACTAGCTAGCTTGTTGTTGTTAGCTGTCAGCTATCAAGCTAGCCACTGCTGAGCTAATGTTATTTTCAATCTGCTTCCTTGCATATTGTGTGCTGGGATCACCGCTCCCCATCGTACTTCCAGCGTTTAACTGCCAGGAAAAGATGCCACATGGACACCCTTAAGCCCATGGCACACCGATCAAAATTATCCTACAACTGCCAACATTCTTGTTGGCAGTTTGATGATGTTGATGATTCGTGTGCCATTGGCAAACACGGACAACATGTCGAATCTGACTAAACATCTCCAAACAAGGACAGACAGCCATGGCACACCAAACAAACATCTGTGTTTGTCTGTTTCTCCATGTTTATTGGAGACTGTTTGATTGGTGTGGAATGGGCTCAAGACTTCAATAGTCTGTCGGGTTATGGGTCGATGTGTGCCATCTATGGCTCCAGTGCACTGAGGGGAGCCATGGTTCAAAAGGCCTCTAATTGTGTCATCAAGGCGCTATCCGGTTGGAAGTGAAATGAACCGCTGGTTTAGCGTTTCAACTAGCACCCTTTGCCACTTATGGCACCAACACACATACAGTCGACACACCAATCCCCAAACAAACAGGCAATGCTGCTGTACTCCCCGGTTGCTGCAAACCACCACAAACAATGGCTAGTCTGTGCCATGGACCATGGATCAGTGGCTTCACGGTAGTTTGTTGTTGGCAGTTCAACTACAATGTGGAATGTGGAACGTGACGTGTTGTGCGCCCCGCCCATTAGCCTGAGTTGATTGCTACTGCATCTCTCCTGCGTTGTGACCCAGGGCCTATCTGAATTGTCATGACCAGGGATGAACAGTGTTGACTGACTTGGTTTGACTTGACAAAAGAAGGGTTGAACCAGGCGAAAAGCTCACGCTTTTACAGAGGAAGCAGCGGAAGTGAAACTGAAAGCTGTAGTTCCTCGAATGGCCACTTGAGGCTGGCTGCATTCCCCGTTTACACCATGTTAACATGCCTGTCTTTACAACAGGATTAAGCATGTTTACAGCCTGGTTCAAAACACAGTTTTGATCTATAGGCCCTACAGCTAATTTCACCTTTCATAACAACTATACGGCAGGTGAATTTCTATATAACTCACCTATTTAGAGTAAAATAAATGATAGAAAATACTATGTTTTCAGAGTGATTGACAGGTTGCCTGTCTAGAGATCACGCAGCTTGCCCATCACGGACCACTAGCAGGCGGAGCTGCAGCTCTGCGAAACCCCTGGTTTCGTGCCGTCTTGCACAGAGCTGCACAAGAACCCCAAGATGGCGACGGCCACACTAAATGGGAGTCCAAAACCAGTGATGTCACTGGTTGTCCATATTGTCCATATTGTCTATGGGTTGAACATGGGTCAAGTAACCCTGGCCTGACCCTGGTCATTGGTCTGAAAGTGAGAGACAGTGAGAAAGCGCTAGAGACAGAGTGAGAAAGAAAGAAAGAAAGAAAGAAAGAAAGAAAGAAAGAAAGAAAGAAAGAAAGAAAGAAAGAAAGAAAGAAAGATCCTTTGACCAGATCAGCGGTGAACAACCCGTTGACAGAGATCTTTTGGAGACTGTGTGTGTGTGTGTGTGTGTGTGTGTGTGTCTCCTCAATGGAGGTGTGTGTGTCCTAAATGAATTTGCAGGTGTGTGTGTGTGTGTGTGTGTGTGTGTGTGTGTGTGTGTGTGTGTGTGTGTGTCCTAAATGGAGGTGTGTGTGTGTATGTGTGTGTGTGTGTGTGTATGTCTCCTGAATGGAGGTGTGTGTGTGTGTGTGTGTGTGTGTGTGTGTGTGTGTGTGTGTGTGTGTGTGTGTGTGTGTGTTGGGGGCAGGCGGCAGGTGTGCTGTCCTCTGGCTTCAGGCTTCTTGGACCCTGCAACAAGAAGGGCAAAAGTCAAATGGCAGGTCAGTGGTGGGGGTTTGACTGCTGTCAGAAAGTGGCAAACTTAGCGCTGCTGCCATCCGCTGCTTGCTTAATTGGATTATGCAGAGGTTTCCAACTGATTTGGCTTCAGTACCCCCTTTCCCTGATTTCTGAGTACCCCCCTTTACCCCTTTGGTACAGCGCAGGAGAGCAAGCAAGACTAGGGAACCAATGGATTAGAGCAGTGGTTCCCAACCTTTTTTGTCTTATGTACCCCTTGAGCTGTTTTTCCATGCCAATAGTACCCCCTCACTTATACGTGTTGATGATTACATACAAGTCAATCCATACAAAATGGGCTTGGCCTCTTTTTTCCTTTTGCCACCAGGCTGGCCTAAACCTGAATCTGGAGCGATAGCAACTGGACGTTTTTGAGCCATTTCAGTAACATAACAGTGTAACAGTTGATACTTGCTGGGGGGAACTAGTTGTGGTGCATTTTGGAAGTAAATTGTAATCCCCAATCTTTCTAAGTACCCCCTGCAAGCTGCTCAAGTACCCCTAGGGGTACACGTACCCCTGGTTGGGAATCACTGGATAGAGGATATCACATGAATGTTGATGGAAAAATCCACCCTAAAACACTTGAATAGACTTTTTCTTTGTCTTATGCCTGCCGTGGACATGTTGAGATGTTTCCAGATCTCATACATAAAATCCAGACCTAAATGCACCAAAGCCAGGCTTTGTTCTCTGGAGGTTGTCAAAACTCCTGCTATGATAACTCCTGGTAATACGACTGCCATAATATATGTGTAGCTTTTAACTTCAACGTTTTGTTGGGCTTGCAGTTGACCTTAAATAACTGAGGTGAGGTGTATCGTGGTTGCAGAGAGACCTTTGCTCTCTGTTTGGTCCTCATAATAATAATAATATATAATATATTAATAATAATATATAATAATAATAATAATAATAATAATAATAATAATAATAATAAAAGTGTGTGCACAGCAGGCAGTGCTCAATACAAAAAACTAAGGCAAATGAACAACTCGTGCCGGAAGACATTTCGTGTTCACGAACCTCAGTAACTTAGGTTACTGAACACTTGCTACTTTCTTTCGTGAACATGTCTGTACTGACTATATTTTGTCAATAGAGGGGAGCAGAGAGCCATTTGAGCCATTTTGAGCCGTGTTCACCCTGCATATGTTGGTGTACACCGTGCATGCTTTATCTTTTTTTTTTTTTTTTTACCTTTATTTATACAGGGGATGTAATATGTAAAAGCTTGTATCTCAAAAACGACTCAGGCTAGGAGGCTGATATTTCAACTGCAGCTTCTCCTTATTATAGAGGACCAGCCCTGTATAGCCCATTGTAGTATAGCTTAGTACATCGTACTACAGCATAGTACAGCCTAGTACAGCCTACTCCAGCCTAGCCCAGCATAGTACATCCTATTACAACCTACTACATCCTAATAGAGCCTAGTAATTTATAGTATAGCCTAGTACAGTTGAGTATATCCTAGTTCACCCTAGTCTAGCCTAGCCCAGGCTAGTACAGCCTAGTCCAGCCCAGTACACCCAAATAGAGCCTTGTACATCATAGTATAGTTCAGTAAAGCCAAGTGCATTATAGTGTAGCTTAGCACAGCCTAGTACATTCTAGTACAGTCTAGTACATTCTAGTATAGCCTAGTACAGCTGAATATAGCCTAGTACACCCTAGTCTAGCCTAGCCCAGTCTAGTCCAGCCTAGCACAGCCTAATGGAGCCTAGTACAGCCTAGCTCATCCTAGTACAAGCTAGTACACCTTAATAGAGCCTATTACATTGTAGTATAGCCTAGTACATTGTACTACAGCATAGTACAGCCTACTCCAGCCTAGCCCAGCATAGTACATCCCATTACAACCTACTACATCCTAATAGAGCCTAGTAATTTATAGTATAGCCTAGTACAGTTGAGTATATCCTAGTTCACCCTAGTCTAGCCTAGCCCAGGCTAGTACAGCCTAGTCCAGCCCAGTACACCCAAATAGAGCCTTGTACATTATAGTATAGTTCAGTAAAGCCAAGTACATTACAGTGTAGCTTAGCACAGCCTAATACATTCTAGTATAGCATAGTACCGCTGAATATATCCTAGTACACCCCAGCCTAGTCCAGCCTAGCACAGCCTAATAGAGCCTAGTACACATTAGCCAAGCCTAGCCAAGCATGCGCGGTGTACACCAACATATGCAGGGTGAACACGGCTGTTTCTCAAGAGAGGTGAGGGCTAGAAGGCTGATCTTTTGGTATGTTTGTGGCACCCCCTGCTACTCTACGACCACCAAGTGTCAGCCTTCTAGCCCACACATTTCTTGAGAAACAGCCGTGTGCACCCGGCATATGTTGGTGTACACCGCGCATGCTTTATCATGTAATATGTAAAAGCTTATAACTCAAAAACGACTCAGGTTAGGAGGCTGATACCAAAGTATGTTAATACCACCACGGTGCTCTATTAGTGTGCTGAGTTTCCAGTCAATAGGAGCAATTTGAATTTTGGACCAAAATCTGGAAACCAGCTCTCAGCTGCCGAAGGCAAAAAATCCAACTTCTTCCAATCCTCCTGCTACTCACAGGGCTGGTCCTCTATAAAAGGGGTGGCTGCAGTTGAAATATCAGCCTCCTAGCCTGAGTCGTTTTTTAGATATAAGCTTTTACATATTACATGGTAAAGCATGCGCGGTGTACACCAACATATGCAGGGTGAACACGGCTGTTTCTCAAGAGAGGTGAGGGCTAGAAGGCTGATCTTTTGGTATGTTTGTGGCACCCCCTGCTACTCTATGACCACCAAGTGTCAGCCTTCTAGCCCACACATTTCTTGAGAAACAGCCGTGTGCACCCGGCCTATGTTGGTGTACACCGCGCATGCTTTATCATGTAATATGTAAAAGCTTATATCTCAAAAACGACTCAGGTTAGGAGGCTGATACCAAAGTATGTTAATACCACCACGGTGCTCTATTAGTGTGCTGAGTTTCCAGTCAATAGGAGCAATTTGAATTTTGGACCAAAATCTGGAAACCAGCTCTCAGCTGCCGAAGGCAAAAAATCCAACTTCTTCCAATCCTCCTGCTACTCACAGGGCTGGTCCTGTATAATAAGGAGAGGCTGCAGTTGAAATCTCAGCCTCCTAGCCTGAGTCGTTTTTGAGATATAAGCTTTTACATATTACATGGTAAAGCATGCGCGGTGTACACCAACATATGCAGGGTGAACACGGCTGTTTCTCAAGAGAGGTGAGGGCTAGAAGGCTGATCTTTTGGTATGTTTGTGGCACCCCCTGCTACTCTATGACCACCAAGTGTCAGCCTTCTAGCCCACACATTTCTTGAGAAACAGCCGTGTGCACCCGGCCTATGTTGGTGTACACCGCGCATGCTTTATCATGTAATATGTAAAAGCTTATATCTCAAAAACGACTCAGGTTAGGAGGCTGATACCAAAGTATGTTAATACCACCACGGTGCTCTATTAGTGTGCTGAGTTTCCAGTCAATAGGAGCAATTTGAATTTTGGACCAAAATCTGGAAACCAGCTCTCAGCTGCCGAAGGCAAAAAATCCAACTTCTTCCAATCGTCCTGCTACTCACAGGGCTGGTCCTGTATAATAAGGAGAGGCTGCAGTTGAAATCTCAGCCTCCTAGCCTGAGTCGTTTTTTAGATATAAGCTTTTACATATTACATGGTAAAGCATGCGCGGTGTACACCAACATATGCAGGGTGAACACGGCTGTTTCTCAAGAGAGGTGAGGGCTAGAAGGCTGATCTTTTGGTATGTTTGTGGCACCCCCTGCTACTCTATGACCACCAAGTGTCAGCCTTCTAGCCCACACATTTCTTGAGAAACAGCCGTGTGCACCCGGCCTATGTTGGTGTACACCGCGCATGCTTTATCATGTAATATGTAAAAGCTTATATCTCAAAAACGACTCAGGTTAGGAGGCTGATACCAAAGTATGTTAATACCACCACGGTGCTCTATTAGTGTGCTGAGTTTCCAGTCAATAGGAGCAATTTGAATTTTGGACCAAAATCTGGAAACCAGCTCTCAGCTGCCGAAGGCAAAAAATCCAACTTCTTCCAATCCTCCTGCTACTCACAGGGCTGGTCCTGTATAATAAGGAGAGGCTGCAGTTGAAATCTCAGCCTCCTAGCCTGAGTCGTTTTTGAGATATAAGCTTTTACATATTACATGGTAAAGCATGCGCGGTGTACACCAACATATGCAGGGTGAACACGGCTGTTTCTCAAGAGAGGTGAGGGCTAGAAGGCTGATCTTTTGGTATGTTTGTGGCACCCCCTGCTACTCTATGACCACCAAGTGTCAGCCTTCTAGCCCACACATTTCTTGAGAAACAGCCGTGTGCACCCGGCCTATGTTGGTGTACACCGCGCATGCTTTATCATGTAATATGTAAAAGCTTATATCTCAAAAACGACTCAGGTTAGGAGGCTGATACCAAAGTATGTTAATACCACCACGGTGCTCTATTAGTGTGCTGAGTTTCCAGTCAATAGGAGCAATTTGAATTTTGGACCAAAATCTGGAAACCAGCTCTCAGCTGCCGAAGGCAAAAAATCCAACTTCTTCCAATCGTCCTGCTACTCACAGGGCTGGTCCTGTATAATAAGGAGAGGCTGCAGTTGAAATCTCAGCCTCCTAGCCTGAGTCGTTTTTTAGATATAAGCTTTTACATATTACATGGTAAAGCATGCGCGGTGTACACCAACATATGCAGGGTGAACACGGCTGTTTCTCAAGAGAGGTGAGGGCTAGAAGGCTGATCTTTTGGTATGTTTGTGGCACCCCCTGCTACTCTATGACCACCAAGTGTCAGCCTTCTAGCCCACACATTTCTTGAGAAACAGCCGTGTGCACCCGGCCTATGTTGGTGTACACCGCGCATGCTTTATCATGTAATATGTAAAAGCTTATATCTCAAAAACGACTCAGGTTAGGAGGCTGATACCAAAGTATGTTAATACCACCACGGTGCTCTATTAGTGTGCTGAGTTTCCAGTCAATAGGGGCAATTTGAATTTTGGACCAAAATCTGGAAACCAGCTCTCAGCTGCCGAAGGCAAAAAATCCAACTTCTTCCAATCCTCCTGCTACTCACAGGGCTGGTCCTGTATAATAAGGAGAGGCTGCAGTTGAAATCTCAGCCTCCTAGCCTGAGTCGTTTTTGAGATATAAGCTTTTACATATTACATGGTAAAGCATGCGCGGTGTACACCAACATATGCAGGGTGAACACGGCTGTTTCTCAAGAGAGGTGAGGGCTAGAAGGCTGATCTTTTGGTATGTTTGTGGCACCCCCTGCTACTCTATGACCACCAAGTGTCAGCCTTCTAGCCCACACATTTCTTGAGAAACAGCCGTGTGCACCCGGCCTATGTTGGTGTACACCGCGCATGCTTTATCATGTAATATGTAAAAGCTTATATCTCAAAAACGACTCAGGTTAGGAGGCTGATACCAAAGTATGTTAATACCACCACGGTGCTCTATTAGTGTGCTGAGTTTCCAGTCAATAGGAGCAATTTGAATTTTGGACCAAAATCTGGAAACCAGCTCTCAGCTGCCGAAGGCAAAAAATCCAACTTCTTCCAATCGTCCTGCTACTCACAGGGCTGGTCCTGTATAATAAGGAGAGACTGCAGTTGAAATCTCAGCCTCCTAGCCTGAGTCGTTTTTGAGATATAAGCTTTTACATATTACATGGTAAAGCATGCGCGGTGTACACCAACATATGCAGGGTGAACACGGCTGTTTCTCAAGAGAGGTGAGGGCTAGAAGGCTGATCTTTTGGTATGTTTGTGGCACCCCCTGCTACTCTATGACCACCAAGTGTCAGCCTTCTAGCCCACACATTTCTTGAGAAACAGCCGTGTGCACCCGGCCTATGTTGGTGTACACCGCGCATGCTTTATCATGTAATATGTAAAAGCTTATATCTCAAAAACGACTCAGGTTAGGAGGCTGATACCAAAGTATGTTAATACCACCACGGTGCTCTATTAGTGTGCTGAGTTTCCAGTCAATAGGAGCAATTTGAATTTTGGACCAAAATCTAGAAACCAGCTCTCAGCTGCCGAAGGCAAAAAATCCAACTTCTTCCAATCCTCCTGCTACTCACAGGGCTGGTCCTGTATAATAAGGAGAGGCTGCAGTTGAAATCTCAGCCTCCTAGCCTGAGTCGTTTTTGAGATATAAGCTTTTACATATTACATGATAAAGCATGCGCGGTGTACACCAACATATGCAGGGTGAACACGTCTGTTTCTCAAGAGAGGTGAGGGCTAGAAGGCTGATCTTTTGGTATGTTTGTGGCACCCCCTGCTACTCTACGACCACCAAGTGTCAGCCTTCTAGCCCACACATGTGGCCCTTGGCCCCGCCCACATTCAAGATTCTAGATTTTTATTGTCACTCCATGGTACAAGTATCACGTGTGAAATTCTTGTGCTGTGGACTCCGTTTATGACATAGTACAAATAGGCAACAAGCAATGAGCAATAGGCAATAAGAAATAGGCATCAATAAGCAATACTAAGCAGCAATAGGCAATAAGGCAGAATAGCGATAAGACAAGTCAGTGGCTTATTCATTGCACATAGGTGCACATGTCATGTGCATACGTTAGACGTGTTCAGACATTTTAAATTCGACGTATTTGACATGCAGGTGCAAATAGCATGTTTAAACATACAATTAACATTAGGCATTGTGCATACGTTGGACGTGTTCAGACATTTTAAATTCGACGTATTTGACATACAGGTGCAAATAGCATGTACCTTATTAAACATACAATTAAACATTAGGCATACATAATGGTAGCAGCTGCAGTACGGTACGGTACGACTACTACACTATTTGTGTATGTTAAGGAGTCTCGTGGCCTGCGGGAAGAAACTGTTCCTCAAGCGATTTGTGCGTGCTTTTGGAACCCTGTATCTCCTCCCTGAGGGTAGCAGGGAGAACAGGCTGTTGTGGGGATGGTTTGTGTCTTTGATGATCTTCAGGGACCTCCTGAGGCACCGCTGGTTATACAGTTCATGCAGATCTGGCAACTCATCTCCTGTTACGTGCTGGGCCGCGTGCCTCACCCTCCGTAGCGCCCTGCGGTCCATGGCGGTACAGTTCCCGTACCAGGCGGTGAAGCAGCCAGTCAGCAGGCTTGCAATGGTGCCTCTGTAGAAGTCCCTGAGGATTTCTTTCCTTAGCCCAAATTTCTTCAGGCGCCTGAGTCCGTGTATTCGCTGTTGGGCCTTTTTGACAACAGTGGCGGTGTGGCCGGCCCAGGTCAGGTCCTGGTGGATGTTGACTCCCAGGTACTTGAAGCTGTCCACCCTTTCCACCACTGCGCCGTTGATGGTGATTGGGGGGTGTGCGCCCCCCCCTCTCCTGTAGTCCACAATTATCTCCTTGGTCTTGGAGACGTTCAGAGAGAGGTGGTTGTCCTGGCACCATTGTTCCAGGACCCTCACCTCCTCTCTGTAGGCCGTCTCGTCGTCCCCTGAGATCAGCCCCACGACTGCTGTGTCGTCTGCAAACTTCACAATGGAGTTTGAAGTTTGAGTCGCCACGCAGTCGTGGGTGTAGAGGTCGTACCAGAAGGGGCTGGAGACGCACCCCTGGGGCGCTCCTATGCTGATGGTCAGTGGGGAGGAGGTGAGGTTGCCCACCCTCACCACCTGGCGGCGGTCTGTTAGGAAATCCAGGATCCAGTCGCACATTGCCGTGTTTAGTCCCAGATCCCTGAGTTTGCTTACCAGCCTGGAGGGTACTATGGTGTTGAATGCTGAGCTGTAGTCCACGAACAGCATTCTTACATAGGTGTAAGAATGGTGTGGAGCACGTGTGCTACTGCATCCGCTGTGCTCCTGTTGGGGCGGTATGCAAATTGTAGCGGGTCGTGGTCCGGCGGGAGTGTGCGGGAAGTTGCTAGCATGTTAGCTTAGCATTACCTTAGCATAAAAAAAAAGATAAAAAAAGTTAGCTTAGCATTAGCAAAAAAAAAAAAAAAAAAAAAAAAAAAAACACCAAGTACTTTTCCCATACAAAAAAAAAAAAAAAGTCTCTTAGCCGTTTCACCAAACGACTCCAATCAACCCAATTCATGCTCATATGACACCCCCCCAACAACCCATATGCAAAACAGCCTAGGGTTGGCCAAAATGCCATGTTCAAAGCCTATTTACACCCACTTCCGGTCACTTCCGGCGGAAGCCCCGCCCATATTCGGGACCAGCGCATAAAACTACATAAGACTACATGTCTAACTTCCTAACCCTAGTTCCAACTTAGCCCTTCAACATGGGTGAACGGTCTACAACCCTAACAACCTAGTGCAAATTTCAGCTAGGGTTGTCAATTAACTCCCCTGGACCACCTGGAGCTATAATTTCAATTGGAGCATGTAGCCCTCCTATAGGAGAGTAGATCCTGAGAAAAGATTAGCCAAAGTCCCCTCCCCCTAGGCAGGGGGGCGGTCCAATCGTTTAAAAATGTTGAAAATAGGGGTGCTAATAACTCCTAAAGTAAAAGGACTAGAAGGCTGTCCTTTCTTGGGGGAACTCCTCTCACACCCCTCTTCCCGCCGACAAAAAATGGGAGGTCAAAACGCCCCCTAAAAATCGGAAGTCGCGTTTCGGCCATTTCCCTTGCTTTTTGGCCAAAATGAAGTCGGTTTTCGGGCTCCTCGCCAAAAATGGAGTCCTTAGAGTACCTACATGGCTATAAAAAAAAAAAAAAAAAATTTTGAAAAAAAAAAAAAAAAAAAAAAAAAAAATCAAACCTGAATAACTCCTAGGGGAAGTAACTTCAAGGTGTAATTTTTTTTGTGGGAACTCCTCTCACACTCCTCTTTCAGCCCACAAAAAATGGGAGGTCAAAACGGAACTTTTTTTCTTTACAAAAAAAATGTCGTATCTTTATATTCACTAAAATTCAGTAATTGAAGCTACAACCAAAATGACGGTTTGAGCATGTACTAGGGGTTGTCAACATACACTGTAGCCAAAATTTCGGCTCAAGGTTGAGTGGAACTGTGTCCCTGGCCCAAAAAGAGATGTAAATTTTGCAGGATTTCGTAATTTCGTGCGTTTTCTTATTTTTTTCAACTCTGCGGGACCACAGCTCGCTCAGCGTAGCTCCGATTAGCCTACCCTTTGCTGAGAGTAGGCTTTAGACTGTCTCCTACGTGTCCAGCAACTTTGAAAGGGCTAGCTTCAATTACTGATTTTTACTGAATTGTTGCATCCGACATCCGTCTTTTTTTTTTTTTTTCCAAAAAACCAAAGTTATTCCAAATGACACCAAACTCGTGATGAGGGGGGAGGGGTGGCAGGGGAGGAGGGGGGGGTGATGGGGGGAGGGAGGTGGCAGGGGGGGGCGGAGAGGGGGGGTGTTGGTGGGGGGGAGGGGAGGGTGGGGGGGAGGAGAGGGTGGGAGGTGATGGGGGGGAGGGAGTGGGAGAGGGCTGGGAGAGGGGGGATGGGAGGCGCTCTGCCAGAGGGGTCGAACCTAGCGTAGAACGCGTTGAGTTCGTCCGGTAGGGTGGGTGATGTGCTGGGGTTCTGTCGTTTCACCTCTTTGAAGTCTGTAGCAGCATGGAGGCCTTTCCACAGGTGTCTGGGGTTGTTGGTGTCCAGTTTTGACTCCAGCTGCCTTCCATAGTCTCTCTGTGCTTTTTTAATAGCGGTCCGGAGGGCATATTGTGCCTGCTTGTATTGTTCTGGTGTGCCTGAACTGAAGGTGGTGGTCCTGGCGTGTAGGGCAGCCCTGACCTCGCTGTTGATCCAGGGCTTTTGGTTTGGCATTATTTTTACTTTCTTTGTGGGGACTATGTCGTTGGTACACTTCTTAATGAAGCATGACACCGTCTCTGCGTACGCGCCCAGGTCTCCTGCCGCTCTGAACTCCTCCCATGCTACTTGGTCAAAACAGTCCCTCAGGATGTCGTCCTGAGGTCCCCACATGCCACCAGGGCTACTTACTATCTAAATTGATCTCAGAAGGGTGGGGGGTGACGCCCCTTGGCCTCGCCCACTTCCATTTAAGGTTATCATTGTAGTTCAGGACCTCCGGCTGAACACACGTGCAAAGAATTTAGTCATTCTCTCCATCCGCATCAATGTTATGGCAAATTAGCTGTTCCCCGGCCTTCTGAGCGACCCTGATTGGCTCTCATCTTGGCATGGCTTAACAGAATGAGGCGATATTCGCTACACTAGTTCAGGACCTCCGGCTGAACACACGTGCAAATTTTTTTGTCATTCTATCCATCCGCTGCAATGTTATGACAAATTAGCTGTACCCCGGCCTTCTGAGCGACCCTGATTGGCTCTCATTTTGGCATGGCTTAACGGAATGAGGCGATATTCGCTACACTAGTTCAGGACCTCCGGCTGAACACACGTGCAAAAACTTTAGTCATTCTATGCATCCACTGCAATGTTATGGCCTTAAAGCTGTGTCCGCTTCTGTCAAAGTCACCTTTGTGTCATTTACCACAATTCTGTAAAAATCAGTAATTGAAAATAGCACGAAAACAACTCTTTGACAATGTACTATGGGTTCTCTAGTTACACCTTGATTGTTCTGAGTAGCCTACACTGCCCCGCCCCCAAGTAGCGAGACGGAACCCCACGTGCAGCTTCAATTAAGTACTGCAGCTGAACTCATTTTGTGCATCTAGTCTATTGAGGGTAATCTTCAGCCACATCAATCACATGGTTTCCTTCCGGTGTGCAGGGACCATATTTTCCATTGGGTAATGTGGGACGTGTGTAACACAGGTGAATTGAACATTCTGCCATATACACACTCACCTATCCACAGTCCTGTATAATGATTGGACAAGCAAAACTGTCAACTCAAACACCTGAGCCAATCGGCTGCAGGCTCTTCAGTCCTGCACCCGCCCCCTTTTCTTGGTCTGGGAAGAGGAAATCACTGCCTCACTCTCTCACTCACACCTGCTGAGAGCAGACCCCACACCTTGATGCAAGCAGGCCACAAACCTTGACTCATGTTCACGTTGACTGACATTGGACATTTGGAACCTGAATATTGGAAACTGGATGCAACACTGCTTTTTACACCACATGGGTGAGTGCATCCTCATTACAGAAAGCATGGAAATCTTCTGCCATCATTGCTAAAACCAGCAATGATAAATGCTAAGCTACATGCCAAGATAAATGCTAAGCTACCATGCCAACTACAGCCTTCACTATATATGCAAATTGTAATCAAGCCATCACTCAACAGTGTCTGATCTGAGGAACTGCTGCTGTTGTGGAGGAAACCGTGCATGCGAATACTGGATGGGCTTCATAGCTGGAGCTAAATGGATGGCGAGCTAAACCAGAAGAACCTTGAACTCTGGGCAGGCCTCAAGCCTAACTCACTCCTACCATAGGCCCCATTCCCCTTGGGTGGTAGAACTTTACACACTAGTCTTTACTCATTTTTTCTCTCCCCTTCTCCCTCATTGCACACAGGTCATATGGGTTGTGCAATTATTGTCATAACAATTGTCAAACTTGAAGCACTTTAGTCACAATAGTCACTTCACTTTATAGTGTGAACTGAATTGAAGGCTTTATGGGATTGTGCAATTGCATAGTATTTATGACGGGGAAGAAGATGGGAATGAAATGAATAGAAATGTGATTATTTGACTCAATGAATTGATTTGAACATTAATGGACTGAACGGAAATCACCACTAGTAGTGCTACTTTACAGAAGGTGTAAACCCACTCTTTTTATCTAAAAGGCCTCTTTATATTTACTTTATTTGTTGTTTTTCTTGATTTATTTTCAAGTGTTTTTTGTTATGTGTAGCCAGGCTAACTTAGAGGGCTGGCCCATGTTGTAGTCAGGTTCCCTCCCTAGTGATTTACACCCATCCAGGCCCAGGTGCTGCTGCTTAGATAATTAGGTGCACCTCAATAAATACTGTGTCTTGTGGGGCTGAGCTGTCCTTATCCCACACTCTTTGGTTTTCCCTGGAAATGGTTGCTTGGAGCTTGGTTGCTGACACTATGTGAGTAAGGTTGTATGTTGGGTGACTTGTATGCAGGTACTTCCTGGTTATTTCCACTGTTACTGTCTAACCATGACTGTTTGTAGGCAGAAGTGAACATGCGGCCTAGAACATTCATCACAGCTTGAGAATCCCAAGAGCTTTATTCTCTGTGAAGGTAAAATGTTCATAGAGGTATTTGTCACAGAACATATAGATATATGTATTAATACTTGTGTTTCGCCTGTCTCTTTACAGTAGCGGCCAGCTGCTGTTTTGCCCTTTCTTTATTGTTTTATTTATTTTGTTGTACTATTTCACTTTCTGTTATACCACTGCCTGTTTTTAATTGTTACGTTCTGACTGCAGGTTGTCCCGGCCAGGAGTGGAGAAATTGTCCCATTGAGAGGGGCTGAGTGTGTGAATCCCCGTGTTCCTAGTTATCTGTGGGTTTGTGTTTTTGGTTTGCCGTGCTGTTTGTAGTGTATCCCCACCTAGTCTTAATTTGGGATCGCATTTTAGCTTTTAGCTCCCTCTCTGGGGACTCTTAACCCCTCCTCCTGGTCGTTGAGCAGCTCCCATTTAGAACTATCTAAATGTGTTTTTAATTTATAAACAACCAGCCTTTTAGCATGTTAACCTTTTAACTTGGACTTTGTGCATTAAATAAACATGTACCCTTGTTATACTTGGAACATCTTGCCTCTGCTTTTCATTTAAGGGTAAAACTGAACTTTGGTTTAACTCTTTGGGTGAAATTCCCAAGGTGGCGTTGTCAATTTATGTAACTGGCTTCTTTGCATGGTTACATATGCATTTTCATTTTGTTGATCTAATACAAACCGGTTCTTGCAGTTCTGTGTCGGTGTGTTCATTACTCTTCCACCAGCTCCATAGTCAAACCTGGAACTAGTCCATACTCTACTGTATACTTGATTATATATGTCTCCTATTTACACTTATTCCAGCATAAGTGCTACACGTGCACACGGTGTGCACGGACCATATTTTCCATTGGGTAATGTGGGACTGTGCCACACTGTGGAACATGCTTGAACTGCAAGAAAATGGCATGAAAATGACAAAAAATCATTGTGGGTTATCTGTAGGACTGATGGGCAAACAAGTGGTGTCCACTCGCAGAGGGGGGCCCAGAAGACATGTAAAGTCCACCCCCTGATTTTTCACGCCCCCACGTGCCGCACAGTAGGGCCCGGAAATTTGCGTGTTCACCGGACAAAGGCCTATGGGCTTCGTGACCCAAAAACCTATACAGGTAATAATAATAATAATAATAATAATAATAATAATAATAATAATAATATTTTTTAAAGGGATGCAGACAGATGCAACGTTTCAACTCATTGGGATTTCTTTTTTTTGTTGCCAGGATGAAACCCACTGTTTGAGTTGAAACGTGGCATCTTGAAGTCATCAATAAATATTGGGAGCTGCTCCAGTGTGTGGATATCCACTCTTTTCAACCAGCAGGATAATCTTCACAAATGAGGATAATGTTGATGATTTTCAAAGCCTCAAGCTGATTTTTTTAAATCGCGATTTTCAGAAAATTCTTCAAAACTGTAAATTGGACCATAATTTACAAAATGAACATCATACTGTATTGAAGAAGACTTGAAACAAGTGTTTGAGACCATAAACTCATTAGGAAAGTGTTTACTGAGGTCATAAATCAAGTGAGAAGTAGGGTCATTTTCTCATTGACTTCTTTTTGCAGTCAGTGGAGTCACCACCTGGTGGCCACTAGAATGAATGCAGGTTTAAGGCTTTCCACATTGGCTTAACTTTTCAGCCATCTGTCAATGTTAAATGTCGCTGATGCAGGGGTGTCCACCCCCTATGCCGACCACCTGCAATGCCGACCTTAGGTTTAGGCGTGGGGGGTGGGAGAGGTTAGGTTTATGGTTAGGCTCTGGGGGAGGTTAGGTTTAGGCGTGGGGGGTGGGAGAGGTTAGGTTTAGGGTTAGGGTCTGGGGGAGGTTAGGTTTAGGCGTGGGGGGTTTGAGTTGAGTTGCGGCTCAGACCCGGGGAGTCTTCCAAAACCAACGGGCTGCCAGGAAACCCAGAGGCAGAGCGGGCGGGAAACCCTGAGGCGAAGCGGGCAGGCGGGCAGCTATTTTCCATCTGAACCTATGGACAGAGTGGGACGGGGGAAAGAAGGGACCTCAATGTGAGTATGTTTTTTATTCTCAGATATGATTTTGTTCAGAATTCGATGACTTTAATGTACGAAGAGAGATAAGAGTGAAACTGTGATCAAAACAGGACCCCCAGTGGTCCCCGGACCCCATGTTGAGAACCACTGCTTTATGCCAAAGGAAACCAAAGAGACGAAAAGGAGTGGGGAAAGTGACCCTACCTGACACCAGAACGTCATTTAAACCAAAGAGATGAAAAGGAGTGGGAGAAGTGACCCTACCTAGTCTGGGCACGCTTTACTCCACTTTTGGCCATGGGCGCATAAACCAAGGAAACAGGAAACAATACCGGAAACAAGTGCGCCAAAAAACTTCTTTGTTGCCGCTAGCTTGACGCGGCGACGTTACGTTAGCTAGAGCCTGATAAAAAGAACAACGACAATGGAGTACTCGCCATGTGAAATCTTATGATCAATGTCCATGTCTTTCCCAGCACAGCTGGCACCAGAGATGCTTCAACTGTTGTACTTGATCCTCCATTTTCGATAACAGCGGACAGACAACTATAACTATTCCATCAACTGAAAAGTAAAGCTTCTGTATTGGCTTAAAATATGTGATATTGTGAATCCGCGATGTTCTTAAAACTTCTTAAAAAACGTTGTTCGGTACGTCCATCTTTTCTTATTACTTATTATTTTCTTATTTGCCGTTTTATTTTCTTATTCGTTGTGTCTGATTCTCAAGTGAACGAGCTGTTTCCGCAGCTTGTTTCCTGTCTAGGGTGGGCTCTAGGCCGGAAACAGGCCGAGTGACAAAATCCCTTGTAAACGGAGGCCAGGCTCTTTCTCGCCGAGAAGAGCCTGGTGACGCGAGGTTAGACCCTACCTGACACCAGAACGTCATTTGGGCAATCACGGCTAACGGCTCTCAATTAGTGAGAACTGTGCAATGTGCAAACACATTGTCTGACACTTACTTTTCTGTCCTTTTCTCCATTTGAAGTTTTCACAAACCCCCCCCCCCCCCCCCCCCCCTACACACAAGCACGCACGCACGCACACGCACGCACGCACACACACACACACACACACACACACACACACACACACACACACACACACACACACACACACTCTTCCCCTCGGCCAGCCTCTGTCTAACATCTGCTTTGGCGAGACATTTGATTTCATCTGTTACATCAGCCTCACACTGACTTCCAGTAGGAGCCATTAGAAACATTAAGCTGGACGAGGTCTGCAGCTCCCAGACAAAGGAGGCTTTTCACTATCACCTACATCTGCATCACCTACATCTACATCACCTACATCACCTACACCTGGTCATCAGCTATGACGAGGTCCCTGATTGGCCGGTTACGTTGTAATTTCAGGAAATCGCTGTGGGCGGCTGGAAGTCCAGACTGTTCCGTGGAGCAAAACCAAATGTGAGGTCACGTGATCAGGATGGTTTTTACCAGGCTCGAGTTGTTTAGGTTCGGTTCAGGGTTTTGGGAATTAAGGTCCTCACAACTATAATATATATTGTGCGTGTTTATGTGTGTGGCAGCAGATACAGACATGGAATGTGAGTGTGAGCCGTTCTGTGTATTTATATATTTCAGATTTTTCTCTCTGGCTCTTGTGTCTCTGCAGCCGCGAGGTTTCCCCTGAAGTGCAGCCGTGAGGTTTCCCCTGAAGTGGGCTCATAAAACACAACTCCACCTTCACCTTGAGCTCTCAGGAGCTCTGTCTGCTGCACTCCTGACCCCAAAACACACACACGCCCGCAAGCAGACACACACGTACGCACGCACGCACGCACGCACGCACGCACGCACGCACGCACGCACGCACGCACGCACACACACACACACACACACACACACACACACACACACACTGCAGTAAACCAACCCCAGCTCAGGATGTCGGTCAGAGAAAACTATTTCGAAAGAGAAAACTAGAAACTCCCAAAAAAGGTGTTTCTCAGTTTATAATAATAATAACACTTTCTTCTCATGAAGTCCGGTGATGAGGTGAATCCAGCATTATCTCTTATTGATTTCCCATTTAACTTCAAAGGTTTTTTTCAGCTTTGAGACAATGGAGATTAGCTGCAACTCAAGCATGATGATGTAACAAACATCATCTATCCATAGAGTTTGCAAATTGCTTAATAAAAACCGAAGAAATAGAATAAAATGCCTTAAATTAATATCACAAGGGCCCAACAGACCCTGTTTGTCACAGAATTAAACATATATATTTTTTAAAGTAGACAAATCAAAATGTAATATAATATAATATAAGTCAGTGTAACTGGGTTTATATGAGTTCTTTCCCCAAAATAAGATACTATTTTTGCTTCACAGTAACTTGGACCTACTGTATAGTACTGTTTGCCCAAAACAACTGGATTGGTCTTTTTTTTTAAGAGAAACATTCACTTTTAGAAGCGGTTGAATTGAACAGCTGCATAAATAATAGTACATATTTACTTTATCTGGCCGAATTGTTTAACACTGTTTTCATTACTTGGCCACTGGTAGAAAGCGAAAAGCTTGCAGGGTCTGTGGTCTGGTTTTATTTGGAGTGGACACACCCACCCGCTCACTGGGGCACGTGACACCCAGGGGTGCTGGAACATCTGTGAGAGCCCCTTCCCCTCCCCCATCCCAAATGCTTCTGGGAAAGAACAGAGACATGGGGGGGGGGGGGGGGGGGGGGGGGGGTGAGTGGAGAACACATACCAGCAGATTGAACTGGAAGAAATGGATGGAAAAAAGAATTGGGAGTTGAAAAAAGGAGAAAGTCATTGTGGTGTTGGCTGTTGGTGTGTGTGTGTGTGTGTGTGTGTGTGTGTGTGTGTGTGTGTGTGTGTGTGTGTGTGTGTGCGTGCATGCGTGTGTGTACGTACGTGTGTTTTTTTTTTCCCTATTTCCTCCCATTTTCACCCCAATTATACTCGGCCAATTTATCCCCATGCTGCCCTATTGGCTGCCCTGGTAGCTGCTCCACCCTCTGCAGATATGGGGAGAGCCGAGACTAGCACCATGCTTCCTCTGACACATGGGCAGTTGCCAGCCGCTTATTTTCCGCTTCACCGGTAGGACGTAGCACATGGGAGGATCATGCTATTCCCACCAGTTCCCTTCCACCCCGACCAGGCGCCCCGACCGACCATACCCCCAATCCGGCTTCCCTCAGGCACAGCCAATCGTGCCTGTATGGACGCTCGACCAAGCTGGAGGTAACACGTGGATACAAACCTGTGACCCTCATGTTGGTAGGCAGGGAATCTGCCTACCAACTGGAATCTGCCTACCAGGGAATCTGGAATGAGGACCAATTTGAGTTTTATACCTGGGAAGTGAGGACATTTTAGGGGGGAAAACGTGAGGACATTTTAGGGGGGGGGGGGGGGGGGACGTAAATAACTGTGCAATACCTGACCGATTTGTTATATATGTAGCTTATTTAAACAAGTAAATAACTATATTAATACTGCCTATATCAATAACTGCTTATAACTGTATATCCATATATACTGTACATATATTCCCTTCATACACACACTTTCAATATAGACGCTCTTTCATACACTTATTATTATTATTATTATTATTGCATTGTATATAGCAGTTAATGCTAATGTTTAATTATCCTATGTTATGTCTTTGTTTTAGCCTGAGCCTACTTTTTCTTTTCTTTTGTGTGAGAGTACACTGAGAGTTAAGCGAACCGGAGCCAGTTTCCTTGTATGTGTATACTTCGCCGCAGATTCTGATTCTGATTCTGATTCTGAAAGGGCTGTTTGAAGGTTAGGACTTGGTTTTCAAGGTTATGTTACAGTTGGCTAAGGGTTATAGTTAGGCATTCATTGTGAGGGTTAGGGTTAGGGGCTAATGAATTGAGTTAATTAATTCAGTAAGATAGCGGTTCATTTTGTGTGTGTGTGCATGGGTCATAGATGCTCACAAGTCATTTTTTGCAAGTCCAAGTCAAGTCTCAAGTCTCTTATGGATGAGCGTTCTATCATCTGCTGCATGCCATCCAGTCTGCTTAGAACACTGCATACCTAAAACTAAGGACTTCACAGCATGTCCTCACTCCTTTATTAGCACACAGTATCAGTAATGATGAGTTGACATTAGTAGACATTTCCTTAATGTTAATGCACACAAAAAATAAAATAAAAATAAAGATTGTTCACAAATCTCAAGTCCAAGTCAAGTCTCAAGTCTTTGAGGACAAGTCTCAAGTCAAATCTCAAATCACTGTGTGAGTGACTTAAGTGCGACTCAAGTCCAAGTCCCCATCTCTGGTGTGAGGGTGTGTGTGCGCGAATGTGTGTGTGTGTGTCTGTGCGTGCATGCGTGCGCGTGCATGGGTGCGTGTGTGTGCGTGCATGTGTGTGTTAGCTTCCCTGGGAGCAGGCCAGGGGGAAAGCAGAGGCTGCTGTAACTCCTTCACCATGTGCAACCGCAGGGCCCTTTAAACACCAAAGTCTGCTGCACGCATTACAAACTGGGCCAAATACATAACCCCTGAACCTGTGTGTAACTGTGTATGTGTGTGTGTGTGTATATTTGTGTCTGTGTGTGCGTGCATGCATGTGTGTGTGTGTGTGTGTGTGTGTGTGTGTGTGTGTGTGTGCGCGTGTGTCCATGCGTGCGTGTGTGTGTCCGTGGATACCCTCGGTAGGAAATGAAGACCAATTAAAGGGGCTGTGTCAGGCTTATTAGTGAAAAGTGTGTTTGGACAGGGAGCGTTGGAGAGAAAGAATAACAGAGAGGGGCATGAAAAGGAGCTTAGATCAGCAGTGTGGATGCAGTTTAACACACACACACACACACACACACACACACACACACACACACACACACACACACACACACACACACACACACACACTTCAATGAGAGAACACTCTGCACCTTCGTGAAGGACAGGCAAAACCCCAGGTTTTTGGGTCAACTTACCTGTTCCAACCCGGCCTTTCTATCGATGCTGAAAAAGCATTTGATAGACTAGAATGGGAATACTTAATAGCCATTTTATCGAGATTTAATTTTGGACCCATTTTTATTTCTTGGATTCGCATTATTTATAGTCTCCCTATGGCAATCATTAAGACAAACATTCAGCACTCATCCCCCTTTAAGCTATCACGAGGGACAAGACAAGGCTGTCCGATGTCTCCATCATTATTTGCTCTTACTATTGAAGCTCTGGCTGCAATAATAAGATCACATAATCACCTACAGCGCATTAAAATTGGAAGCGAAAATCATGTTATTTCATTATATGCAGATGATATTTTACTTTATTTACGTGACCCTTTGTACTCAATTCCAATACTGTTTACAATACTGGATAAGTTCGGCGATCTATCGGGCTACAAATTCAACCAGCCCAAAACCGAAATCATGCCAATTTCCAAATTTAATTTTGATTCTTTAAAAGACAAATTTAATTTGAAATGGTCTCCAGATTATATGAAGTATTTGGGCATATACATTCCTAGCAAAATAGATGACACTTATCGCCTTAATTATTCTCCATTAATTGAGAAAGTTACAAATTATCTGAAAATAATGAATCTACTTCCTATATCTCTTATGGGCAGAACCAACATTATTAAGATGTCTATTTTACCCAAGTTTCTTTTTTGTTTCAAAACCTCCCATTTTCCCCTCCGCTACTTTTTTCAAAAAGATGCAGAGCATCTTCTCCTCTTTCATTTGGGAGAGTAAGTCACCAAGGATTATCCAACAGGTCTTACAACTTCCATATAATGCTGGCAGCTTAAACCTACCAAACCTTAACATTTACTTTCTGGCTGCCCAATTTACCCAGATTAGGCAGTGGTTCTCTAGCTCATCTAGCGCATGGTCAAGACTGGAATCCTATGACATTCTTCCATATAAACTGAGATACCTGCCTTATATTGGTTTACAACAGGTTAAACAAATCACAAATAATCCTATTATTATTAACAGTTTACTGATATGGAAGAACTCCCATAAACTTATGGGTCACAAGGAACACCTTTCGCCCTATACTGCTATCTGGAGAAACCCCAATTTTACATCTTGTTTTAATGATGACACCTTCAAGTCTTGGTACGACAAGGGTATAAGGGAAATAACACATCTTTACGACAGTGGTACATTTGTTTCCTTTCTTCAGTTAAAGTCAAAATATAATTTACCTTCCACACATTTATTTCAATTTTTTCAAATCCGCCATATGATACAGACAACTCAAGGCACTCTTGAGGAACCCAAGCCCTCCAAAATAGAATGCCTTATCAATAAGGAGGTTCAAATTTCTAAATGTATTTCTCAAGTTTATTTATCTCTGCTTGAATGTTTGTCTACATGTACAGATGCTACGAGGTGTGATAGAGAAAATTTACATCACATTAGCCTTTACTTGGACAATCACTAGTTATTAATATATTCATATACATTTCCATTTTAGTTACATATAGTTATGACACAGACATACTTCAGATGACCTGTGTACATACACAGATAGACATCATATTTGGATAACCTGTGTACATACACAGACAGACGTATTTAGATAACTTGTACCATACATTTGCAGCTCCTCTCTATCGCACACTGTGCCCTGTCACCGTGCCACGGTGCTCTCAGGGCACCTCCCAGGTGCAGGGAATGCAGTACCTGCACTTATGGCATTATCACTGCCCTCATATGTGCAGGGCTGGTCCTCCCTATCTTCCTAGAGGACCTGCATCAACTAACCACTCCCAAACCATCACCTACCAACTCCACTAAACCCACCACGGCCCCACGCTCTGCCCAAGAGGCGGAGAAACAAGATAGGTTTTGCCGCTCTGCTCTAGATATTAACCCTTCACAACTAGATGCCAACGGAGTTCCCCATGACAACCTCTACATGAGGTTAATACACGATTTTGCAGCTTCCCTGAACCGCTCTGATTGTTATGTTTGTGCGCCCATCCCCCACATGTACATTAACGATACACTAATCCACAAGCATGCTTACTATCCCCACCGAGTGAAACGCAACAAAAGAATAAGCGCGAGCACCAAATTCATTTCAGGCCTTCTGCCTTGGTATGGGACTGTACAAAATGCGCATGAAATTGATCGCCTGGCCGCGGACCTCGATAATCTGACCGCATTGGCAGAGGCCGGATTTGCGGCCCTCAATGAGGAACAGAAAGCAAACCGTTTGGTAACCATGCAGAATAGAGTGGCACTAGAAAGGGGTGCCCAATACGTCGATCGCGATCGACCGGTCGATCGCGAAAGTAGTGTGGTCGATCGCGTGGCATTGGGGAAGAAAAAAAAAAAAAAAAAAATCTTTTTTTACTGTTTTTCCACTGTTTCCACTGTTTTTCCACTGTTTTTCCACTGTTTCCACTGTTTTTCCACTGTTTTTCCACTGTTTTTCCACTGTTCCACTGTTTTCCACTGTATACTCAGTGTATATATATATAAATAAATATGTTTGGTAGATCACTTTGACTTGGTCATTTTAAAAGTAGCTCCCAAGCTGAAAAAGTGTGGGCACCCTGACTAGATTATGTCCTGGCCTCGACAGGTGGCGTGTGCCATCTTATTGGTCAGGAATGTTGCACCTACATTCCGGACGCATCCGATAATGTTACGCACGTGGGGCAGCACTTGAACAACCTACTCAAAGACATGCGGTCACATGATTCGGCCGCCTCCAAGGGGTGGGACATATTTGATTGGCTCAAACGCACGTTAGGTGCCAAGCTGTGGGCTATTTTACAACCAGTATTGGTTACTTTTGTCGTTCTCGTCAGTATGATCGTTGTCGTTCGCTGTGCCATCTCTCTTATTCTGTATTTAATGCGAAAACCGGTACGCCAATGCACGGTTCAATATGTACAGCCCCTATCCGACTCAGCCTCAGCCACGCCCTATGACCTGGCCTGGTCCCCATTCTTCATGGAAGACACCGACTCCGAGGAGGATCTTCAAAGCACCGACATCTGATTGCGTGCACAGCCACGTGCATTCTGGGGCTCCAGGATGTTTCCATTCAGCAAATATTACAGTTGATTTGTTCTCTTAATATAGAATATTACAGTTGATTTGTTCTCTTAATATAGACTACTACCGTTGATTTGTGTGATTTGTGTGATTTTGAAATTGTGCATTTGATTTTGATATGTTCCCCTTTCTGTCTCTCCCAAACCCCCCCATTTTTAATGTGTTTTATCCACAGAATTTTTATATAGAAATCAGTCACATTGCTATGGAAGGCCATGATTTTAGATAACTATAATTGTATTTAAATTTTCAATGTTGTTGTTACAATTGAAACAGTAACAATAGGAGGGACTGATAGAGAAAATTTACATCACATTAGCCTTTACTTGGACAATCACTAGTTATTAATATATTCATATACATTTCCATTTTAGTTACATATAGTTATGACACAGACATACTTCAGATGACCTGTGTACATACACAGATAGACATCATATTTGGATAACCTGTGTACATACACAGACAGACGTATTTAGATAACTTGTACCATACATTTGCAGCTCCTCTCTATCGCACACTGTGCCCTGTCACCATGCCACGGTGCTCTCTACAGGGTCAGAATAACAGATAGGTTGAGTCTACAGAATGGCCTTCCAGTGTGCGTCAAGACATGTAATCTGATGTGTGTCCTATAAGTATCTTTGAGTTTCTGTTCAATGTATGTAAGCCTGTGTATCCATCCGTGAATATACAAGAGTGCATCTCTTGGCCAAGATCTATGTTCAATACATCATATCAAACGACTTCTCCTGGCTCCATCATTTCATTTCAACTGGTTTCCTTCAAGTGGTTCACTGTTTACCTTTTGGCTGTGGAATTTCATTCTCTATCAAGGTGTAGATAGATAGATAGATAGATACATTTTTATTTCTGTGTCATGCACCATATTCAAGGTGCCCAGCCCGTCTGGGCTTACAAGACACAAATCATTCAAGTTCAACAATACAAACAAATCAACAAACAATCTACAAAACGCTCAAACATAAACAAGACAGAGTTATATATTCAGATGAACAGCTTCTCCATTCTGAGTTTCCAAGCCCTTCCAATAAACCTGGCCAAACTGAAGACTTCATCTCTGAACAACCATTCCAACTTCGCATCATCTCCTGACCAAAATAGTTCCGGTTTCTTATTTTGCATTAACTGAAATAGAGATAATCTTGGTTCCTCATATAGCGTACAATGAAACAAAAAATGAAATTCATCTTCCACAACACCTAATTCACATACAGTACAAAGTCTCTCCTCCTCAGCAATAGAATTGAACCTGCCAACCTCAATAGCCAAAGGGAGGGTACCCGTTCTCAACTGGGCACATAAAGATCTTCTGGATCTATCCAGGGGTAAAGTAACATAGGGTTCTGGAGTGAACATATTTTTAATTTGAACATATGTTCTAAGTTTTGGTTTGAGCCAGATGTCATTGGCCCATTTTTCTTTATAATCAAGAAATAGCCTATGTTTAATATAGCGAACACTACAACGTAAACTGTTTCTGAAAATAAATTGCTGATCAGCTTCCCTGAACACATCATTGATATCATTACACCATGGATACTTATGTGCTTTATCCCAGTTAAACACTTGTTTTGCAACTCTACTCTCTGGCATATTAGATAGACGGTTCCACAATCTCAACATTTCACCTTTTTGTTTGATCAAACAAGGTGTAAATGGGAAAAGGATTTAGACATGGATATAAGTAAAGAGGACTGGTCTTTCTCTTGTTTTAAAGTTCATAAGTGTTCTTACAATATGAGGCACAAACTCCTTCTTTTTAAAATTTTGCATAGAACTTATACACCGGTAAAACTTTATAAAATGAATAATTAAATGTCCTTTTTGTGCTGGCGCTGCAAAAAACAGAAAGGGGAGTTTTACCATATGTTTTGGTCATGTAATTTGTTGTTAACATTTTGGGACTCTGTAATTGACACGATAGCACTATGTTTAAATATTCACATTGCAAAATCGTCTTGCTTGTGTCTTTTAGGCACAATCAATATGGACCCTTGGAATGAAACAAATGTGTTCAATTGTATTTTAAAAATGCTTGAATCTTTGGAAACGTAATAAATATATATATATATATAAAAAAGGAACCCTTGCCTTGCCGACAAGAAAGGTAGCCTTATCCAGAAATCTACGGTGTGAGCAAGGCGACCGCTAGTCACGAGTCACGTGACCGCTAGTCACTTGACGACTCACTAGACATCGACATGGCGGGCAAGGCAACCGGAAGGCGACCTCCTGCGGTCTTGAACATAACAGTACCCCCAGCGGTCTTGAACATAACAACAGTACCTCCAGCGGTCTTGAACGTAATGACAGTACCTCCAGTAGTCTTGAACGTAACGACAGTACCTCCAGTAGTCTTGAACGTAACGACAGTACCTCCAGCGGTCTTGAACGTAATGACAGTACCTCCAGCGGTCTTGAACATAACAACAGTACCTCCTGCGGTCTTGAACATAACAGTACCCCCAGCGGTCTTGAACATAACAACAGTACCTCCAGCGGTCTTGAACGTAATGACAGTACCTCCAGCGGTCTTGAACGTAACGACAGTACCTCCAGCGGTCTTGAACGTAATGACAGTACCTCCAGCGGTCTTGAACGTAATGACAGTACCTCCAGTAGTCTTGAACATAACAACAGTACCTCCAGCGGTCTTGAACGTAATGACAGTACCTCCAGTAGCCTTGAACGTAATGACAGTACCTCCAGCGGTCTTGAACGTAATGACAGTACCTCCAGCGGTCTTGAACGTAATGACAGTACCTCCAGCGGTCTTGAACGTAACAACAGTACCTCCAGTAGCCTTGAACGTAATGACAGTACCTCCAGCGGTCTTGAACGTAATGACAGTACCTCCAGCGGTCTTGAACATAACAACAGTACCTCCAGCGGTCTTGAACGTAATGACAGTACACACGCGTAACGGAACACAAGAGCGCAATTCGTCGCCGAGACACTAAAGCCCCGTTGGTGGAACACTTTGTACAGCATAATCACGCTGATTCTGATCTCCGTTTCTGGGCACTGGACTTGGTCAAACCGCACCCAAGGGGCGGGGATCTGGACAGAAATCTATTACAGCGTGAAGCGCGCTGGATTCATACCATCAACACAGTCAGCCCGCATGGACTTAACGAGGACCTTGACCTGGCGTGCTTTATTTAATTGTGTTGTATTTAATTATGATATTGTTGCCCGGGTCCGTATGTTGTGTTCTGCTGTGTCCCCCCTCTGTTTTCCTCCCTAGCCTATAACTTATAGCCTATAGCCTATAGACTGTTTCTACATCTATCTGCTGCAACCATTATTGTCTATTTATTATTACTTGTGTATGATGTTGCTATCCCCGTTGCTTTAATAAGGCCCATCCTATATTGTGATGTCATAGCACTGCCCACCATACGTCATCCCAACTGACTTGTGCCACGCATTTGCCTTATATACACAGGTGCGGCGGCCGACGCCCAGCTAACACTGCCTGAGGAAGACCTGCGTGGTTGAAATGCGTTGCGTTTTCTCTGCCCGTAGTATATTGAAGATATCTTCTGTTTTGTAACTGCTTGTACACAGATATATTACTTCGTATTGTAACGTTCCCACAAAGCAGTCGAAGAGTCAGGATCTTGTTACCGCACTTTATTGTGGAACGCTATTCCGGGGACTACTGTCAGCCGTAGTCCACGCCACCAACACCCCACAAACACACTCCCAAACCCCGCTAGCTTCCTCTAGCTTCGCAGCTCCCAACACACACAGCCTTCTCACTCAGGCTTCCCACATCAACAACCCCGAGCTGTGTCGCTCTCCCGTTCACATCCCCCCTTCCCCCAGCCAATCACAGGAGAACCCCTCTCTCCCACCACACCCACTGGCTGGTATGCTGCCTTTACGTAACCCCGTAAATCCCCACAGACATGTCAACCCCAGACTAACGTGACAACTAGACAAACCCATGTTTACTTACAAAACCCACATCGCTACAGTATTAAATATTGCCTTAAAACTCCAAGTAGCTCCACCTTTTTTCACATTGTAAAAATGCTTGAATCTTTGGAAACTTAATAAAAAATATATATATATAAAATATAGCCACAAGCGGCAATGGCAGGGGTTCAAGCCTTGCACAAATTGAACACCTAATAGTCATTGAGGCAAATTTGAGGAGCACGTTCAGGTGAACATGTGGAAAAAAGTTGCTTGAAAATTGGAGAAACAGCCTGGGAGTTACAAACGTACAAAGTAGTATTCCTTGTAGTGTCCTTCATGTTTATGGTTGCGACAACAACTGTTTACAAAACTAGCAGGCTTACCAGAGCTGCAAACACACAAGTGAAAAGCTATCAATGGCTGCATCTAATCAGCCAGTAACTAATGTAGGCTATCTTCCATTATGTTAGTGTTAGAAGTCAAATGTACTGATAATAGTCCCTGGTCACCAAAGTAATGTTACCCTTTTAGTTTTGTTACAGAGTTGCTGATCGGTTGTCATGTGTCCAGTCAGCCAGAGAAGCTGCTTGGGTAGCATGCTAACTAACGCCTAACGCTAGCATTAGCTCAATTAGCTTGTTGCAACTAGTCCCTAACATTGATGAACGTTACGTGTCTCCTAACGCCACCGGGACAAGGTGTTTGTTTTGGCTGGCTGAGGTTAGCCTATAAGTCACAGTTGTTGTGGCTAACAGCCTCCATTCACACTAGGCTATTCACACTAGGCTATCTCTTCCATTATGTTTTCAAACCCAGCTGGCTGTATATAACTGAACAACCACAAAGTGGTGACACTTACCCATGGGTTCAGTTCATTGTTTTCTGGACATGTTTCCATGCTACAGTAACACAGCAGCTAACAGAACAGACAGGCCTCCCATGCTGACCGCCATTGTACATGAACACAACAGGTTTCCTGCGGGCAGCTGTCAGGGCTGTGAGGGGGCGGGCTCTGGGTGGCCCTGTGAATTTTTTTATTGGTTGGCGACAAGTGACGTAGAAAATCCAACGAACTCTGATTCACTCTGATTTGCCCTCTCCTGGGGCTCCCACTTGTGGCAGGGAGGGAGAGGAATGACTGTAGTAAGTGATTTCATACTTTTACAGATGGAGGAATGACTGTAGTAAGTGATTTCATACTTTTTTTGTCTACATCATTCTCTCTACGCAACATGCAACACTCCTGCTCAGAGTTGCTCTTAAGCTCTATTTATCTGGTCAAATCTCACCGGATTCCTGTTTCCAGTACACTTTTAGCATTTGGTTTTTAACAGAGAAGAGCTGGAGCTGCTCAAAACATACGGTATGCAAATTAGAGCGAGACCATGAGTGATATACCCACTGTGATACAAGTATAGGTGTTAAGTTAAGTTAAGTTAAGTTATCCTTTATTTATCCCCTTGGGGAAATTCATCCTCTGCATTTGACCCATCCTCTACTAGGAACCTTCCTAGAACTAGGAGCAGTGGGCAGCCACTGTGCAGCGCCCGGGGACCAACTCCAGTTATTTTGCCAGTACCTTGGTCAGGGGCACTGACAGGAGTATTAACCCTAACATACATGTCTTTCTTTGATGGTGTGTCTGATGTGTGTCTGATGCCTACATAATAGCGTGCGAAGTGTCAAGTGTCAATACAAGACGTCAGGCTGGCCATAATTCCAATGAATCAGCACTTCCTGCCGCCCTTCAAAATCAAACAATTTAGAAGGTACAGGTACTGAATGCTGCTATAGCGCCCCCTTTTGGTCGAATTGCACAAAATGGTCTCCGAAGACCTCCTGCAAGTTTTGTGAAGATTCCTTCATCGGTAAGGAAGTTATGACAATTTAGCTGATAGGCCACGCCCTCTTACAACTTCAACGATCAATATCTCCGAAACGAAAGTAGATTTTGGTGCAAATCGGTTCAACGGTCTAGGAGGAGATGTCAAAAATGTGTTTTCCAAACTTTTCCAAATATCTAAAAAAAAATCCAGATGGACATTGAGGGTCCTTATGGCAACCTTGTAGAGCAGGTTCACCTGAACATCTGGGGAAAAAAAAGTTTGAAATGACATTACCTCCAGCGGTCTTGAACGTAATGACAGTACCTCCAGTAGTCTTGAACATAACAACAGTACCTCCAGTAGTCTTGAACGTAATGACATTACCTCCAGCGGTCTTGAACGTAATGACAGTACCTCCAGCGGTCTTGAACATAACGACAGTACCTCCATCGGTCTTGAACATAACAACAGTACCTCCAGTGGTTTTGAACGCAACGTTCCACTGTGGCACCGTCACACTGCAGAAATGCCTTCACATGAATCAATATTGCCTGTCTTTCAAGCTACAACAAGTATCAATATGTTTCCCAAGTCTCTGTGTGTAATAACAAAGCTTTATAGCTACGAAGTGACAACAACTACATCAAACCCAACTATGAAACTCAGTCAGCCCTGGAGGCAGAGTGGTTAAAGCTGTGTGCTTCACAATCAGAGGTTTTGTGGTTCAATTCCACCTCTGGGTTTTAGCAATCTCTGTCCCAGGCCGCGGCTTCGTCAGGTCCGGTAGAATGTAAATGCATATGAACTACAGTTGAATATACTCACTTCATTACAGGTTACCATGTAAATACATATCAACTACATTTGAATAGAGATCACTTCATTTTACAGGTCCGGTACATGTAACTACATATGAACGCAAAAATGTTATTGTATAACTATTGCTGCAATTACTGTGTAATATCTTTGGTGTTCATGTCTTAAATAGTTCATACGTTGTTTTGGACCTGTAAATTGAAGGGTTGCCCAAAAAACTACTAACAGCTTATTACTAAAAGGTCAGTTTTATTACTTTGGATAATGCTAGTCACCTACTATCACTCAACATAGTGCATGCTAAAGTGTTCGCACCAGAGTGAGCGATCTACCAGATTTTGGCATCTATGTTCTAATCACTTAACAGGTAAGTTGACCCAAGAACTTGATGTATTCCTTTAAGGAGAAACTTGTGGAGTAGATTAAGCCCACGTTCACACCATACGCAAAAGCAACGCTCAAGCTACGCTGAAGCCACACAGTTTCATTTCGGCGTCCTTGTTAACAGGTGACACAAACAGCCAGTTGGAGATCTCCTCCTCCTCCGCTACTGTCGGACCGGCACGCCAAAACTCTGGGAGACCGCGAATTCCAGGTGGCAGCGCTCATCGGCGCGGTCGCGTTGGATCGGCGCGGTGCGCTGACCTCAGGCTGTCAGAGTTAACAGCACGGTGCGCTGACCTCAGACTGTCAGAGTTAACAGCACTTAGACGAACCTCGGGGGATGGAATTAAGGTTTGCACACACCCACTCACATGCTAGCGCACGAGTTGACATACAGTAGCTTGGAAACGTGCGCTAGACACACACACACACACACACACACACACACACACACATAAAAAACCCTCTCGGGATCGCTCCGTCCCATGATTGCAGCTAGCTCGACAGCATAAGTCTGCCAGAAAGTGTCGGACGCCAGCCATTGTTCTGTGCAGCATGAGGTCCGTCTGTCAGAGAGCCAGGTCTCGCTGAGGACCTGAGGGAGGACGACGCGAAGGACAGGGGGGGAGGGGTGTCGGATCGGGATGGAGTGATTTTAACCAACTTTGGGGTTTGAGAGGTTTCCTAAACATTGGCTCTGCAGAGTGTTTGAAATGAACAATGGAGGAGCAGTGTGAGTTCAGGCGGCAGATTAAATGCAATTTGCGGTTTCCAAAAGCCAAATAGCAGGAGGATGCCGTGTTTAAATAGCAGGAGGACGCCATGTTTTTCTTAGAGGGACCGCTTTTTCACGTCTCTAAAAAACTTAAACTATTCTGGTGCTCTGCAGAATCTCCAGCCTGCACAACATAAGTTATGCTGTGTTTGATTCAAATCCACCAAAAGGAGTAATAGGCTACAGTAGCTCATATTCACATTCATCACATAGTCTTTGGGGCTGTTTTAGTCTTTTTATAGTTCATAGTAGAAAGAGAGGGGAAAAACGGGGAGATTTTTTTTTTGCACCCAGTCTCAGTCCATACAAATTGATTGGTTGCAGGTGCCTAGGCAACCCAGACTCACTATACAGAACCAAGGAGAGGCTACATTTATTTCATGGCATTAATCTGCCAAAGTTCTGATCAGCCACAAAGTATGAGAGTTAAGTGAAAGTGTCAAATGAGTCAATTATATTCAGTGTCTTACTGCTTGAGACCTATGTTTAAAAATGGAGGGTAAGTTACATTGAGCACACATTTTGGTAACGCTTTAGAATATAGCCCGCAAATAAGCATGTAGTTATAGTATAACAACGGGGTTTAGGGCTGTAGTTATAGTCTAACTACGGGGTTTAAGGAGTGAATTATAAGATCTGTACTTATAGTCTAACTACGGGGTTTAAGGAGTGTAGTTATAGTATAACAACGGGGTTTAAGGAGTGTAGTTATGGTATAACAACGGGGTGTAGTTATGGTATAACAACGGGGTTTAAGGAGTGTAGTTAGAGTATAACAACGGGGTTTAAGGAGTGTAGTTAGAGTATAACAACGGGGTTTAAGGAGTGTAGTTAGAGTATAACAACGGGGTTTAAGGAGTGTAGTTAGAGTATAACAACGGGGTTTAAGGAGTGTAGTTATGGTATAACAACGGGGTTTAAGGAGTGTAGTTAGAGTATAACAACGGGGTTTAAGGAGTGTAGTTAGAGTATAACAACTGGGTTTAAGGAGTGTAGTTAGAGTATAACAACGGGGTTTAAGGAGTGTAGTTAGAGTATAACAACGGGGTTTAAGGAGTGTAGTTAGAGTATAACAACGGGGTTTAAGGAGTGTAGTTAGAGTATAACAACGGGGTTTAAGGAGTCTAGTTAGAGTATAACAACGGGGTTTAAGGAGTGTAGTTAGAGTATAACAACAGGGTTTAAGGAGTGTAGTTAGAGTATAACAACGGGGTTTAAGGAGTGTAGTTAGAGTATAACAACGGGGTTTAAGGAGTGTAGTTAGAGTATAACAACGGGGTTTAAGGAGTCTAGTTAGAGTATAACAACGGGGTTTAAGGAGTGTAGTTATAGTCTAACAACGGGGTTTAAGGAGTGTAGTTAGAGTATAACAACGGGGTTTAAGGAGTCTAGTTAGAGTATAACAACGGGGTTTAAGGAGTGTAGTTATGGTATAACAACGGGGTTTAAGGAATAGAGTATAACAACGGGGTTTAAGGAGTGTAGTTAGAGTATAACTACACTCCTTAAACCCCGTTGTTATACTCTAACTACACTCCTTAAACCCCGTTGTTATACTCCAACTACACTCCTTAAAGGAGAATTTCGGTTTTTTTGAACCTGGAGCCATTTCCTGGCATTAATTAAGATTTGGCCACTCACCTAGCGATGTCTGCGGCGTTTCTGGGCGTCCTAGCGTTGTTTTGAGATCAATATCGTCCAAGTCAGTCGTAAAATGGAGTTGATTTGGGGCCAAGTGGAAGCCTGTATTTCCTGCATCTAAATAGCTATTTTTCTTCCCGTTTTCGCCAAATATCGCCGTAATCTGATCAGTCTACATCCAGCAGAGTAATATTTCACCCCAGGCTGTTTCCTGGAGTGTAGTGGCTCTGCTGGAGTGCACAGGGATCAAATTACCTCAAACGTGATCTAGGTCACCAAGTCTCGTGAATTCCCGCGATACTTTCCTGTCGACTGGCCAAATACAGGCAGGACGCTTTGCGGTCGTGGTTTTAGCGTAACCTATGTGGGGTTTGGCGTAACCTATGTGGGATTCGAAATAACTACACTCCTTAAACCCCGTTGTTATACTCTAACTACACTCCTTAAACCCCGTAGTTAGACTATAAGTACAGATCTTATAATTCACTCCTTAAACCCCGTAGTTAGACTATAACTACAGCCCTAAACCCCGTTGTTATACTATAACTACATGCTTATTTGCGGGCTGTATTCTAAAGCGTTACCCACATTTTAACAATATACATCCAGAAGGCTATAGTACATGAGACACAGTAACTTTCACTGTAAAAGTATTTCCCCATACTAAAAAACAACAACAAACAAACAAAATCCATGTTCTACGCAAGGCCTTTATTTTGAAAAGCTCAAAATGTGTTGTTTTTGTCATCACTGTGACATAGGCCTAATAGTGCAATTATTCAGAGGCTCCTAAAGAGGTTTTTTGGCCTATCTGGATCCTGGTGGAGAAACGGGTCAAAAGGCAAAAAAAATAAGAAGTTGCAACCACGCAGTTCCTCCAAGCATGAATCAAAGTGAACGGAAAGTGTGAAATAGTTCAGCTACTAATGTTACAACCCAATGCATTTCGGCTGTAATAGCCTCCGTTAAGCTGCTGCCTTTCCACATTAAAAACTCGGTCTGAGAAGTGGATCAGGTCTGTGCGTTGTAACCTGCGCTCCATCCTCTCCTCCCCAGCCGCTGTGTGGAGGCCGTTGTTGCCGAGGTATTTTGGCAGGTCGCTATCTCTGCAACGACAGACAAATGGCTCCGCTGGCTAACCGGCCTTCGATGCACAAAGGGAGGATTTTGTGCGAGGAGTTGAGCTCCCCGCTTGGTTTACAGAGGAGAGGGAGAGAACCGGAGATGGTATGGAGTCATGGTGCTCGGTCTTATCAGATAAGGCTGTACTTTATGGGTGCCAAGCCATTACACAACTGGCACACACACACACACACACACACACACACACACACACACACACACACACACACACACACACACACACACACACACACACACACACACACACACACACACACACACCTTTCCCAAAGATGGCGTGCAGCTGAACCAAGGCATCTGGAGGCACCTTTAAAGGGGAATATGGGTGTCATTTAGAGTGTACGTCTAGTTGACATATACCGTATTTCCGCTAATATAGGACGGGGCCTTTATTTACTGAGCCACAGAGAGCCCCCGTCCTATATTAGAGCAGAGGCCTGTATTCGAGTGAGGCCTTTATTTCTTAACATTAAACTCTCATGGACATACTCCTTTATTTTCATGACTTTTATTGCAAAATATTGCATAAAACCAAACGCAAATAAATATTGGTGGTCACTCACTCACTCACTCAGTATCCTCCTCCTCATCTAGTATGTCGGTATCCTCCGCGTCATCATCATCAACATCATCCAGAACAACAAGTTCATTGTTGACCAGTTCCTCTTCATCTTCCTCATATCGGCTGCCTGTCTGTTCTCGTCCCGCTAACGCAGCTGGGCGAGAGCCTCCCGTCCAGCGGCGCAGGGCTGTGCCTGCTTGAAGTCAGTTTTCACAGACTGTCCACAAACTTGGAAGGACTTTTTGATCAGATCCTTGTCCAGCTTGTCCCAGGCGGCGATCCCCCAGTCCACAAGCAGGCGTCGAGCAGGCGCTTTTAGGTTTCCACCTCCAGCTGTGTACTGCTTACCGGTATCTGCGTCCCCAGCTATCCACTCGTCGTAGGCATCGTGCAGGCTCTGCTTGAAGGGCTGATTCCACATCACACTGTACCAAATGTTCCGCTGCATATTGCAGAACGCTGTCTTTAAACTTAACATCAAACTTTCGTCTGGTTCGTTTGGTCTCTGCGTTACGTCCGGTTACGTCACACGGTAGATGCGTTGTGTTTTACAGTACCGTATTCACCGTAGTTTTTGCTCCTTCGTTGTTGTTTTTTTGGACCCGGCCTGTATTGAGGGAGGGGCCTTTATTTGTCCGCGCAGGCCGTGCCCCCCGTCCTATATTAGAGCGAGGCCTGTAATTGAATAGGGGCCACTATTAGCGGAAATACGGTAATTAGATTTTGTAACATTGACTTGTTTTTCCGTTGTCTTTAAAATACAAACTTTACGATGTCAAACCCAGCTTGAAATCACTCAAACACTCAACTCTGATACAACGAAATAAGGAGATAGAAAACACAACGTTTGACTAAACCAGATAAAGTCTTCATCTTTGTCTTTTCGGTGACTATAAGAATGAATACCATCAAATGTCTTCTTCTTCTTAACCCATTTGTGACACAAAGATTTCATGTACAGTATATGGCCATGTTGATAACATATCATATGAACATGTTCTGCGTTTATTTTTCCAAAGTTTTTCTTCATTTCCACGAAAATCTTGTTTCAACATACGGCAAACCCGGTGGGCATAAACCTGTAAGTGCCTCTTTAAAGTAAAAAAAAAGAAATAAAGAAGCACTGTAGGGAAAAGAACGGCATTAAATTCAACTCGATGGCTTCTAACAGATCAATGTTTATTCAGAAGTGCATGGGTAAAAAAAAAGTGTAATAACATTGACTAACAGGGTGTCCGGGTAGTGTAGCGGTAGATTCCCTGCCTACCAACACGAGGGTTGCAGGTTCGCACCGCCGTGCTACCTTCAGCTTCGTCGGGTGTCCATACAGGCAGGATTGGCTGTGTCTGCGGGTGGGAAGCCAGATTAGGGGTATGTGTCATTGTCGCTGCACTAGCGTCTCCTCTGGTCGGTTGGGACGCCTGTTCGGGGCGGAAGGGAACTGGTGGGAATAGTGTGATCCTCCCATGTGCTACGTCCTGCCGGTGAAGCTCCCTGCTGTGTCAGGTGAAAAGAAGCAAATGGGCAACTGCGCATGTGTCGGAGGAAGCATGGTGCTAGTCTGCGGCTCTCCCCAGATCGGCAGAGGGTGGAGCAGCGACCGGGGCAGCAGGGGGGAAATTGGCCAAGTACAATTGGAGAGAAAGAAGGTGGGAAAATCTGGGGGGAAAAACATTGACTAACAACACCACAAATCCGGATTTATGTTAATTTTAACATCTTCACAAATCTTCCAAAATGCATATATTCTGGAATAATACATGTAGGGGTCTATCGTCGCAAAGGCAGTAATTTTGCGTTAGTGCCCGTTTTGCGCTGGAATAGCACCGCGCAAAACCCTAATTGTGGGCGTGTCGGCCCGCTGCGCTTGCCATCATCTCGCGCCATATAGGCGTGTTTATGCCCAAAACAGTAGGCTATTCACAGGTGTGAGATCATGTCCATCCCCCTTAAAAGCCACAGCGTCACGTCTGTGACAGCAGCTTCTTTCTCGTTGACGGCTCGTGCACATCTACAATGGCAAAATCGCTTTTCCGCCTCGTCGCAGCATTTTGTGGGCGTGGAAACCAGCTTCCAGCTTGGAGCTGTAGCCTCTAGAAACGTTTTCAGGTCGAGGTACACAGGAGGGTGGGGGGACAAAATGTGTAGGAAGAGCTGTCATTGGGTAGCTTTAACGAAAGGTCCCGCCCTAGTCCCGCCCCGCGAGCGTGAAGCCGCTCGGAGACAAGCCGCCTCTAGTCTGCGACAGCGAAACGCTGGGCGGTTCCAGCGGCAGGGGGCGCGAGGTTGAAATGGACCAATCAGACGCGGAAATGGAGCAAGACAGCCTATCAAGATGCAGCGTCAAAGAGGCTTTCACAGGAGGCATGCCGCCGAGCGTTTCATGGTGTGCACGAGCCGTGAGTGGGCCAGCAGAGGGACAGAGTGAGAGAGAGAGAAAGAGAGAGGGCGAGAGATGGAGAGAGAAACCATTAGAAACTAACGAAAATTGGTGCTGATGGAAAGATATTCCATTTAAAACACACCAAAGGTTATGCAGTGAATATCCCCATGGTGTTATTATGTCCCAAAGTGTGCGCTTAATGTAATTAGTCGGTTCTTTCATGTAGGCTATAACATACACATTTAAATATATTGTAGCGTTCCTAGTATTTATGGAATCAGAGGCTTCTTGCTGGTACAGGGTTCTTTATTCACAATTAGTCATATCACAACTCTTGGCGGTTGCTACGCCCATAGCTAGCTAGCTGCTTCTCTTTAGGCGGTATCTGGAGACTGCCACCCGCATGCTCTCTCACCGGAAGCGTTCCCCCAGCCTAGTGTTCCCCCCCAGTAACACTCTCACACATCAGTTCCTAGCTGCAATCGAGACACTTCTATTGCACACCACATTACACGTAATACCTGGATTACCTGGATCGCTACATACTCCCCGCCCAACAATAAGTCGCGCCCACGTGACACCCACAACCCACACATACCCTCCTGTACCAAACACACCCAATAGTCTCTTCTTTTTTTCAACACATTTCCCCAGCCTTTTTTAACCTTTCCCCGACATTTTTCATTCCCCAACAATACCCCATGCCATGTACATTTTTCTTTTCTTTACAAACAATTCCAAAACCACCACCATCCTCTCTTTTTTTTTTTTTTTTTTTTTAACTCAAAGTCCCCCAAGTGTCCCACAGCCCTCACACGCACCACAGTATCTCCACACGTCCTCCTCGCGTCCGGTCCAGTAGAAAAGTGCATGAACATTTCGGAGCATCTTCTCCGGCTCGTCATGCCCCGTACGGCCCCTGTGCGCCCACCGCACAACCAACCCCCACAAGTATCTGGGCACAACCGTCTGCCTCCCTTTTACCCCGTGCCCTGTTGCCTTGTTCCGCCAACGCCATCTTCCACGCTGGCTCTTCTTGCAGCGGGCTCTCCGCCGCCATTCCCACCACGGGGGCGGCTCCCCCCGTGCCGCTGCTCATGGCCCAACCCTCCACTGTCTCTCTTTCAAGCGCCAACTCCAGCGCCACCTCCAGTGTCTTTGGCCGTTTCAGCATTACCTGATCGCTTAGACTTCGCGGCACGATTGCCTGGATAAAGTAATTTCTGGCTAACTCGCCCAGCGACTCTGGCGGCAGCCGGCTGTATACGCGCCGGCTGAGGATCTCAATGTCTGTTGCCAGTGCCCGCAGCGACTCCCCCGGTCGTCTACGCCTGTTACACAGCTCCGCAACCACGATGCCTTCTTCTTTGCATTGGCCGAACCGCCTCCGCAGGGCCGCCATCACCACATCTAAGTCTTTTGTGTCGGCCATCGCCACCACGCACGTTATAGCTTCGCCTTCGAGGGACATCACCAGATGGCTGGCTCTCCCTTGACCAGCCATTCATGTCCGCTGCCACGTTAAACATTGTGCAATATGGCTCCCACTCGTCTTTACCGTTGTATTTCGGCGGAGTCACTTCCTTCTTGCTTCGGCGGGCGCCGTCCCTCGCCGCCTCGATCCGCGCCACTTCCCCGTGACTGGCCCGCAGGCTAGCGTCGCTGGGCCGCGGAATAGCCTCCATGGCTACGGCGACAATGTCGTCTGGCTCGGCCTTCACTCCCACTAGCACTCGGCTTCCTACTGTCTGCTCCGCTTGGATCTCTGCAGTAGCGGCTGCGTCTGCCCAGTCTTCCTCCTCTTCGGACGCCTGGCTGTCCGCCCCGGCTCCTTCTCTTCCCGCCTCTCGTTTGATTCTTCTCCGCTCTTTCCTCAGGAACTTGTTCACCATCTCGCCGATTACGGAGGCAATATTCACCGCTTAACTTCTGATGCCAATGTAGCATTCCTAGTATTTATGGAATTAGAGACTTCTTGCTGGTACAGGGTTCTTTATTCACAGTTAGTCATATCACAACTCTTGGCGGTTGCTACGCCCATAGCTAGCTAGCTGCTTCTCTTTAGGCGGTATCCGGAGACTGCCACCCGCATGCTGTCTCACCGGAAGCGTTCCCCCAGCCTAGTGTTCCCCCCCAGTAACACTCTCACACATCAGTTCCTAGCTGCAATCGAGACACTTCTATTGCACACCACATTACACGTAATACCTGGATTACCTGGATCGCTACAATATTCATTTCTTTAATAGGGTAGGGATGTATGAGATTTTAATTCTAGCCTATTTCAATAGCCTATATCAGAATTGTCCACTCGGGTTAAGCTATTGACTGCGGTCATGCCATCCGCATTGTGGAGAAGCTGGTCTTGCATGCGTGCAATTACAGGGAAAGAGGTTACTGTACTGGCCGGCACAACTTTCTCAAAAGTAATCTACTGTTATACACCTAACACCACAGACCTGTATGGTCGGGAATTATGTAGCCTAATAAAACCATGACAAACGAATTCTCATTTTCAAATCAAGTGGGTTTTTTCTGCAATGTAGGCTATAGTTGAAAATAAATGTGGCATTCTGAAGAGGCTGGGGAGTGTGTGCGTGTGTGCGAGGTTTTGGCGAGAGAGGGACATCCATGCCGTGCATAATGTATCCAAGCGAGGATTTCCTGCACTGCGCGGAGAATACTGTGTGCGCTCAGGCGCAGTGGGGTTTTTAGCACTAAGACCTGCTATTAGTTGGCCTTAAAATTGAGAGCACCCAAGGACATTTTCCCTAAGACATTGCGCCAGAACGCCTGGTTTGGCATCGGCGACGCCCAAACCTGTGTTTATGCTTGGAAACTGGTGCTGGTATCTTGGCCAGAGTGCAAAATGACACTTGCGAGAGGCAGACGATAGCATTTGAGGCGCGCAAAGGCCAGTATTTAGCACCGACACACCTGGGCCACGCCTACACCTGTGTCTGCGCTTAGATTCCAGCCATTGATAGTACAATAGCCTATATGGATAATGCTACCTCATTGACTTTGACACAGCAAAATGTAGCTCACTTCCCGATATTGTTTGATTTTGTTTGATTGGATGAATGGATTTTCCTGGTGCATTGTGGGAAATCTGTTCAAATCTGGAGCCGGGAAAACAGGAAGGGGCGTGAGCATGGACGGGACTCGGGGAAGGGTCCGAATTGCTCTCTGAGAAATTTCCTCCTAGCCACGACACCCGATCTTGTTCAAGTTGTCCCCGTCCCCGCTAGCTTAAGCTTGGCTAACGAATGTTGCTAACGTTAGTTGCTATTGCTAGCCTTGCTCCATTGCTCTCACAGTGCATACAGTAGCCCGAAGAAAAAGCCAGAGAGTATTATTTCCTCCAGACATCACCAGTGTCACCAGCCTGCTGCTTGCATCTTCCTATCTTCCACAAAATCGAGGTAATCTTATTTTCTAACGTAATTGCATAGCATGACATTAACGCTAGCTACATGTCCATTTGTCATTACAGGAGGACTAACGTTAGACTAGAGTAGCAGAAGTTAACGTTTTGTAAACAGTATTGCATGCTGCACAGATTCGGACGTAGACGGAAAACAAATGCAGTTCTGTTTACCTACCTCTTTGAGATGAGGCAGAGCATATAGGCCTACTCTACCAGCTATAGCGTTATATATCAAGCTAACGTTAGATCAACTATCAATCAATGAGGGGGAACAAGGGGGTTAAACTCCTCTGGATAGTTTATCCACCTCTGCATTTACAGTATTTACCAATCGCACGTAGTGTTGGGTAAGCAAACGTTAACGTTATACAGTGATTAACAGTGTCATTCGTTTCTTCAAGGGGTGGCCACCATCCAGCACCAGTGATGGGACACACAACAGACGATCAAATGATTTGTGAAGATCAAAGCTATAATATTCTGTTCTCCTGAGATTAACGCTAAACTACATGTCACTGATGATCAGTTGTTTCAACATAGGATATTGCAATAACACACAAGCCAAATGCTGACATGAGAGATTTGCTTTGAACAAGTTGTAGCTAGTATCTGCCAGTGACTGGAGAATATTGTTATATTTGCTTGTTTTAATGCTTTTGTCAATAAACATTGTCAACAAAGATAGCCTTGTTGTATCATGTATAAAGATGGTTGATGTCGAGTGAACATGAACTACGAACCGAAGATTGGACTAGAGGACATGACGACGGAGAAACTTAACCGACCAGCAGTCTGCTTCAATCAATGAATGCTTTATATTTATTGAAATGAAATATGGTGATATCTGGTGGTCTGAAATTACTCTCTAGGGTTAGGTTTAGGGTTAGGGTAACTGGCTCATATTGTGTCATATTATTGTAATGTCTGAATCAGCATTTCATAACTTTATAATAGCCTAATGTTACTGTATAGCCTGGATGATGTTAGCTAATGCTACCCAGCCTTCCATTGGCATATGCTGCCTTTAGCTTGTGGTATTATGGTACAGTAATATTGTATAGCTGGCTAGACAGAGGGGTTTATCTGGAATCAGTGTGGCAAGATCCCTGCTGCTAGCTTGTTTGCCTTTCTGTGTCACAGATTATCTATCTTTACAGTATCTTAATAGACTGCATTACATGCTACACCATGCAAATATATTTCGATAAAATTCAAACAATGGTTCCTTTCGCATACCATGGTGGGCTGGACTGTACAGTATTGCTCTGAAAAAGTTACATTTGATTGTGTCAAGTGTTACACACGTTATATTTTTAACTGAGCTTTGTGGAATTACCTCAACACAATTGTGTATCAGCTTTAAATGTCCAATATATACAGCATTAAACAAACGACCAGCAGCATTCAAATGTGCAAAAACGTTATATTTATTGATATGTGGTGATCTCATGTCACATTACATAACGTTATGCCCAAATGGTCTACTGCCCAGAAGCGTCACTTTACATGTTTGGTAGGGAATTATTTTCATTATGTTAAACCAGCATTTATCTTCCATAATGCATTACATCATAATCACAATGCTATGAAGACATTAGCTGATCACCACAGAGCTGCACAGACCAGTTTATCAGATAATTTCGCCGTAAAATGTGTCCAGGTGATCAGCTCTGAAGCCCCGGCTTGTATGGTAGTTGCGCGTCCGCTAAAATCCGATTTCGATATAGGTGTTATTTTGATCAACTGACATCATAACGGGGATCTATACTGTTACGTGTGTCTACTAACATCATTAAAAGATCATACAGCTAACGCTGTTTCTGGTAGTTTACTTTTAATCTATGGCTATGTTGCTAGCTAGCTAGCCTGCCTTGGCAACTGGTTCTGCATACACACCACATACATACATGCACATATCACAGAACAGAATTGCACATTGCCCAGATGTACAAACCGCTTGTAAAAAAAACTTCATAGACCAAAACAGATAAAAACAGAATTGCACACAAATTGCACAACACCGTAATATCTGCTGTAGAATATAAAATAGATAAGACAGGTAAAAACTAAAAGAACTAAGCAGCCGTATAGCTATGAAAATGCATACAATAAGAAAAAAAAAAAAAAAACAGGAAAAAAAAAAAAAAAACTAAGACACTAAGCACTAAGCAGCCCTACAGCTAACCGTTAAACAAATTAAAAGCTGCTTTACCAGGGGCAGCCTTTAGTTAGCTTGCTGTTTAGGGCTTTGATTGATAGGGGACATAGGAGTTTTTAAATAGGTTGAGCCTACACTGGGGGACTCTAAAACGCCTGCCAGAGAGGAGAAGCTGGTATTCGGGGTGGAGAACATGGGTGGGGTCTGAAATAATTTTTTGGGCCTGTCTGATGACGGTTTCATCAAAGACAGCCTGGAGTGTGAGGTGCTGCCTGACACCCATGATTTCCATGGCTCTCTGCGTTAGCCGTGTGGCCTTCAATGCACAGAGTGAATGAGTGAATGACTCGCCCAAAAAAGCCGTTTGTAGACCAGCGTGCGCTGGCGCACGTGGTAAAAAGTGAGCATTCCCTACAGTACAGTATAAAACTCCAACAGAGCAGAGAACAGAGTTGATTGTGTCAAACTCTGCTGTGTAAGGCAGGTAAACCAAAGAAAAGCAGCAACCAAGACAATTGGAACACAGTTTTTTTTTTCTTTAAAGAAAAATCCCCAAAATCATCACCGTAACGTGACCGGCGTCAGCTCCCTTAGCATGACCCCGGGCCTTGACTATTTACATCTCCAAACATCTGGCTAACCTCAGGTAACACCCAAACATTCCCATCCTCACAACAGATCTCGTGATGGATAATGAAGGCTTTCAGAGAGGAACGCTACCGGGCAGAATAAAGTCTGCATGTGCCTTGCTATTATCTCCTGGCTCTGTTTCGCAGATATACCACTGTTTCGTGATAAGGGCAAATCACACAGATAATTGCCCTTTCATTATAACCTGGTGAATCACGGCAGGCGTGGGGCTCATAAAACTGGGGCAACAACCTCCAATACCCTCCTGCAGGTTAAAGTGAAGGGAGAGAGGAGCCTGGAATAGACAGGCCACAAAGCAGAGGTTGTGACCCCCGATGAGGGGAAAAAAGGCATGTGTGTGTGTGTGTGTGTGTGTGTGTGTGTGTGTGTCTGTGTGTGTGTGTGTGTGTGTGTGTGTGTGTGTGTGTGTCAAAGGGGGGTGGGGGGGTATGTGTGGCAGTTAGCAGGTTGCCAGGTGCAGGGGAGAGGTCAAACATGCCCACAGGGGCAGAAGAGGCAGCTGACATACACATTTCCTGCAACCCCCCCAAAAAGAAAATCCCCCGTTCTGCTACAAGGTGGGCACGTGAGAGAGAGAGAGGCACCGCACGCGAAACACACATTATAGCGATGAGGTCAGCCCGATGAGCGCTGCCAAACACATGACATGCTGTAAAAAGAGAGAGAGAGACAGATAGAGAGAGAAAGCAAAACAAGGCAGAGGGCAATGATCTGGAAGAGCTCAACACAGACAGCGAGCGAGCGAGGCGGCAGGCGGCCGAGCCAGGAATCATGCTACAGGGGGGGTGTAAACATATATATAAGTGCTGTGGTGTAGCTCCACACACACACACACACACACACACACGCACACACACACTGGACTGAACACATGCAGCGCAAACAGTCGTTCCAGCGACTGTTGGAGATTAATGTGAATGGGGGTCTCATTCATTTAATTAGGAGCTTCCTAACTGAGCGCTCTCAGAGAGTTCTGATGAACGGGGTGTACTCAGATGAGCTTGTTTTAAACACTGGGTCACCGCAAGGCTGCGTATTGTCCACATTGCTGTTTTCAATTTATGTAAATATGATGTTTGTTAACAACTGTAACTTGAAGTTGTTGAAATATGCAGACAATATGGCCCTCATAGGTCTTCTTAGAGAAGACAATGCCATATATGAAGAGGCATACTTCAAGCCAAGCGCGTCGATTTGCATAGGGACCGTCGTGACAAGTCACAACCAACATTTCAGGATGTCCAATTGTCCCTACCAACTTTTAAGCAACCTTATTTGCATTATCTTTGGAGTGCAGTTATATAGGTCATTTAGATTCTCTTCCCATATTTTGCAAGGATAGAATTGACCCGACCATTATTGAGTGAAATTAGTTTGCATTATGTTCAAAATTACATTTACCCCTGTTTTTCACAAGTGAATGGGCCAGTCCAATTTCCCCCCCCCCAAACTCATGTTTGATTGGCTCATTTGGCTGATGACCAAACAAACGCCCACCCACACACACAGTTTTCCGGGTTATAGAAATCACGTGCAGCAGACAGACCCTCCTGGAGAAGAGACTAACGTTAGCGACAAATCTGGAGACTTTTTCTGACATGGGATTAACATTACCAGCAAGCAGCAGTGACGCAGCAGTGCAGCAGTGCAAGCAGCAGCAAGCAGGGGGGTCAGCTCGCCATTCCGAAGTGTCGGCATTCCGATCATTGACTTCTATGCTTTCGGAGAGGCGGCCCTTTTTATCAACAAAAAATGTTTCGCCGAGAGGTTAGGTTCTGGGGGAGGTTAGGCTTAGGCGTGGGGGGTGGGAGAGGTTAGGTTTAGGGTTAGGGTCTGGGGGAGGGTTCTTTCGCAATGGCGAGACAGATCTCAATTTTGTCGGAATGCCGGTATTTCGGAGTGCCGACATTTCGGAATGCCGAGGTGTCCCCGCAAGCAGGCAAGTCCCGCTAGCATCGATGCTAATTTAGCAAAGTACAGCGCCCAGCTGAAGCACATGGCTATAATATTGATGTTAACATCCATATTAAGTAGCCATGTGCTTGCGCGATGACAACAGTGTATTGGCGATGTCAAATGGTGGCGATTGACATCTGACTGAAGATCGTGCAACTCTTAGGAGGAAGAAATGTAGGATGTATGATGTGTGGGATTCAGTGGCAATTTTTTCTTTCCAAACCGGCTGTTTGTGAAAGAACATGATTACCGGTAGATGGCTAAACCTACAGTTTGTGTTTGTTAGTTACAATTATGCTGACAGGAGAGCTGAGCAGGTGGTGACATGAAAGTTATTGAGAAAAGGAGAAGATACTGAATAATGACATCACAACAGTATAATCCTAATGTTGATTTAAAATGAGATATTCGTCTAAATATGGCTAAAAAAGGTCAAACAAAAACCTCAAATTGTTTTGACAGTCTCCCCTCATGCCGTCCTCGACCCTACCAACTTTGAGACCAAAACGACGCCCTTGCTTCAAGCAGGTCACTGCACTGCAGGACTGGACTGGTGCCGGGCAAGTAAACTAGAAATGAATGTGTCCAAAACAAAAGAACTCATTATACAAACAAAATCAGGGGAAAATAACATGGTCCCTGTCATGCTCAATAACCAGCCTGTAGAAAAGGTCAAACAGTTCAAGTATCTGGGGACAATCTTTGACCAGACCCTGACCTTTGATTATAACACAGACTATATAAGAAAGCCAATCAGCGATTGTTCTTAATCAGAAAGCTGAGAAGCTTTGGTGTTAGCCAACACATTCTCCAAACAGCATACAGGAGCCTGATTGAAACCGTCCTGTCTTATAATATGACTGCCTGGTACGGCAACCTAAATGTAAAAAGTAAAAACAAACTCTCTAGAATTGTTAAAATAGCAGGTAAGATTATTAGTAAACCACAAAAACAGCTCTGCAATATGTTTAACAGGGCTGTAAATAGGAAGGCTAGAAAGATCAGTGGTGATGCCTTGCACCCACTGAACTTCGCGTTCGAGCTGCTCCCATCCGGTCATCGGTTTAGGGTCCCAAGGGCCAGCCGGAATATCTATAAGAACTCCTTTATCCCCTCTGCCATACTAGCACTGAATAAATAAATGAATCTGTTTTGTATGGCGTGCTGTGTTATGTATAGGTTAGGTAATATTTTAGGTAGGTAGGTATTTCTAGGTATTTAGATAGGTAGGTAGGCATTTGAGATTGGTAGGTATTTTGTAATTTGTATTTGTTTATCTATGACAAGCTGCTGCTATCTGCTAACTTGCACCATGTATGATGTATGTTCTATGTTCTCTATGTTTTATGGTGTGCTGATTGTGCACAATACGTAACATACTGTAAGTGCTGTGAAGAGAAGCCAAAGACAAATTTCCACTAAGGTGGACAATAAAGTAAATCAAATCAAATCAACTTATTTACTTATTCCCATTATGCCGGCTGACGCATAGGGCAGCAACAAGTCCCTCCACTTCTGTCTGTCTTTGGCCTTGTTCTCTATGGTTCCCCATTGCTGGGTCTTTTTTCTGAGAGTATATGGGGTCATAAGTAAGGGATAATCAACGGCTAGGTGTGCGTTAAGTAAGGGATAATCAACGACTAGGTGTGCGTTAAGTAAGGGATAATCAACGGCTAGGTGTGCGTTAAGTAAGGGATAATCAACGACTAGGTGTGCGTTAAGTAAGGGATAATCAACGACTAGGTGTGCGTTAAGTAAGGGATAATCAACGGCTAGGTGTGCGTTAAGTAAGGGATAATCAACGACTAGGTGTGAGTTAAGTAAGGGATAATCAACGGCTAGGTGTGCGTTAAGTAAGGGATAATCAACGGCTAGGTGTGCGTTAAGTAAGGGATAATCAACGGCTAGGTGTGCGTTAAGTAAGGGATAATCAACGACTAGGTGTGCGTTAAGTAAGGGATAATCAACGACTAGGTGTGCGTTAAGTAAGGGATAATCAACGACTAGGTGTGCGTTAAGTAAGGGATAATCAACGGCTAGGTGTGCGTTAAGTAAGGGATAATCAACGACTAGGTGTGCGTTAAGTAAGGGATAATCAACGACTAGGTGTGCGTTAAGTAAGGGATAATCAACGGCTAGGTGTGCGTTAAGTAAGGGATAATCAACGACTAGGTGTGAGTTAAGTAAGGGATAATCAACGACTAGGGGCCCTATCGTCCCTCTGGCCTTAAATTAGCGCTTAGCGCCATGGCGCAGCCCATATTAGTGGGCGTGGACCGGCGCAGTCTCTATTTTTGTGTCGGCGCTACACGCATTATAAGCATTATAACCACGCCTTTTAAGGGTAGAATTATTCACAACGTGCTCATTGGAGAAGTGCAGTAAACGAATCACAATGTCCCTTTCATGTTCCATTCCATGGAGCGATCCAATCCGGTCAGAAAAGCCCGACCAAAGCGTTCTGAGCTCCCCCCTCCCTCTTTCATCCCCATCTGTCTCCATATATATTATTCCATATTATTATTCTTCTCAAACCAATCTCACTGCAGTTTAAATACAGCAAGCATGTAAATACGCTACACTATAGCAAGATCAAAGTGAAAAGAATGTTCTAAACGCATCGGCTAGAAAAATATAGCCTATCCCTGGATGTCATGATGAGATTAGATTGCTGAAAGTTTGGGCAGAATGATATCGTTTTTTTTTTTTTTTTTTTTTAATTGTTTATTTGTTCAAGCACATGTACACACAACACTTTGTTTTTTCACCATGTGTCAACCCAGCATGTGATTGCTGTTTCTCTTTTACAGATACCAAACAGTAATTCAAAAACAAAAAAAAACATTGACAGTAAGAGCTAGCAAAGCGATATTTTCTGAAACAGAAACAAATTGCTTATGTATCTGGAGATAGTTTAACATGTTAGCCACACATACATTCATTCTTGGGCATATAGGTTTGAGTGTCATGAAGCTTGTTTTTTTTTTGTATTTTATACACATATCGTACACCCCAAAGCAAAAACTAAACAAAAAAAATAATAATAATAATAAAAAAATAAAAATAAAAAATAAGCAGGAAACACACAAGAAAATCAAAAACAAAACAAAAAGAAAATGAGGGAAAAAGAAAAAGTGTATTGGGGGGGAGAAGGACTGTGGGGGGGGGGTGGAAGAGAATATCCTAAGGTGACAATACTTAAAATAATGCCTACTAGTCTCTATTAGAGGCGCCCTGCAGGTGTTGAATAAGAGGCTGCCATATTAAGTCAAATCTATCTGTCTGATCCAATCTGAGATATCTGATCCTTTCCACTTCCAGAGTGTTTACGAGGTCAGCGAGCCACATTTTTACATTGGGAAGCTCTTTCCCCTTCCAAAGTCTTAGTATACATTTCTTAGCAGACATAAGACAAAAATTAAGAAAATGTTGATGGGCTGTTGAGTGTCCGTCTATCATTTCTGAAACGTTAAAAATAATGGTTTGTCGGTCTGGTTTCACTTGGTGTGCAAGTATTTCAGAGATTGTGTTAAAGACATTAATCCAGTAATTCTCGATCTTGGGGCAAAGTATAAAGCTGTGGGCAAGCGTGGCCTCGTTAGTCTCACATTTCTCACATGTAGGTGAGACTGAGGGGAATAACCTATGCAATTTCACCCTTGAGTAGTGTAGCCTATGTACAATTTTAAATTGCATGAGGCAATGTCTGACATTTATAGAGCATCTATGTATCTGCACAAGACTACGGCTCCACTGTTCTTCTGTGATTTGGACATCCAGTTCTCTTTCCCATTGTGCCCGTATATTGGATGTATCAGCTCCACCCTGTCGTATATTCAAATAAAAGTCTGATATAAGGTGAGGAGAATAGGGGGAGCGTCTCATTATTTCTCTGATTGTAGAATGGGCCAGTGTCCTATAAGAGGGAACATGTTTCTGAACATAATCGCTTATCTGCAAATACCTAAAGAAGTCTTGTCTAGGCAATCCTATTTTTTGGGTAAGTTGTTGAAATGAGGGGAAAACATCATCAACGTACAGATCTGAAATAGTCACAATACCCGCTCTTTCCCAGGTCTTAAAGGTTGGATCAGAAATGGATGGGGGAAATAAAGGGTTCCCTGTTATTGGCATCAATAGATATAATGAACTCCAATCATTGTGTTTACATATCTGTTTCCAGATGTCATCTGATGTACGTATTAACAGGTTATCATTATACTTAGAACGTTGTACTCTGGATGAGTGTGTGTGTGTGTGTGTGTGCGTGTGCGTGTGTGTGTATGTGTGTGTGCTGATGTATAAAACTGAATTGGGAATAATATGACTTACTTTGTGCCAAGAATACCAACCATAGCCTATATGACGAGGGATAATCTTGCCTAACTTCATTTCCCTTAAATCCGATCTGGACAGACCTGTCTTTGCATTAGGCACAAGACTATTATCTATATCATTTTCCTAATTCTTCCCTCTTTCACTCAGTCTAAACTTATGTTCAGGAACTCTTACAAAGACTGTCAAATAGGTGTTACTTTAATTAATATAATGTGGGGGTCCCATGGCCCTGTCTGACTCTTCTCCCCTCCCAGGGAGTGTGGGTGACTGCTACGCAGTTAGACCCTTTTTCAATGTGGGAGTCGCGTCGTCGTTCTTTTTCTTCGGCTAGACATGTTTGGTTTTTTTTTCTTTCTTTTTGTTATGTCTTTGATCACATTAAGTTTTGTTATCTGTTTTATTTTATAATTGTTTTTATTTTGGGGGTGGAAGAGAGATCCGATACAGTATATAGTAATATCGTAATCAAAACAGACAATGACAAGCAGAAGTAATATACTAGGCGGCCCTACAGGTGTAACCTTTGCTACTTTAAATGTGAAGGGTTTGAACCATCCTGTTAAAAGAGGAAGAATATTTGCATATCTCAACTCTTTGAAAGCCGATGTCATATTCCTTCAAGAAACCCATCTTAAAGAAGTTGCCCATACTAGACTAAGAGCCAGATGGATAGGCCAAGCATATCATTCATCTTTCTCAACTAAAGAATGATATCGTTTTCTCTTGCTACATTTTCTTCTCCCCCACTGCACAGGTAGGATGATGCAACAGCCTCTGAATGACAGGGGCTCAAAACTACGGTATAACAACTTTTTTTTCATCGGTCATTGTGCCTGTCTGACGCGCGAGAGAGAGGGAGTGAGAGAGAGAGAGAGGGGGAGAGAGAGTGAGATGGCAGAGGAGAGCTGCGCGTAATTACGCACAGTAATATCGCTGGCGCACTGAATAAGACCTGGTTTTGAAAAGCGCTAAGCGCTAAATTAATGCCAGGGGGGAAGATAGCGTTAGGCCGGTATGTAAGGCTGAAATGCCCATTCTGGCACTGCGCATTTCGGGGCCTAAAAACATGATGCTATCTTCCCGAGTCAGGCGCAAAGCGCGTTTTTTTGCGTTTAACGGTTTTAAGGTGTGCATTATATGATTTTAATACACGACGTGGAGGCAGGGTGGTTGACTCCGTGAAGTGTATTAAAATCGCATAACGCACACCTAGGAGTTGATTATCCCGCTTATACCATGGTCATTTGTCAACAATATAAAACAAAGGCATTTGTGAATTTTTGGTGCAACTTTGGCAATCAAAATCTTAAAGTTTTTCACAAGCCATAACTCTGTTTACCTAGCAACACTTAGGAAACCGACTAATATCTGGAACAAGCGTTAGCATCCCGTCAGCTTCTCCTGCAATGGAAACATTGTTTGCTCTTCCAGTAATTAAGACCAACCTTGGATACGAGCCCGTATGGTGCAGGGAAAGCTAGTCCGCTCAGCTCATAGAAGCTGAGGTAGCGAGTTGAACAAACGTTTACTGTGCTGTTTGATTAAACAGCTGTGCAGGTTGGGGAGTGGATGAATTTACATGTGATCAGACTTGAGCCGGTATACCATGGTCATTCATTTGCCAACAATAAATAATAAAAGCATTCGCAAATGTTTGGTGCAAGTTTAGCAATCAAAATTTAAATTTTTTCACAAGCCATGACTCTGTTTACCTCACAGCATTTGGGAAGCCGACTAATACTGTACCTGGAACAAGCATTACCATTCCGTCAGCTTCTCATGCAATGGAAACATTGTTTGTTGTTCCAGTAAATAGGACGAACCTTGGGGATGAGCCCGTATGGCACAGGGAAGCTAGTCCGCTCAGCTCCTAGAAGCTGAGGTAGAGAGTTGAATAACGGTAGCTGTGCTGTTTGATTAAACGGCTGTGCAGGTTGGGGAGCGGAGTAATTTACAACACGTGATTAGACTTGAGCCGGACTGCCTGCATTACATGGTTTTAATGCAAATCTGTCAGCCAATCAGAAACGAGCATTCACCCAGACCATGGTATTGATAAAACTGTTGCTTTATCAGAAAGAGCAGCAGTAACCAACGGTGCCAAGCAGCCGATGCAGATCATAAAAAGAAGAAGAAAAAGTGAACTAGTTAATTTTTTAGTGTGAACTTAGTTTGAAATTCAAAATTGTGAACTATGAGCATGGACTAGTTCATTTGAATATGTGTGAACTGAACTTTGAGCTAGCTCTTGTGAAGTGTGAACTTGCACAACACTGCTGGTAGCTGGTAGCATTTTAATGCCTTGTTGTCTTTTGTCTTATGGAGTTAGTGTGCTAACTGAGGTTCAGGAACACAAGACCACACCATGTAATCACCGGCGCCTCGCTAATCCATTCACCTGCGCTCCAATCACTTCACTGATGCATACACACCTGTGTTCTATCAACTCAATCACTCGTAGCATATATAAACACGACCACATTCTCTCTTCCCCCTGTTTGCCTCAGTCGTCACGACTGCTTGTTCAAGACGCACTCGTTCATTCCGACCCATTTCAACTCAAGCGAACAGTTCATTAAAATAGGTAGAAAAGAAAAGAAAAGTCAGCTTGCACGCTCCGTTGTACGTCTCTCGCCTGGGCGTCAAATCTTCGCCATCCAGCTCCAGCCAGACACCGCCCTCTACACCGCTGCCGTCATCGGAGATCCTCATGCAACAGCCGGTCCTCCATGCGCGCCCCGCGCCGAGACGTTCCGGACAGCCTTCCAGCCCAGCTCGAGCCACAGCAATGCCGAGGCCACCCCATGGCCAACCACCATCTCCGACTGGACCGTCGCTCACCTCCAGGCTCCAGCTGACCCTCCTTGGTGCACACTCATCGCCTTCATGGCCAGGTGTACCTCTTCTGTTTTCATTCAAGTTTAGCTTTCCTGAAACTCAAGCCTATATTATCGGTTTTTTCACTTACAGTATATTGACATCACATCTCACGCGATTACCATTGACTTCAGCAACTCCAAACCATGCATTTACTGAATCAATACTACTACCTGTATGAGGGGTGAACAGTGCCAATGTTTACCTCACTAAGCAACAGCCACTCGTCCCACTTGCTGCTGCTGCCACTACTACGAAGTGACGTCATGTCACTACAGATTACAGTTACTACGACTGCTACCACTAGCCGCTCCGACTACTACCACTATTACTACGGCTACTACTAAACGTGGCTACTATACTAGGCTACTACTGCTAGATGCCGCTGCTGCCACGGTGACGTGCGCCAAAACAGCAGTCTGGTGCCGTGCATCACAACAACAGTCTGGTGCCGTGCATCACAACAGTCTGGTGCCGTGCACCACAACAACAGTCACTACTGCTAGCTGCCGCTACTACTGCCACTGCTAGCTCCCGCTACTACTAATACAGTACTGCTACGAAAAATCTACACTGTTAAAAGGGACAGTTCATCCCAAAATCTACACTGTTAAAGGGACAGTTCATCCCAAAATCAACACCGTTAAACGGACAGTTCATCCCAAAATCAACACTGTTAAAGGGACAGTTCATCCCAAAACAACACTAGCTCTCCGTGCACACGCTTCCACGCTTCCACACTTCCCCCCTCCCCTCCCATCCTCTTCCTTCAGCCCTTGACACCGGGGCCCTAGTCTCTTAAAACAGACTGTCTCATCTACATCCGGTGAATGCAGCTATACAGTCTGTACATATACTGTCTCCAGAACATGCACAAGGAAGTTGGGAAAAAATCTTCAGACTGGAAGGAAGTTCGACAAAATCCGACCAATCACGACACGTGTGTCCACGAAAAAAAATTCTGATTGGACTAATGAGCGGAAGACCCGCCTTAAAAAAATTCTGATTGGACTAATGAGCGGAAGACCAGCCTTTCTGCTTCCCATTCCGGTTGGTGCATGATTCTTCCCCACGAATTACAGACGGTATGGCGGAAGCATTTGAAAATTGCGGAAGCCAACTCGTCTGTTCTAAGAGACTACCGGGGCCCCGCTAGCACACGGACCCGGGTCTGCCCAGCTCGCTTCGGATCACGCCGTTGCTGCCCCTGTCGGGCTCCAGGTATCGTTCCCGCCTCCCCTCCTATCCCAGCAGGCTCACGCCACCGCAGCCTCCCCTTCCCTCCTCCTGCTCAACCTCCTTTCCGCCCTCCAGCCGTCGTACGGCGGGGGCACAGCACCAGCCTCCTGCGCACAAGCATCTTCTTCTCCACTCCCCTCGCAGTCTCTTCCTTCGGCCTCCCCGGCCCGTCTTTTCCCCCCTCAGTTGCCCGTGCAGCCACCCGCCGCCTCAACAGCCCACGGCGACTTTCCCACTATTCTACCCCCTTCCGATGCCCTCCCACCCCCTCCCCCAACCCTCCTCCCCCTCCCCCTCCCCTTCCCCATCAAACCCCAGTTTATAATGCATTGTCGGCCCTTCTTGCCTCCCTCTGTCCACCACCCGCTCTCATCTTCATCCTGGGATGCAGAGCCACACGGGCTCCACCCAGAGACGCGGTCTTCATCCTGGGTTGCAGAGCCACACGGGCTCCGCCCAGAGACGCAACCCCCACCCCCGTCCAGAGTCCTCCCCCTCTCCTCCCATCCTCTTCTTTCTGCCTCGGGGCCGCGCCTTCCGCCACGGGCCTCCGCGGCCACCGCCGTCATCCCCTTTCCTCCTGTTCTTCCCCCATCGGATTCTTCCCCCTCAGTGGCCCGTGCAGCCACCCACCGCCTCCGCAGCCCACGGCGACTTTCCTCCTGTTCTAAACCCATCCGATCCCCTCCACGTCCCTCCCCCAACCCTTCCCCATCACCGCAATGTACTTTAGGCTGGACTCGCAGCCGCGCTGCAGTCCCCCGTGCCTGTTACCTAACCACTCTATTCGGGCGCCACCACCGCCCTCGACACGGCCCCGCCACCACCGTCCCCATCGCCTTACCACCTCACGCAGGCGCCGCCGCACCCTCGACACGGACCCGCCGCTGCCCTCCCCGTCCCCTCACCAATCCAGCCATTGGTCAAAGCCAAAAATCATGTGAGGACAGGTAACTTCCGCTAGTGTCTCTTAATGTGTCTTAAAGGTCTCAACCTGGAATTGGCCGCGCCTCACCACCAGCAGCAGCAGCAGACTGAGATTCAGCAGTCCAGGCTCTAGCGCAGACCACCAGCAGTCCAGGCTCAAGCGCAGACCACCAGCACTCCAGGCTTCAGCCAGGGAACCAACGGCAGCAACATCCGTACCGCAGCCACCACTACAGCCCTGAACACCGCAGCTAGCGGCCAGCAGTGGGAGAGATTTACTCTCTCCCTTCTGCGTAAGTCTTCAAACAGACCGGTGTATAAATGGCCAGAGTAATTCATCATGAGTGGCTTGCTTGCTGTTAAAGAATATATAACTGCCGCTGAGTCTCCCATCCACAGGCTTGGCCCGGAGGCACATGCATCACGCATCGTCACGGACCCGCAGCTGCCGCTGCCCTCCCTGTCGCCTCACCACTCGATTCAGGCACCACTGCGCCCCCGACACGGACCCGATGCTGCCATCGCCTCACCACTCTATTCGGGCACCGCTGTGCCCTCGATACGGTCCGCACTGACACCGCAAGCCGCCCGCTCCAAAGATCGTCATTGAAGCTCTTTTGGGGCAATGAGCTCTCGACAACCATCTTCACAACAGTTGACACATGGATATTCAAATCCACTGCACCACACTATGACCTATCTGACACCGGTCCCTCCGTTTTCAACCCCGTCTCCAACCTCAGTGCTTCTACCTGATTGCCATGCCACAACCATAAACGGCCTCTCCCCTAAACCCTTTTGTCTTCTATTCACGTGCCCTCGACACAGACCCTAAGCCATGCCACCGTTCCCGCTTCGGTTGAAGATACCAAAGTTAACCCCCACCATCAACTTCACCAATGAAGCCATGTTTCTTACGTTCCTCGTAATTGACGAACAACTCTTCCCCTACAACTCCCCATGGTTCTCCAGCCTCCGACATCTCCATCCGCTCCCCGAACACCCTCAGTTCCAACCTCGGAAAGAAACCAACCAGTCTGGTTTTCTCATCCCATTTTCCCGTCCCGTCGCTTAAATTCATTCCGAGCCCTACGAGCCCATCCTAACCTGGTCCACCGGAGGCCCCACCATCACCTCCACCACGTCCTGCTCAAATCAAGAATTCATTATCGCTTCCAGACAAGGTCTCCGCAACCACACGCATAACCGTAGGCCACTTCCTCGACAACCTCGACGATATCCGGAGGTCTCTGGAACTGTCAGTCGGCGGTTAAGAAAACTGAGACCATCTCGGCTCATGCTCTATCTCAAACCCTCCACTTCCTAGCTCTCACAGAGACCTGGATCATCCCAGAAAACACTGCTACTCCTGCAGCTCTCTCTGCTGCTTACTCCTTTTCGCACACCCCCAGGCCTTCTGGCCGTGGCGGAGGCACTGGTATCCTCCTCTCTCCCAAATGGACCTACACTGTCACCTCTCTCTCTCATCTGTCTATCTCATCTTTTGAGTCCCATGCAGTTGCCGTATCCCTACCCATCAAGCTCAACATTGTGGTAATCTACCGCCCGCCTGGTCTGCTTGGTGACTTTCTGGACGAGCTGGACACCCTCCTCTCCGTCTTTCCTGAGGATGGTACTCCACTCATCCTTCTGGGAGACTTCAACATCCAGCCAGTAACCTTACAATCTCTGCTTTTCCTTAACTTCTTCTCATCCTTTGACCTTTACCTCTCTCAATCTCCTCCTACTCACAAAGCAGGGAATGTGCTTGACCTGGTCTTCACCAGATCCTGCTCCACCTCTAATCTCACTGTGACTCCTCTTCCTGTATCCGACCACCACTTTATCACCTTCTCCATTCCCATCCACCTCCCCTCCTCCCACCCATCTCCCCCTCACTCTACCACCACCCGACGCAACCTAAAAACTCTCTCACCCGACTCCCTCTCTTCTACCGTCCTCTCCCTGCTTCCCCCTGCCGAGCAATTTGCTCTCCTGTCCACTGACGAGGCTTCCACCACTCTTCTCTCCTCTCTCTCCTCCGCTCTTGATTCTCTGTGCCCACTCACCACTAAGCCTGCCCGATCTTCTCCCCCTTCTCCTTGGCTGACTGAATCTCTGCGAACTTTTCAAACTGAGCTTCGGGCAGCTGAGAGAAAATGGAGAAAATCACATCTCCCTGAAGATCTCTCTTCCTACCACCTTATCCACTCCAACTTCACTGATGCTGTCTCCAAAGCAAAAACCTCCTTCTTCATCTCTGAAATCCAGTCCTCTGCATCCAATCCCAGTAAACTGTTCTCCACCTTCTCCACGCTCCTCAACCCTCCCTCCCCTCCCCCTCCCTCCTCCCTCTCTGCTGATGATTTTGTAACCTTCTTTACTAAAAAGGTGGATGACATCAGCTCCTCCTTCCATCCTCCAGGCACCCTCACTAACACTCCTGACTCTAATCCTGCTTCCCGGCCCCCTGTCCCTGGATTTCCTTCCTTCTCTCCCCTCTCTCCCGATGAAGTGCTTAAACTCATCAGCTCAAACCGAGCCACCTACTGCCCCCTCGATCCTATCCCTTCCTCTCTCCTCCAAACCATCTCACCTAACATATCTCCCTTCCTCACGACCTTCATTAACTCCTCTCTGTCCTCTGGTCTTGTTCCGCCTGCTCTAAAGACTGCAAGAGTCAAGCCTCTGCTTAAGAAACCCTCCCTTGACCCTACCGCTATTCAGAACTACAGACCTGTCTCTCTCCTCTCATTCCTTTCCAAAACCCTTGAACGAGCAGCGTCCGAACAACTTTCTCTCTATCTCTCCCAAAATGACCTCCTGGACCCTCTGCAGTCCGGTTTCAAGGCTTCTCACTCCACTGAGACAGCTCTTCTTGCTGTCACAGAGGCCCTTCACACTGCTAAGGCCTCATCCCTCTCTCTGTTCTTGTCCTCCTTGACCTGTCTGCTGCCTTCGATACAGTCAACCACCAAATCCTTCTTTCCACTCTGTCTGACCTAGGCATTTCAGGTTCTGCACTCTCCTGGTTTGCTTCCTACCTCTCGAACCGCTCATACCAGGTCTCATGGAGAGGGTCCCTCTCCAGATCCTGTCCTCTTACCACCGGTGTCCCCCAGGGCTCAGTCCTGGGCCCCTTACTTTTCCTTCTCTATATCAGATCTCTTGCCTATGTGATCTCTTCTCATGGCTTTTCTTATCACTGCTATGCTGACGACACCCAGCTTTTCCTTTCCTTTCCCCCTCAGACACTCAAATCGAGGCTCGCATCTCTGCATGCCTCAAAGACATTGGCGACTGGATGTCTGCCCACCACCTCAAGCTCAACCTTGGTAAGACAGAGCTACTCTTCCTCCCAGGAAAAGACTGCCCTCTCGCAGATCTCTCCATCTCCATTGACAACACCACTGTACTTCCCTCCCAAACAGCTAAGAACCTTGGGGTGATCCTTGACAACCAGCTGTCTTGCTCAGCCAACATAGCTGCTACAGCACGCTCCTGTAGGTTCTCTCTCTACAACATCCGCAAAATCCGTCCCTTTCTCACAAGAGAAGCGACTCAACTCCTGGTCCAGTCTCTTGTCTCCTCCCGCCTGGACTACTGCAACGTGCTCCTGGCCGGCCTACCTGCCACCGACATCCGACCGCTTCAGCTCATTCAGAACGCTGCAGCCCGTCTCGTATTCAACCAACCCAAATTCTCTCACGTCACTCCCCTCTTCCAGGAGCTCCACTGGCTTCCCATCTAGGCCCGCATCAAATTCAAGACACTGGTACTGGCCTACCGGGCAGTACACCAGTCAGCTGCCCTGTACCTGCAATCCATGGTCAGGTTCCAAACCTCTCAGCGCTCCCTTCGCTCCTCCACCAGTGCAGGTCGCCTCGCCCCTCCTTCGCTACGGGGGCTCAAAAGTCGCTCATCCTGATCTCGACTCTTCTCGTCCCTGGCACCTCAATGGTGGAACGAGCTTCCACCTTCGGTCAGGACGGCTGAATCACTGCCGATCTTTCGGAAAAGACTAAAGACGCACCTTTTCAGGCTCCATCTGGGCCCTTCTTGATCTAACTTCGTTCTCTCTCTTTCACCCCAAAAAAAAAAAAAAAAACTAACCTTAACTTGTACCACTAACCTAAACTTGTACCACTGTTCCTTCATAAGTTGTAGTTATCACAGACTGTGCTCCATAGTAGATTGCTCTATTGCTGACAAAAATGTGTTATTGTAAGTCGCTTTGGATAAAAGCGTCTGCCAAATGACGTAATGTAAATGTAATGTAATGATATCTACAGAGCCCTTTCACAGTTAGCTTGTTGGAGAACTCTTTTGGGGGCTGATGGAGCCGGGACTCCATCCCGTCAAGCTGAGCTGCGCTCTAGAACCAAGCTTCACCCAAAGACGCTACCCCCACTCTGAGTCTCAACCCCTGGGTTCCTGTCACTGCCGTAGCACCCTCCTGAAGAGACGCTGCCGCACCTCGACCCCATTCACGTTCTCGCACCCAAACACCCACTTGCAATAAATTATCTTTCGTTCAAAGCATGGTGTGGTCTGTGTTAGTGAAATGGAGTTAGTGTGCTAGCTGAGGTTCAGGAACACAAGACCACACCATGTAATCACCGGCGCCTCGCTAATCCATTCACCTGCGCTCCAATCACTTCACTGATGCATACACACCTGTGTTCTATCAACTCAATCACTCGTAGCATATATAAACACGATCACATTCTCTCTTCTCCCTGTTTGCCTCAGTCGTCACGACCCTCCCCCCCAACCCCAAGTTTCTTCCTCCGTTACGGGCAGCACGCGCAGAGTTTGCATGTTCTCCCCGTGCCTGCATGGGTTTTCTCCAGGGGTACTCCGGTTTCCTCCCACAAACAGCTAAAGACATGTTAGTCAGGGCTGCATAATCCTGCATCTCTTCAAAGGCGGGTCATCTCTTCACCCAAAGACGCTACCCCCACTCTAAGTCTCAACCCCTGGGTTCCTGTCACTGCCGTAGCACCCTCCTGAAGAGACGCTGCCGCACCTCGACCCCATTCACGTTCTCGCACCCAAACACCCACTTGCAATAAATTATCTTTCGTTCAAACCATGGTGTGGTCTGTGTTAGTGAATGCCTGTTTGCCAACTTTGGCGCTGCTGACCACAATTGATTGTGAGCCAATGAAATCAAAGCAACACAATGGTTCTGTATAAAACAGGCTCCTGATTGGCTGCCTGTTGCGCTGCTCTACACACAACAGTAGCTTCAGAAGTTTGGTTTCTCCACTGCCTGGATGGTTAAAAGTATAGTTTGCAGAAATGTAGTGGTTAACATGGATGTTTAACAAGTATATAGTTTGCAGAAATCAGCCCCCCCAACCCCCCCCCCCCCCCCTTCCCCCCTCCAAACGCGAGGCAATCCCCCTTCACACCCATGTTTAAATGCCCGACTTTACAACAGGACATGTTTACAGCCTCATTCAAAAAGCGGTTTAAAAAACTAATTTCACCTTTTATGACAATTGGACAGTCAGAGTCAGACTCTGTTTTAAAGCTTTAAATGAAAACTCTAAATCTGCTCTTGTTTTATAGTTTGCCAGTCCTTGGCAGGTGAACCTACAAGTTAATTAAGTTAAGAGTATCGCTCACTGGGTAAAGCTTGGAGTTAAGACATCAGGGTTGGGGGTTCAATTCCCATGCTAAACGTGTCTGCACTCATGATACTGTAAGCCACTTTGGATGAAACCAGATAGTGAGAGAGAGTGGCAGAAAGAGGAGACAGTCAGTGAAGTCACTGCATATAGTTTAGGGATGTTGGACTTACGAGCAGGGATTTAACATATGGGTTTTTTGGCAGCAGAGACAGATAGAAACTTGACACATCAGTCTTCCAAATGTAGGCCATTTTCAGGACAGTCTGCAGGAAATTAGAGGGGGGAGAAAAGCAAGAAAGCAAAGATGGAGCTTTTGACTAGAGTGGCGCTATTGAGCGCTGGGACGGCTGGGCTCTAACCCGGAAAAAATAATATCACCAGCACAGACTTCGGATGAAAAGAGGCATTTATGCGTCGAGCTTTCTAACCCCGACGTCGAGAAGCAATGAACCCTTCTTCTCAAGTATGTGGCTTTTAAATGTTTCTGTGGCACTTGTAAATACGTCCGTATCGCTGATTTACGCTGAAAACACACCGCAAGCATCTCCTGCACGTAAGCTGCGCGGCGCGACCTTGTGCGCAGCCAGTTTACATTAGGACACCATGTTAACAGATCTGCCAGTCCACCCCGAATTGCGCGCAGCTCCGCGGACGCTCAGGGCGCGCAAGATAGCCTAGATTTCTATTTTTGTGCGCGGACCTCTGCGCCCGTGAGCGACTCTGTCAAGCTGAACAGATCAGATCAGGGCAGACAGGAACTCCGAACCCGGACATTCTTCAAATAAAACCAATTTCAAAGTAAAATAATGTTTATTTACGTTGATTGCCCCTTTGGAAGTGTGAAAAGAGAGAGAGAGCAGTTGGAGAGGGGGAGCGGCTTCTAGGGGCTCGTTGCCTGCGGCGCAACAAGTAGAGAGCTACAGTAGGACTCGCCTTCTCTCTACACAACAGCACGCACTGGGAAAACAGGAGGAGAACAGACATAAATCTGATGCAATTGCATTTTATAATGCCGAAGGTAGCCATTAACAGTTATCCCAAACATATTACTTTAGATATTTATGTTGTTATTTACTACCCATGATAACGAACAATGGATCTGGGGCAAAATATTGTGGCGAAATGAGGCGCACACCGAGGCAGATCCTTTGGCTTATCAAACTCTTTATTAGCGAACGGACAGACACACATAAAGGCAGGGCACGCCAACACCTCGCTAGCTTCTCCTAGCCTAGCCTAGCTCTCCGCAGCACGTCTGCTCGGCTTCCCAGCTTCACCCGACTCTCCAGACCATTCCCACTTCCTCCCCTAGTCTCCACCCCCTGGCCCTATGCTCCCTTCACTTGCCACTCCAAAACCCCATAACCCACATGCACAGAACAACATAACAGACATATACAGTTAGACATACGGTGCCGCGTCTATGTGCCGACAGGCCGCAGTGCCGACAGGTCGCAATGCCGATAGCCCACAAGCAGAACCAGCTGAGCGAGGCGGCGTGCAGCGTGTCAGTGGAGCTAACCTCTCCCAGCCCCCACGCCAAACCTAACCTGCCCCCATGCCTAAACCTAACCTCCCCCAGACCCTAACCCAAAACCTAACCTCTCCCACCCCCCACGCCTAAACCTAACCTCCCCCAGACCCTAACCCAAAACCTAACCTCTCCCACCCCCCACGCCTAACCTAAGGTCGGCATTGCGGGTGGTCGGCATAGTGGGTGGACACCAGACATACACACTACTAGCTACCCCATACTACTCCACCTTTCCCCACGCTACAATATATAGCGGACGAGCAGAGCGCGCAAAGTGAGCTGCACTCTCTGTGTGGACACTTTAGCGCATGCGCGCAAGTTCCACGTTAGACGTGTGTGTGTCCCCAGCGTTAGACAGCTTGGGAGCAAAAGTCGCATGCAAGTCTATGTAGGGAGACGGAACTCTTTCTAGGCGCTAGCCGAAAGAGTTCCAACGGAGCTAGGGTTTCACCAGATACCTTGCAAGGCAACTGGATTCGTGCGAGATAATGAGATCAGATCACGCCACAAATATGTTTTGTCAAAACGAAACCATCCATCTGGCAGCATCAGGTTATAAAATAAAGCCTTGGCTTTTATTCTGTGTAAAGATGATTGCGAAATTCGAATGCTAAATAGTTTTGAAGCTCATAAGGGTGGGGTGACAAGCAGAACTAGCTTACTTTGTCATACTTTGAGGCCATTTTTCCTCAAAAAACAAGAACGTAATATGCCAATAATTAATTCTGCCGACTGCGCTGCTGCTGTAAAGATGTGGGTCAGGTGTGGGCCAGGAGAGGAGAGGCCCGGCCCACCGCTCACTTTCGCTGTTTCCTCAGGAAACGCGGGGGAGCGAGGATGACACGGTGCTTCGGCCCGCACGTGATGAGGTGCTAATTGAGTCCCGTGGTGGATGACTTCCATAAATAGACTTCACTCACTCGTTTCAAAGGCTTCCTCATCAACAATACTGTGTGTGTGTGTGTGTGAGTGAGTGTGCGTGTGGTCGGAGCGCTTGTGTTTGATGGCGGGTGTAAAGGTTATACAACGGCTCTGTAGGTTCAGGAGCCAGCCAGGTTTTTACTGAGGCTTAGTGAAAAACGCTGAGGGAGCGCTTCCTAAAAAAAGCTCTGCGCTGAGCCAGTTTCAGATTGGGCACTCTCTTCATTTGTGTTAAGCCGTCTCGCCGTAGCCAGCGAGACGCAGCGCTGCGAGCATTAGCACGATGAAAATGAGCCGTGCATGATGCCGTTATGATCCACAGGGTACTTAGTGAAGCAGGCCTGTGGAAAAATGACGCAAATAACCAGTGGATGCTTTGAACAAGTAGGTTAAAGATGCAATATGTAACCTTTAGCATTAGTATTGTATTATTATAGCATTAAAATATCTAAAACCGAGTAGACCTTTGTTATATATATATTCTTTAGTTGTGCACCTACATTATCCCAAATGTTTTCAAAAGTGCTCAAACCCAGAGAAATCCATAATTTTATTATATTATATCAATGACACGGACCGTTTCAGCGACTCACTTTTTGTCAACGATGTCATCACAGAGTGCCAGCTATTATTTGTGATCTCCGGTCAATTCAAGACTATTTTCTTACTTTTTCAAGTCACATCACTGTCATTTTTTTAGATATTGGTCGTTTTTATATATCTTTTCACTGGATGAATGATTTTCATCAGAGGTCTGGATCTTATTAGTTAACGTTAGTTAAGTTAGAGAAAGAGAGTAAACAGCTCGCCTCGTGTACATCATGTATCCACTGAACTCCATTGGAATTTTTTTTTAGATTTAACAAACTGTTCATTTAGTGTTTTTTGCCCATTTTAATTATCGAGTCTGTTTGTTTTGGAGCGGAGGGGACTCTAGTATAATCCGGCTTGCGGTAGATGAACATGGATGAATCCAATTTCTTTGAAACAAGCTGAGCACATACTGTAGAAACAAGCTGAGCTAATGTTAGCAACCAGCACGTCTTGCAGCTCTCGAGCAAATTCCGTGTTATTCAGCGCGCGGAGACTGAAATCTCCGCAAACAATGGGATACTGCAATGTCTTGGCTGCACGCGTTTACAGACGGCATGGATGTGCAAGTAAGTCAATTAAGTTCAAGTTATCCGGGTCTTCTAGTAAATTCGGCATGCAAATGGTCCACCAAGCAGCGCTATTTTTTCGTATTATATTGTTTCATGCTGCATAGCCTGTCATTTCCTAATAAAAATTAAGACCTTAAACTCCCACATTTTTAAACTGAATTTGGCGCAACTCTTCACCTCAATGCAATGGAATGAAACAAAACTTGTATGTTGGAAGTAGTGAAGTGTTTTTGATTGATTTATTCATCAAATATTTTACTGAAAGACTAACTGTAAATAGCTTACTTTATTTTGAGGTGCATTGCACCCCAATAGTTATAATAATAGGGGCACGGTGGCTCAGTGGTAGAGCTGTCGCCTCACAGTCAGAAGGTCCTGAGTTCGATTCTTGCCTGGGACACTGTGGGCGCTGTGGTTGTGTTCCCCCCCATATCTTCAGTGCCTACTGCCCAGGTGGGGTATCTCGTTGTAAGGGCCTTTCAGTCTGTGTGGAGTTTGCATGTTCTCCCCGTGCTCCCCCAGGGGGTTCCTCCGTATATAACCCCCCCCCACTAAAAACATGCAGACAACACCCGAAGTTGGTCCCCGGGCGCTGTACGAGAAAGCGACCACTGCTCCTGGCCTGCCCCCCGGAGGAAAGGACAAGCCAGGATGGGTCAAATGCAGAGGACAAATTTCACCGGCCACCGTCAGCATGAGTGTGTTTGTGGCCATGCATGTGTTGATGTGTGATCGTGTGACAATAAAAGACGGGCTTGTCCGTCTGAAATTGTGTTTTTTTTTTTTTTTATAATATAATATAAATGCCTGGAAAAACTGATCATGTGCATCATCCTCCCAACTGTCAACTGTCAGACAACAGCTGGACTCACAGTTCGCATACAGGGCCAAACGGGGGATGGAGGATGCTGTGGCATGTCTTCAACATCTGGAATCACCTGGCAACTTCATCTCAATCCTCTTCATCGACTTCAGCTCTGCCTTCAACACAATTCAACGCCACCTGATGATCAAAAAGCTCCACCACCTCAACACCCATCCCTCCTCTCCTCATTCACTGGATCCACAACTTCCTGAGTAATAGACCACAGGCTGTAAGGGTAGGCACAGTTACATCATAAACCATTATCACCAACACTGGAGCCCCTCAGGGCTGTGTCTTCAGCCCCTTCTTCTAAACTCTGTACACAAACGACTGCATTATCCTCTCACGCATCACCACCTACTACAAATAATCTGATGAATCACCATCTACTACAAATACTCTGATGACACACTCAGACTACTCAATGACAATAACTCCATCACAGCCTATCAACACTCCATTTCTCATTTCACACAATCGTGCACGGACAATTACCTCCATCTGAATGTAGAAAAAACAAAAGAACTGTCATTAACACACCAAACACACCCCTCACTGGACTGAACCCCACCTCCATTCATGGCAAGACAGTAAACTCAGAGCACTTTCTGTTGCCCCCCACCTCCTGTTACTGCAATACAAAAGCATCATTCAACCCGTCCTCTTGTACTGTTCCCCTGCTTCTACACCATGCTGACCATATCCAACAAAAACAAACTCACCAAGATCACCCATGTTGCCTCCAAAAGCATCCACTCCCCCACACTTAATATCTATCTATCGATCTATCGATCTATCGATCTATATATATAATATATGTGTATATTTTATATATATATATATATATATATATACTGTTACTGGTACTGCATGGTATCCACCAAGATACCATCACCTCGGAATGAGATGTTTGGAGCGGGGGAGTCTGGTGCAGCGCACAGGTCCTAGACATGAGCCGTTTTCCCACATGCGTACCGGAAAATTACCTGTAAGTCAATATCGGACATTTCCCTTCACACTTCGGCTCTCGCATGTGGGATTATAGCAGCGAAATTGCCTGTATGTTGGGGGGCGGGGCGGCACTGCAGAGCGGGTGGGGAGTGACGTGTTGGCAAAACTCAGATGGTGAAATAAGTTTGCTTGTTTATCCGTTCACCTGCGTCGCGTTGAAGCACTTTTTACAGACTGGCTTCGTTTGATGTGTCCGGGCTTGCCTTCGCTGTCGGCAATGTAAGCAAAATACTTCCACATTTTGCTTCGTGCATTTGCTTCGTCTGTGTCCCTGTCGGGCTGTGACTGAAGGAGGAGGAGGACTGAAGGACTGTGGCCAGAGAGCGAGCAGGCAGCAGAGAGGAGAGAGGGGGAAATCAGCACGCCCACACATGAAGCTGACATACCGCTCTTATTATCACAAGATAATTTTGCCAGTTTGCTTTAATGTGCGCGAATGATTAGATTATGCCCGCTGGAACATTAAGCAACGTGTGTACACCTCGCCCATGAGAGAAGGACCAGTGTCGCGGGAAATGACTGGACCCGTTCTACATTTGTGTCCGTTATCGCGCATACCGCTCTTCTGACTGGCTCGAAACTGGTGAAATGTCCGCGATGACGGGGTCGCGCTTATACCGGAACAACAACTTTCACACATGCAGGCATTAGACCACGTTCCGGTCATTTAGCGGTACAAAGCGCATGTCGGAAAACGGCTCTGGTGAGATGAAGGAGGAGCCCGGCCGGGTGGCAACCCACAGAGCCCGGTCCCTCTATGTACCAGAGCCCCCCTCCCCCCCCCCGGTCCCGGCAGAGTAGTTCCGGAGCAGCGGATTGAGTGGCCCTGACCGCGTGACCAGACCCTTCCTGGAGGGCTGACCATGGGTAGCTACTGGGACGTAAGTTGGGGCTTGGCCAGCCCCGGCTGGGTCACCTGGGCGAGGGTGTATGATGTTGCGAGACCCGAAACATCCTATGACCCCAGGGTACATCACTGAGGATACGTCCCAGTTATGCATCCATGCGATGTTTTCTTTATTAGTTCGCCTGGCTTAGCCAGTGACTCATACAGTAGGAATAGACTACAGTATGTGACAACCAGGAAAGACTAGTGACTACTGGAGAGTCAGTTGACAGCCGGAACAGGGACGGCACCCGGGTAGCAGTATGGGTTAGCTCCCCAGCCTGCGTCTTCCGTGAGGAAGAAGCCCAACAACCCACGAGAGGCCTTTTAGGAGGGCCATTCAAGCCGCAAGTGGAGACTGCAGTGCCACCAAGTACTGGTACTGCATGGTATCCACCAAGATACCATCACCTCGGAATGAGATGTTTGGAGTGGGGGAGTCTGGTGCAGCGCACAGGTCCTAGACCTGGTGAGACGAAGGATGAGCCCGGCCGGGTGGCAACCCCCCCCCCGGTCCCGGCAGAGTAGTTCCGGAGCAGCGGATTGAGTGGCCCTGACCGCATGACCAGACCCTTCCTGGAGGGCTGACCATGGGTAGCTACTGGGACGTAAGTTGGGGCTTGGCCAGCCCCGGCTGGGTCACCTGGGCGAGGGTGTATGATGTTGCGAGACCCGAAACATCCTATGACCCCAGGGTACATCACTGAGGATACGTCCCAGTTATGCATCCATGCAATGTTTTCTTTATTATTATATATATATGTGTATATATATATATATATATATATATATTATAGATGGGATCGTTAACGGCTGCGTTAACGCGAGACTCTTAAAACGCGATAAAAAAATTATCGCCGTTAATCTATTCTCAAAGTTGTCTGGTAGCAGGGTCCACTTATATTGAGCAGGCCATGATGATTATCACTTTAGAATGGAACAGGTATGTAAGCGCGGACATTTATGTCTGCCGCTCTCATGAGGTGGTTTTTCAGACGTGTCGATATAGCAGTTTATCGCAAAAGTGTAATGGAAACAGATTTTCCGCATTTGCACGTCATGTGACCCGTCTTCTCCTTTGGAAAAGCAGCGGAACTTTGAAGCAACGCTACCTAGCAGAAAGACGAGTGTTGTGTAAAAGGGGTAAATAGATCATGTTTAATGGCAGAATTCGGTCCATGGTGACAGCAGGCTGCCTGTGAGCGCGCATTTGAGCGGCGAGAGGAGTGGATGAAAAGCACACACCGGTGCGGTGCTCCTGACTGAAGTCACTTCAGTATTCAGTATTCAGTGAAGTGAATACAGTGACTGTGAGTAATACATTACACACGTTTCAGGTGCAATGTTATAATAGCCTACACAACATTCTGAAATGTCTAAATCGGACCAGTTGTATAGGCTACCTTTTTTCTTCTGTCTGTCGCGCTCGCATTCACCGCAGCCAGCAACATTTTGCGACTCATTTTCTTTTGAATTGATAATCAGGCTCGTTTATATGCGTTGTAACTTCATGTTGTGATTTGCATTGACCATTGGTTAGATTTGAGCATGCAGGGGACGGGATATGGGCAGATCCCCGTGCGTAATCACTGTGGCAGCTGCTGGTAATGGGGAATTGCGTTCAGGTGTGCGCGCATCAGACCAAACTCAACTTCAATGGAAACGCCTACAAGTCGCAATTGTACATTGTCGAAGTTGTAGAAATATCGCAATTATTTTGCGGAAAACTGTAATGGAAACACAGCTACTGACAGTTTAATGCCAGTTTAATATTATTGATCCCAGAAATGTGGGTTGTTGTTCTTATACCCTCTGGTGTTCATTCCAGGTAGTTCAGAATAGAACTTTGTCCAGATGAAGACAAACCATGTGTGTAACCTGCTGGTTTCTTACCTTTAAATGCCTACTGGCTATTCAAGTTGAATTGAATAAACAGAAACCTGTTCACAAGGACTTACTTCTAGTCATTATTTATGTTGCACACACATATTTTGAATGGCTTCGACAGACTTCAAATGACCCATTTTAATCTAGATTAATCTAGATTAATGACCAGGATTAATCTAGATTAATCTAGATTAAAAAAATTAATCTATTCCCATCTATAATATATATATATATATAATATATATATACAGTATACATATATGTATATGTATACGTACATACATATATACATATATATATATATATATTATATATATATATATAATATAATTTAGTTGATGATTACAATTTTCAGACTGCTAAGGGGGGATATTTCTTGCAGGGTGCCAGGTAAGTTGGTCGACCACATCTCTCGTTGTGTTCCTGGTCGGCATCACATCTGTTCCAGCTCAGTCTGCGGACCTGGCTATTTGCAGTGTGTTTTTCCAGCATTGTATTAAAAGGCTTTGAAAGATCTGAAAGGGCTCATCTCTCTCTCCTGGCTTTTGTTTACAGCTGCTCTGTCTGTTTGCAGACGGATAAATCCGGACTCCAGGAGCAGCTTTGAAGGCACCATGGCCATGCACTGCCTGGGTGGCTTTAAAGGCACCATGGCCATGCACTGCCTGGGTGGCTTTAAAGGCACCTTGGCCATGCACTGCCTGGGTGGTTTTGAATGCACCATGGCCATGCCCTGTTGGGTGGCTTGGCGTTGGACTCGACCTCCACCCAGACAAGAGGCCCGCTGCAGATGAGGCGGGGAGCGGGTTGCTGGTGGGGAAAAATTAGATTTCAGCAGTAAAAACTCTTGTTACTCCTATGCCCTCTCTCTGTCTCTCTCTCTCTCTCTCTCTCTCTCTCTCTCTCTCTCTCTCTCTCTCAATGCAATTCAAATGGGCTTTATTGGCATGGTAAACATGACATGCATGGCCAATTAACAATAGTCAAGTCAAGTCAAGTCAACTTTATTTATAGAGCACATTTACAACGACACAGGCCGATCAAAGTGCTTTACAGGTAAAAACACAAACATAAAGCAGGTACAAATGCACTAATCAGAAGCAAGGTGCAGTACAAAGTGCAATCAAACAAGTAATAAAAATGGATAAAAGTTGAGAGACAATAAAAAGAATAAAATGAATAAAAAGAATAAAATTAGTAAACGAAAAGCGCAGTAAAAGACAGCTCAACTCGAGTTAAAAGCCAAGGAGAAGAGGTGGGTCTTTAGCAGGGACTTAAAAGAAGCTAGACTCTGGGCTGAACGGATATTGAAGGGGAGGCTGTTCCAGAGCCTAGGGGCAGCAACTGTGAAGGCTCTGTCTCCTCTGGACTGTAATTTTGACCTGGGCATCTCCAGCAGCAGTTGGTCAGCGGACCTTAGGGCTCTGGATGGGGCGTGGTGGACCAGGAGCTCGGCGAGATAAGAAGGGGCTAGCCCGTTTAGTGCTTTAAAAACAATCAGCAGCAGTTTAAAATCAATTTGTTGACGGACAATACTAGCAGTAGCGCTGTCACCTCACAGCAAGAAGGTCCTGGATTCGATTCCCGCCCACAGCGTCCGAGGGCACTGAGGATGTGTTCCAATTACGATGTCCTCAGTACCTACGGCCCAGGTGGGCTCATCAAAAGGTCCGCCACTGTGGCAGAACACTGAAGAAGGCCTGTGCGCCGAAACTGTTTGTTGTTGCTGTGCTGCTGCCCTACCCAGACTAAACCTCTAAAAGGACTTTTTTGTGTGCTGGCCTTTCTGCTGAGACTTGATATTGTATGTGCCCTGCACCGAAGTTGTTTATATTTTTTGTGCTCGCTGTTCACTTTTTCCCTTGGGCTCGTCAAAAGGGCCTTTCTGTGTGGAGTTTGCATGTTCTGCCCATGCTCCCCTGTGGTTTCCTCCAGATAGAAACCCCCCGCTAAAAACATGCAAAAAAAAGGATACTATCAGTATCAGAATACCCGTGCAGGTGTATCGTGCTGCGCAAGCAGTATTAGCTAACTCACTCACTCACTCACTCACTCACTCACTCACTCACTCACTCACTCACTCACTCAACTTACTCACTCAATCAACTCACTCACTCACTCACTAACTCACACACACACACACACACACACACACACACACACACACTTTGCGTTCTTATTATAGTTATGATTCTGATACCCGTTGGAGCACACAATCACTGCCCATTTAGTCTGGCCTCGCTCACAGAGTTGGCATGGAGCCTCTCCTCTCTCTCCCCAGAGGGTTTTCATAATAATAATAATCATTGGATTTATATAGCGCCTTTCCTAGGCTCAAAGCGCTGACACAGGATGATTATTCGTTCACACCATTCGTACCGGTGGTTCATAGTCCACTTCCCAGGCTGATTCCAACTCCGCTCAGCTGTGCTCCTCCACTCAGGTGTCTTCCATCAGTAACTAACGAATGGAGCTCTCCATGGTGCTGAACCTGTATTCACACTTTTTGACCACTAATGAGAAGTTTTTGCCCAATTAGTCGGCCCTAATGACCTAATTCAAAAATCTGGCTCGATTAGGTCACCCGCAGGGGTGCTCTTTACACTTCCTGAAAGATTCAGCTCAATCACACATAAAATGGCATAGCTGAGGCCGAACACAATTTCTGCTCACTCACTCACTCACTCACTCACTCACTCACTCACTCACTCACTCACCTCTTCCCCTCTGCTCTCTGCCCTCTCCTTCCTTGTTGTCTTTTGAGCCACTTTGACGGCGAATCAAAGGCACGCTTTGCTGTGTCAACATCACAGGCAGACAGGCCCGGCTGAGATGGAAAGAATGAGAGAAGCGGATAAAAGCAAGGGATCCAGTATCAGAGTCATTAGCCTGCCCTCTGTGACTGAAGTCTGACTCACGGTTCACTGAACTCTTGGCCTCAAAACACCAAACTAGAAGTGACTTGGAGACTGATCCCTGCTTTTGAATCCCGCGCACAAACAAGTAATGACTTGCAAATGACAGCATGTGAGTTAACTGAAGTTTGATCAGATCAGTGCTGGGACGCTTACGTACGTAGGGTAGAACAAATCAGTTTCATTAAAACAAGATGATTTGAAAACGTGACTTCTGATGTCACAAAATGACTGATGATGCAGGGGGGGGGGGGGGGGGGGCTGATTGCCTGCCCCCAGCAAACTGATGAATTGTTACGGTTCATCATTATAAGAAGTTTACACAATTAGAGAATGTGGAACTATGACTATTTTGATTATAGTTTGACTGTTATCTCTCTACCTCCAATACAGATAGTCATGGAGTTCTGGACAAAAACATCTGACAATAAAAAATATTCTCAGATTTGGGTCTGAGAGATTTGGGGTCGGTATGGCTTACATGCTCTTCTATTCACCTTATGTAGCCACGCCCATTTGACTCGGTTGTGTGGTTGGGTCACGACTTCCGGCTAAAAAAAAGAAAAAGAAAAAGGCCAGCTGCTCCAATATCATCTAACTCTGAATTAACTAATAATTTAGCCAATTGTATGTAACATACCAAATAAAAGCAAACGGCAATGTCTAAGAATGCAATGCCATGTAACTGGCTCAATAATTCTCGCATTCCAGGGAATTACGTTAACGTCTGCGGGTCTTATAGACATAAAAGGCGCGTGCTGCGCTCAGAGGAGAGAAAACCATCTGAAGCTTTCTTTGTTGGAGTCCAGGTATGTTTTACAAGAAAGTGCTCGTCATTGTCGTGATAACGTTATCTGACCTGGCTAACAGTGGATACTCCGCTTGCTTGCTGTGTACCAAGCTCAAAGTAGTAGGCTACGTTCTTTTACCCTCTGCACTGTCCGCTACAAAAACAACTTTCTTCTTCTGACGTTCTTTTGTATTTGGCGCTGTGACCAGCGGAAGTGTTAACACAACCTGGAAGAATTTGGCCCACCCCCGCGTATGAACATAAGGTGAATAGGTTGAGAAATATCTATGCCCCTCTGTATGGCTTACTTGCTCTTCTATAGGTCTATAGGACCCTTCCTAGAGGGCTGACCGTGGGTAGCTACTGGGACGTAAGTTGGGGCTTGGCCAGCCCCGGCTGGGTCACCTGGGCGAGGGTGTATGATGTTGCGAGACCCGAAACATCCTATGACCCCAGGGTACATCACTGAGGATACGTCCCAGTTGCATCCATGCAATGTTTTTTTCTTTATTAGTTAGCCTGGCTTAGCCAGTGACTCATAGGAATAGACTATGTGACAACCAGGAAAGACTAGTGACTACTGGAGAGTCAGTTGACAGCCGGAATAGGGACGGCACCCGGGAGCAGTATGGGTTAGCGCCCCAGCCTGCGTCTTCCGTGAGGAAGAAGCCCAACAATCCACGAGAGGCCTTTTAGGAGGGCCATTCAAGCCGCAAGTCTGCAGTGCCACCAAGTACTGGTACTGCATGGTATCCACCATGATACCATCACCTCGGAATGAGATGTTTGGAGCGGGGGAGTCTGGTGCAGCGCACAGGTCCTAGACCTGGTGAGACGAGGGAGGGGCCCGGCCGGGTGGCAACCCACAGAGCCTGGTCCCTCTATGTACCAGAGCCCTCCCCCCCCCCCCCCCCCGGTCCCGGCAGAGTAGTTCCGGAGCAGCGGATTGAATGGCCCTGACCACGTGACCACCTTCGACCCTTCCTAGAGGGCTGACCGTGGGTAGCTACTGGGACGTAAGTTGGGGCTTGGCCAGCCCCGGCTGGGTCACCTGGGCGAGGGTGTATGATGTTGCGAGACCCGAAACATCCTATGACCCCAGGGTACATCACTGAGGATACGTCCCAGTTGCATCCATGCAATGTTTTTTTCTTTATTGAGAAATGTCTATGCCCCTCTGTATGGCTTACATTCTCTTCTATAGGTTGAGAAATGTCTATGCCCCGCTGTATGGCTTACATTCTCTTCTATAGGTTGAGAAATGTCTATGCCTCTCTGTATGGCTTACATTCTCTTCTATAGGTTGAGAAATGTCTATGCCCCTCTGTATGGCTTACATGCTCTTCTATAGGTTGAGAAGAAATGTATATGCCCCTCTGTATGGCTTACATGCTCTTCTATAGGTTGAGAAATGTCTATGCCCCTCTGTATGGCTTACATTCTCTTCTATAGGTTGAGAAATGTCTATGCCCCTCTGTATGGCTTACTTGCTCTTCTATAGGTTGAGAAATGTCTATGCCCCTCTGTATGGCTTACATTCTCTTCTATAGGTTGAGAAATGTCTATGCCCCTCTGTATGGCTTACATTCTCTTCTATAGGTTGAGAAATGTCTATGCCCCTCTGTATGGCTTACTTGCTCTTCTATAGGTTGAGAAATGTCTATGCCCCTCTGTATGGCGTACAGGCTCTTCTATAGGTTGAGAAATGTCGATGCCCCTCTGGCCGATGAAAACATAATGATAGAAAAGTAAACACTGAATAAACCGTAAAACAGTTCCTGAAAAGTTTTGGACACATGAGGTTTCCACAGGACAAGAACGATACGTACTGAGAATAAACACAAGGCTAATGAATGACTGTTTAACTTAACACACCCTTCAAATTGGGCTTCAAACGGCCCAAATTGGGCTTCAAATGGCCCAAATTGTGCTTCAAACAGCCCAAATCTGACTACAAACGACCCAAATTGGGCTTCAAACGGCCCAAATCTGGCTTCAAATGGCCCAAATTGGGCTTCAAACGGCCCAAATTGGGCTTCAAACGGCCCAAATCTGGCTACAAACGACCCAAATTGGGCTTCAAACGGCCCAAATCTGGCTTCAAATGGCCCAAATTGGGCTTCAAACGGCCCAAATTGGGCTTCAAACGGCCCAAATTTTTCGCCGCCGCCCTTCGGACGCCGGCACACGCGTCGGCCCGTATCGGCCTGGCCTGCTTGGTATCTAATGCCCGGCCTGAATTAGGATCCCAGTCCGCCCCTGCACACACACACACACAGATCTCGTGTGGATTAGACAGGAATGCTGCTTCATGACGGTGCTTCAACTGCTCTTTTCATGTCTAAAGCGCTCAGCCTCTATCCATAGCAGCCTGCCCCCTGCAGACCGAAAAACAACCTGCAGACTTAGCACAGCAGGGAGCAGCTAGTGTGTGTACACCCAGTTCTCTGCTAAAACACACACACACACACACACACACACACACACACACACACACACACACACACACTGTACAGTCTGCATCACGCGTGTTTACAGGTGGAAAGAGTAACTATCAAGCATTACATTGGAGTGTTGTTACTGTTATTTACTAAGTGAAACATGAAAATTATGTCTTCATCTATTCACCCTCATACTAACCAGTTGAAACTGCAGTACTGACAAATCCTAATCAAGTACAAGTATCGTTAGGTAACACTGCTGTAACATGCTGGATGTGTGAAATGTATTAGGGTACATTTTTAAAGTCATGGAAATGTACTTTTACTTGAGCACTTTTAAATAGGCACCACTTAGTTTAACACCTGCGTGTGTGTGACTTTCTTTTGTTTGTTTTTTACTCTTACCCGAGTAATTTCCTGGACGTTATTTGACTTGTAATTAATTTTCACTAAGTTGTCCCTGTCTATGTCTGTCTTGTCTGTCATACTGAACAGCTGGTTCAGATACGGCCAGGTATGCTCAGTTTGGTGATTCTCTACTTTAGTAGACGAGCTGCAAGCAGCAGCAATATCACAATCAGATACATCCATTTTACTATGGTTATCAGAAGTCTCAAATGAAACAGATTTCTGAACTAGTCTGATGATGGGCATCATTACAATTGGATCGTCTACACCTGTCTAATTCAATTGGCCAGTCTTGGCCAGTTTGGGCGGCCTACATGTAAATGCAGAAGTGATTCGGGACCTGTTAGTGAGCAGTCAATGGTTGAGTAGCCTAGATGATAGCACAATTTTCATTTTTAGGTGAAGTATTCCTTAGAAGTGTGAAGTCAAAATCAACACTCTGTTAGTGTTTATTGAAGTTACTTTTATTTTAACCGAGTGGACCAACCAACAGCTACTTTTGAGTCCATGGGACCTCTGTTTATGAACCCTGGTTCGCTGGTAATTGGACAATGTGAACCTAAACAAACCAAATACGAAACAAGCGTGAAATCACAATAACACGTATGCACATGCATCCACACACAGACACACAGACACAGACACACACACACACACACACACACACACACACACACACACACACACACACACACACACACACACACACACACACACACACACACACAAGCACACACAAGTCAAGTCAAGTCAAGTTTATTTGTATAGCACATTTCGGTAAACCCTTTATTTTACAGGTACCCTAGTTACATACAGAACTATTTGTAATTACACATGAACACCAAATGTAATTACACAGTAATTACCAATAGTTATAAATGAAGTTCATATGTAGTTACATTGTAACAGACCTGTAAAATAGAGTGAGTCTGTTCAACTGTAGTTCATATGTATTTACATTGTAACAGACCTGTAAAATGGAGTGAGTCTGTCCAACTGTAGTATTATGTAGTTACATTGTAACAGACCTGTAAAATGGAGTGAGTCTGTTCAACTGTAGTTCATTATGTAATTACATGGAACGGGACCTGTAAGGTGGAGTGAATCTATTCAACTGTAGTTTATATGTAGTTACATGGTACCGGACCTGTAAAGTGGAGTGAGTCTATTCAACTGTAGTTCCTATGTAGTTACATGGTACTGGACCTGTAAAGTGGAGTGAGTCTATTCAACTGTAGTTCATATGTAGTTACATGGTGCCTTTACCTGTAGAGTGGAGTGAGTCTATTCAACTGTAGGTCATATTTTAAAGTTGGCCGTCTTGCAACACGCCACAGAAACAAAAGGCTGGCCATGTTGGTAAACCCAACATTTCCTCACACCTTTCACAATACAGCCAATACTGGGCAGCTGCTCCCAGTCTTTCCTTATCGTATGTTGACTGAACTATCTGTGGTGAGATTGTTACATCAGAGGCCCAGGTGTTGTCCCACACTGTAAAAATCATGTTAACAAGCCGCAAAACAAGTGAAGAGATCTGGCAATAGTGTGAAATGATTTCACCTGTACCTGTGACATCATTTTTATACTGATGCAGTCAAGATGTCAAATTCTTGAAACTATACTGTATTGAAAATAAGTGACATTATTTTGCTCCGTTTGCAGATGTTTTTCACTTCTTTTGAATTTCTATTCACACCTCCACCATCGAGTCCATCCTCACCTCCTCCATCACCATCTGGTATGCGGCTGCTGCCCTCAACGACATCTCCAGACTGCAGCGCATCATCCACCATACTGAAAGAGCGGTCAGATGCAGCCTGCCATCCCTTCAGCTAGGACCGGGATACTGCCAGGACGCTGAAGCAGTCTTGGAAAATCATGGCCGACCCCTCACCAGTCGCCACCCAGGTCATAAACTCTTTGAGGCTCCCCCCATTGACAGGAGACTGAGGTCTGGTGGAACCAGAACCTCTGGATCACTACAGTACGCTATATCGTGTTATATCCATTGGTGCTAGTGACTAGTAAGACATTCATGATTTTTTTTGCATATAATTTACTTTGGGAAAAACAAATTTTAAGAGTTAATACTAGACTAACTGACTAGACAGACATTTTTTCCTAGTGTAAAGAGAGTTTTGGGCTCGGCTCTCGGTTGGCTCTCCTGTGAAACCTGTTAGCCTTTGGCCCAGAGAGATAAGAGGCGGTGTGAGAGGCTCTCAGAGACGCAGGTCAGTTTCCCTCCAGGAGCGAAAGCTCTTCCGGCCTCTAATGTGCTTGTTTTGTCAAGAGGAGAAACGCCCGGGCTCCTTCACTGGGCTGTGAGAAGCCGCTACGACTTCTACATCTCAAGTGTTGCTCGCTCACTGGTTAAACACAGCTCCGAGAAACAGAGACGTCACCCCCCGAACCGCTTAGTGAACACTGTTTCTGTGCAAACACAAGCGCCTGTGAGAGAGAGAGAAAGAGAGAGAGAGAGAGAGAGAGAAAGAGAAAGAGAGAGAGAGAGAGAGAGAGAGAGAGAGAGAGAGAGAGAGAGAGAGAGAGAGAGAGAGAGAGAGAGGTAGATGGGTTTCATCCAGGTCCTTTTGCTTTTTCTGTTTTTAGGCCGGTGCTTGCACTGGCCTATAGGAGCATGTGTGTCCCAATCGCTGCATACACGACTCCTGGCACGACTCCTGGCACGACTCCTGGCACCCTTTCATCAAGATGGGCTTTTACTTTGAAATTTGTTTTATTTGACGAATGTCCGGTTTCGGACTTCCTGTCTGCCCTGATCTGATCGTTCAGCTTGACAGAGTCGCTCACGGCCGCAGAGGGTCCATGTTAACGTTACACGCGACGCAACAAATAAACAAACACACATTTCCCAGTGTCTCTGGACATCAACAGTAGCGGGAGACGTCTCCCCTTCCAGCAAATATACATGAATGTTATGCGTAAGGAACATTACCGCGAGGCAGAGAGCTAAGATAAGTAGCTAACAGCTGAGCTAAGTAGGCTATAACTAGCGTGTTAGCCGATCGGAAAAGCATGTAAACAGCGGTGAGATCTCCTTTATTAAAGTATGCAACCATTTCCAATGAACAAATGGCATGTAGCCTTCAACTTTAAAACAAAACAATGTGCTTCTGCTTACTTCTTACATTCAACTCTGTATGGCAGTGAGTGCAGACAGTGCAACACCAGTGGCATGTAGCCCTCAAGTATTTAAAACAAAAACAATAGTGCTTCTGCTACTTACTTAGCCTACATTCAACTTTGTATGGCAGACCTGTTCAAAGAATTCAAGGTGGGTTCATTCTTTCAAACGGTGTAAAATAACACGTTTAACAACATATCAAACGGACCTTATCCTGTCACATTAGCTGGCAATGCATTGTGTAACCAAAAAACGTTTGGCTAACGTTAACGTTAACGTGTTTTGTAATGGAATCTTTATGGGACACGGCTAATACCTGGCACAGCGTTAGCTAGCATAGTGTAGCACGTGTGCAATGCAAATGGAATCATTATGGAACTATGGCTAAGTTCGGCTATTAGCCGTGTCCCATAATGATTCCATTACAAATATTGCATTGCACACATGACATGTTATTTTACTAAAAATAATACATTTTACCATCATTTCAAGTAGAATGATACCACCCAAGCAAGAATATTTCAAGTGTTTTATTGAAATATTTGGACCATATAATAATAGAATAGAATACCTTTATTGTCATTGCAACTTGTACAACGAAATTCATTGTGTGCAGTACCAAGCTACGTAGGAGGAATAAAAAAAGAGTAACTAAGTCTAAAAGAAATTTATCCTACATACTACCACATGCAATGGATAAAAAGACAAGATAATAGAATAAAATAAGTATTAAGAAGGGGCAGCATTTGTATCATGTGCGTCATAACATAGGACATTAAAGTGCAGCATACGTATCATGTGCGTCTTACTAAATGACATTAAAGTGCGATGTGTAAACAATAAACAGATGTAGCAGCATACAATAAACTAATGTGCCAGTGTCAGTGCAGGTCAGATGCGGGTCTGACGTTTGTTGGCAGGCTGGTTCAGGAGGCATATCGCACTAGGATATAAACTGTTCCTTAATCTGGCAGTGCGGGCACGGATGCACCTGTACCTCCGTCCAGAGGGCAGGAGGGAGAACAAGTGGTGGCAGGGGTGAGTCGGGTCTCTGCTGATGTTGGTCGCTCTCCGGAGGCAGCGGGAGCTGTAGATCGAGTCCAGAGGAGGCAGCTGGGCTCCGATGATTCTCTGGGCGCAGTTGATGACCCGCTGCAGAGCTTTCCTCTCTGCGGCAGTGCAGCTAATACAATTATCTCAACCTTAAAAGGTTACATATAGGTGCCAAAAAGCCATAAATTCACATCAAAGAACAATGAAAAACTACAATTATAATTCAAGTTTAAACAGTAAGTGTGCAGCTGCAGCATTTATTTAAAAAAAAAAATCTTTATCCTGCATCCCTAAACAGAAACAGGGAAAAAAGGTGGAAAATCAGATGACGGCTTATATGTGTTCTGTTGATTCTTAAAATGTGTATGGGTATAGTATATGGGTGACGATCACATGCACCGGCCGTATGCCAGGTTTCGACCTGGCCTTGTTTCCACTTGTTTATACCAACTTGAAGCAGAGCTTTATTGGTTGATGAGGGTAATTATGCAATGAAAGCAATCAAAACACGTTTGAAAAATAAATAAACATGTAGGATTGGCCTGAAAAAAAAGTTCAATTGTGTTTCACAATCGTTGAAAAATGCCTTGTAATTAACTGGACAGACACACAGCAATGCATGCACACATGTGCACAGTGGCTAGTTCACGCTTCAGAGGCGCCGTGAAATGTGTCCTCCTCGTTTAACCCATCCTGGCTCGTCCTCCTCCATGGTCAGGCCAGGAGCGATGGGCAGCTGCAGTGAAGCCCCGGGGGACCAACTTCTTCCAACCGCCGCAGGTCAGACAACAATCTTCTGCATGTTAGTGGGGGTGGGGGTTATATATGGAGGAAACCCCAGGCGATCACAGGGAGAACATGCAAACTCCACACAGAAAGGCCCACCTGGGCATTAGGCACAGAAGGCATATACCAGTACCAACAGCGTCCCATGTATCAATTGAACCTAGGACCTTGCTGTGAGGTGAGATAATTGTGCATTTTGTAATAAAAGCATATCATTTGGTACACTTATAGCCAAAGGCATTCCAAAAATAATTTAATATAGGGGGATCCTCAAGTGGCCATTCAAGGAACTGCAGCTTTTGGTACTCTGCATTGACCTAATTTTTCAGAACTGAAGGTTGGGACTTGGCTGTGAGAGATAAGAATACATTTACAGGCTTTGAAAGACTCCATTCAACAACAAGACACAGTTCAAACTGCAGTGTTGTGACAGCAGCCAGGCATCGCCGGGCAGGAAAGCCAACTGCAGACCCCCCCCCCCCCCCCGATTAATGGGAACTGCCTCACCGCCCCACACATGAGAGGGGTGTCCTTCCATATCAGTGTTTGGATTAGCCCACCAATACACCCACTTGCTATATTGGAGGGTAATGGCTCTTCTCCTCCCTGGCACCCCAATGGTGGAACGAGCTGCCACCTTCGGTCAGGACTGCTGAATCACTGCCGATCTTTCGGAAAAGACTAAAGACTCACCTTTTCAGGCTCCACCTGGGCCCTTCTTGATCTAACTTCTTTCTCTCTCTTCTTTCTCTCTCTTTAAAAAAAAATAAAAAAAAATAAAAAATCCTAAACTAAAACTCGTACCACTGTTCCTTCAGGATTTGTAGTTGTCATAGACTGTGCTCCATAGTTGATTGCTCTATTGCTGACAAAAAGTGTGTTATTGTAAGTCGCTTTGGATAAAAGCATCTGCCAAATGACGTAATGTAATGTAATGTAATGTAATGGTAGTGTGATGCAGTTTACATAAGCTCATGCCTTTCAGCTTGATCTAAACATTGCATGGGAGGAGGAGCAGCATGGGAGGAGGAGGGAGGAGGAGCAGCATGGGAGGAGGAGGGAGGAGGAGCAGCATGGGAGGAGGAGGGAGGAGGAGCAGCATGGGAAGAGGAGGGAGGAGGAGCAGCATGGGAGGAGGAGGGAGGAGGAGCAGCATGGGAGGAGGAGGGAGGAGGAGCAGCATGGGAGGAGGAGGGAGGAGGAGCACTGGGGGAAAAATCCATTTGAACAAGTCAATAGTCTCATATTCAGCCTTCAAATCCTAGAGAAAAATTCTGCCAGTGACGTGAGATAATGCCACTTGTTTCCAATGCAGCTTCAGAATTCTTTCATGAATTTTCTAGAAATGATTGTCAGCTGCTGAAACAAGTTAGAATAAGACAAGATCACTAACTAAGAAAGTATATTAATGTTATTAATTTCAATTTGGTAGGGCTAAAGGTCCACACGTCTCCTCAGCTGTTTAAAGGTTTGAGCTTGGACACAGACTTTAGTGTTTTACGTTATTTATAACGATTGTTATTAGAGCGCGTTTACAATATAAAATGGCGAGTAAAAGAGACGGTTCTTGTGGATGCTACAGGTGTCCAGAGAGGCCAATATTGGTGGTTAATTATTCATTATTATTAACATTATTTATCAACTTTTTGATAAACTAATCAAAACGCAGCACAGGAAGTCTGCGTTGATGCAGCACAGGAGGTCGGCGAAGACGCAGCACAGGAGGTCGGCAGCCAAGCCTGGGCGCCACGGGAGGTTGGCGCCGAGGGCTGGGTGCCATGGGAGCAGGTGGAGGTGCAGGAGGCACTGGGACTGGAGGCGCCGGAGGCACCTGGACTGAAGACGCAGGAGGCACCTGTAGCAGAGGCGCAGGAGGCACCTGGAGCGGAGGCGCTAGAGGCACAGGAGGCACCTGGAACGGAGGCGGTGCGGGAGGCACCTGGAACGGAGGCGGTGCGGGAGGCACCTGGAACGGAGGCGGTGCGGCAGGCACCTGGAACGGAGGCGCCTGGAGCGGAGGCACAGGAGGCACCTGTAGCGGAGGCGGTGCGGGAGGCACCTGGGGCGGAGGCGGTTCGGGAGGCACCTGGAGCGGAGGCGCCTGGAGCAGAGGCACAGGAGGCACCTGGGGTGGAGGCAGTGCGGGAGGCGCCTGGAGAGGAGGCGGTGCGGGGAGGCACCTGGAGTGGAGGCGGTGCGGGAGGCACCTGGAGTGGAGGCGGTGCGGGAGGCACCTGGAACGGAGGCGGTGCGGGAGGCACCTGGATCACCTGGACTGGAGGCCCCTGGACTGGTGCGTGAGGCACCTGGAGTGGAGGCGGTGCGGGAGGCACCTGGAGTGGAGGCGGTGCGGGAGGCACCTGGAGCGGAGGCGGTGCGGGAGGCACCTGGAGCGGAGGCGCAGGAGGCACTTGGAGCGGAGGAGGGAGGGAAACACTGGAGGGGAGCTGGTCAACATGAGGGGGAGGACTAGAGAGCTGGCCAACAGGAGGCCGACCAGCAGGAGGAGCATGGGGAGGGACAACGAGGAGCTGGTCCTAGAGTGCCGCAGGAAGCATGGGTCTGGGCAGACCAGCTAAGGGAACTGCGGCATCAAGTAGAGATGAGGGTGAAGAGGGCATGGCAGATCGTTGAAGATATCATAGCTCCATGAGACGCTGGATGTTCCTCATGGTCTCCAACATTTCTCCCAGGAGCAATTCTTTCTCCTCTTCTTCTTGCAGCTCCTGTGTTCTTTCCTGTGGTAGTGAGGGCGAGGCCATGGCAACAGTCTTTATCCGGCTCGAAGGACCATGTAATGGAGGGTTTGGTTCTCAGGATTCAGTTTGACTTGTCACCATGGGGCATCGGTCAGGATGCAGAAATATAGTGTCCAAACAGGTTTGGGTCCAGTTGAAAGTATTTATTGGTCCAGCAAACAATATTTGGGCAATGAGGAAACACAGGAGGAAAAAACAAGAGGAAAAAACACAGGAGCTTCCCTTTAAGCAGTGCTGTCTGTGCAATGTGCCGCCCCATGCATTGGTGTGGAAGGAATGAAGGAAACTGAGGAGTGCAGACTTAAATAGGAGGGAGGGAACTCAGGTGAAATGAATGGGGACAATCAGTGAGGGAACCAACAGGTGAACAAAATAACTAATTAGTAAGGAGTAAAGCTAGGGAAAGAAGTTAGGTAAAGGAAGTGAACTGGGTGAGGAGAGGAAGTGGAAAAACTAAAAGGAATCTTCAGAACAAGTGGGTTAATTTAAGCATAAGTATCAGTAAGTGGCCCGAGATTCTCAAAGCCTGTTGAGGGTCACACAAGAACAAAAATGCACTCTTGAAGCTAAATAAATCAAAAACCAACAAGTTAATTATTTAAATTTTTACTTCAAACTTCCTCAATGTAGAACAGTCATTTCTTACACATGAGATTACTTTTAGCCTTTTAGTCATACAGATTATTGAAATATATTCCATATTCCAGACTGAAATGTGAGTATTGACCAGAATGACATGAACATTTGAACACTTATTCAGCGGATATCTTGCATGTTGCGTTCAGGTGCACTGTAAAAGAAAAAAGAAAAAAAGCAATTCCAGTGCCACACAGGGGCCGCAATTTGGGGAACCCTGCTATATAGACTATAAGCCTCCCCAATAAGAGAATGTTCAAGTATCCCATGCAGGTACAACGATAGATAACATTTGACAGCTATGTCAAAAGTTACTTTCCCTAACTCGTTACTTTTAGTATGCAGTAATGCCTGTAACTAATTACTAATTTTCGGTAACTTTGCTGATGTCAACTAATAAGCTGTTGAAATGTTACAAAATACTCTGTAGACTCTCTGTAGGCAGACTATCCAAATAAAGTGTTAGCAAATGTAGCAGGATGTGTTGAACTGATGGCACTCTCAAGCGTTTTGTATGAGCAGTCGTCACACTCTTCCATCGGTTTGTCTCACTTCGGAACCAAACTCTTCACCTGTCACTCGACCCTCCGCTGACCCGGGCCTCATAGAGAGAGAGAGGGAGGGGGGGGGGGGGGAGAATAGGGAAAGAGAGAGGGGTGAGGAGGGAGAGAAAGGCATTGCTGTGCTGTCCGGGCGCTCACACACAGCCACAGCGGCCACCACAGAGGCCTGATGAATGAGACGGACAGTGAATGATCACCCTGAAAACACAAACCACATGTGCATTCAATCTACCCGCTCACGTGACAGGAAGAGAAGTGTGTGTGCGCATGCGTGTGTGTGTGTGTGTGTGTGTGTGTGCTTGAAGAGGCACAAAAGAGCCTTTGTCACCCTAACCACCACAGGTGAATGACATCATCCGTCCCTCTGTGGGACTGCGGATAATTGGGATTAAGTGGTGTGTGTGTGTGTGTGTGTGTGTGTGTGTGTGTGTGTGTGTGTGTGTGTGCGTGCGTGCGTGTGTGCGCGCGCGCACATGCGTCAGACTATATTTTTCCCATGAGAAAAGGGGAAAGCTGAACATCAACCGCCACCTTGACAGACATGCACATGTTATTTCCACACATGAAGTCTGGAGTATGCCTGCAATCAGGTCCCAGTATTTCCCGGAGTTGCCCTTCCAGACATGAGGGATCGTTGTTTCTAAACATGAGGAAGCGGTGTTTGTGAAAAGGAGTTTTGGCTGGCTTGGCCCACCCGTGGCGCCGCGGCCTGCAACAGGGTGTTCACTGAAGTCCATATTTTTTTTTTCTTGTTTTGAAATAAATGACATTTCCTGTAATACATACAGTAAAGATGGCTGAAACATGACAATAAAAAGACATGTAAGCCTAAATGCATGATATATCTCATATGCAATAAATGTCCCACAATTATACGATTACCCAGATGTCACACACACACACACACACACACACACACACACACACACACACACACACACACACACACACACACACACACACACACACACACACACACACACACAAACACAAACACAAACACACACAAACAACATTGTGTTGTTTGTGAGTTGACCCCGGTGTAAAATGGGGTCAACTCAGAATAAGGTCAACCTCTTTTGATGGCTCACATTTCCACGATGCAAATGATAGTTTTGCATGTTGTTTATCAGGAGCCGCTTTCACACCAGCCTTGAAAGCGGTAAAAGATATGGAATATGTGATCCGCCTCCGATGTGAAAGTTGTGAAAGCGGGGTGGTGGATAATTGTGTTACACCTTTCGTTCCGCCAGTGGAGCTAGTCATAGCGCCGGATCAGCCTCCACTCCGCCTCCACCTGAAAGCGTAGGAGCGGCGGCACGGAACGGTGTGAATGGTCAGCTCATTCATTCAAAAAAATTACAGGGGAAACCACCTTACACAGCAAGAAAGGCATAAGTGAACATAAAAAAAGAGTATACAATCATGACTGCAACAGGGGCACCAGGAGGAATGCTCCGTGCCTACACTATGAGTAAGTAGGTTTGGCTATTTATGCTCAAACAATGTTGACATTAGTAGGCAAAATTAACAGATATAATAATAAGCTTCGGAGGACGTCTCAGGCGTGCATCTGTCTGTGGCGAGTCAATCTGAGGATATTCCCTCCGTTCGTCTCTCCTCAAAACAATCCCAATTGGGGAAACCAGCTCCACCTGTTGTGCGTTCCCTTACAAAAACTACTAACATTATAGTATTCATGTGCATTTATATCCTACTACTCCCCCGACTACGAGTAACGTAGCCTACTGCAGCTGTTTGACACACGGGCGCTTTCAGAACAGACGCTAAGTAGGCTACTTCATGGGAATAATTTGCTTTACAAAAAACTGGAGCCAAAAGATAAGAATTAGCCTTGTACCTAATACATGATGGTGCCTCTGTGATCCATAAAGTCGATCAGATGAATATTATTGAAAGCCTTGTTACCATGCTGCATGTGGAGAACACTTTCTGGTTGTGGGCATATTAAGGTGAGCTCTCAATCAGACTCGTGTTTTATCCTTTGATGTTAACGACCAGCTGCATGTTGAGAGCTGCTGGCGTACATCGGCGATGTTTGGTTGTTGAATGAATTCGTTAATCATACAGTAGCCTAGGCTACACTAACCTATGAAAATATTCATTTGGGCTACTAGGAGGAGCTGAGTGGAAATGCCTCCCCTCGCCTCATTTCAATCCGGGAGGGGTGAGTGTCACCTGAAAGCACACCCCATGACGGGAATGTGGCGGTGCTGCTTGGCTCTGTGTGAAAGCAATTTCTGTGGCGAGGCTGCCGGTTTTGCGGGCCTTCTGAACTGCAATATTCCGCGATCTGTGTGTGAAAGCGGCTCCTGTGTATCTGTTGTCTTTGACATAATCCAGGTTTGTATTCATCCTCTCAGGCTCCAGAGAAGAGATATCCACATGCTGTACATGTAAATGCCCTCTGTCTCCTGAATGAGGGACAGTAAAAGTCCCAGTATAGTGGATAAATTAAAGGGGGACGCCGTCCATTTGAAGTATTGCCTTATGTTATTCCTTTACTCCAGTTCAGTCAATACCTGAACTTGCACCACGCTTTCCTAAAGCTAGAGACCGGAGAGCCGACCCTTGAGTGTGTGATGTCGCTCTGGCACTGCTCCATAGCACAGTGGTTCTCAACCTGCGGGTCAGGACTCTCCAGGAGGTCACAAGCCAATTCTGCTGGTGGGGGGAAGGGGGTCTAGACCATTTCTTATATTGAATCAATTGAAACGACTCTAAAGGGGAAAATAGTTCTTTGGTTGAACAGTTCACAACCATATGCACGTCTGTTATGGGGCATCGCAAGGAGGGGTCACAAGGCTAAAGGGTTGAGAACCACTGCCATAGACAATGAATGGTGGTTGAATTTGCTGAGCCACAAGATTTTATTGTGAGTTCTTGCACCTAAATTAGGTTTAAATTCCGGTTCATAACTGTTAGCAATGCTACAATATAAACTTATGTTTGGTGTGACAACTCAAAATTACTCAAAATTACATCCTTCTACAGGCCAGATTCTTGAAATTGTAGAGCTATTGAATGATGAACATCATGTAATTATTTATATTTTGTGATGAAACCTTCACACAAATCAGGTCATTCTCAATCATTATCCAACTGTGTATCCATGAGTCAATCAGTATATCTCATGCTACCACTTAGGCTACCACATGTGCGTTAGTTACCCATGGGAGTCACCTGAGAGATGTTAGACTGAAGACTGTCCTCGGCGTGTGTATGGAGAGGTGAGGAGTGACTGCAGCGATGAGGCTGGCATCAGTACATCTCCTGATGACAGCAGCAGCTGGCTCTCTGCTCTCCGGGCGGCGCTCTGTGGGTCGCCCAGAGTCACACCCACCCCACATCAAAGCAGCTGTAATATACAGTAGGCTTCTTCAGTTTGACCCCTGACCCTGTTCACCCCGCTCTTAAAGGCTGCTGTATACATTAAGCCCGGTTGGACCTTGTAATGGCTCTAATGGCTGTTTCAAACCAGACACCACTGGGAGCACAGAGGCCTGGATCTGCCAAGTAGGACACGTCCCGTTAGCACCTAGTTCCTCATTGCACGGCTCGCGAGACGCTGAAAAAAAAATATATATATAAATAAACCTTTATGGGATATTATTACAATACAACAATACTGGTGTTGACAGTAATAGAAGGTGCCAAAACATTCAAAACAATAAGCATTTTGCTTTTAGGAGTATTGTGCCAGCGTGCAGCGCTGATCCAAAACGTGTCAACGTGTGTCGTTGCCTGGGAAACACACACCCCATAATACAACTGTTCGCATCGCATCCCATAATAGTATGATGATACTTGGGATGCCATTGCGAACATAGATGTGAACAGGTTAGCTAAAACTTCAGCGTCGCCAGCGATGGCCCCCACCGTTGCGGTCGGGGTACGTTTCGAAATCCCTCCAGGCTGAAAGATTTTCTAGGGGAAACTGGTATGTGTGTGTGTGTGTGTGTGTGTGTGTGTGTGTGTGTGTGTGTGTGTGTGTGTGTGTGTGTGTGTGTGGAAAACAATAAAACAAAAAAATGGTAGGCAGATGTGCTTGGTTGGGGTGGCTTTTGGTGTTTTGCGGTAAAAGTGGCTCTCCTATTGACTTTGTCCTGCCAGACATCAAGGAGGGGGGGGGGTGAGAGAGGGAGGAACTGGTGCGTCGCCCAAAATACTCAATCAGAAGGTTAGTAGATGATATCTTCTGTTTCTGGTGCGTAGACACTCAAAATACTCAATGCAGAAGGTTAGTAGATGGTATCTTCTGTTTCTGGTGCGTAGACACCCAGAATACTCAATGTAGAAGGTTAGTAGATACTGGGCCCTACCTTCCCCCTGGCCTTAAAATAGCATTTAAGGCCAGGCGCAGCGCAAATTGTGGGCGTGGTCAAGCGTCCATATTTTCCCCTCAGCGCTAAACCCATCTGTTAACCACTTAACCATACCTTTTAAGCGTAGAATTATTCACAATGTGCTCATTGGAGAACGGCAGTAAACAAATCACAATCTTCCCTTTTAAGCTCCAATTCCACGGATCCCCATCTGTCCCCATGTATATTATTCCATATTATTATGCTCCTCAAACAAATCTCACTGCAGTTTAAATACAGCAAGCATATAAATACACTACACTATAGCAAGAACAAAGTGAAAAGAATGTTCTAAACGCATCGGCTAGAAAATTATAGCCTATCCCTGGATGTCATGATGAGATTAGATTGGTGAAAGTTTGGGCAGAATGATATCGTTTTCTCTCGCTACCTTTTCTTCTCCCCCACTGCACAGGTAGGATGATGCAACAGCCTCTGAATGACAGGGGCTCAAAACCATCAGTCTTTGTGTCTGCCTAGTGTCTACATAGGCTATAAATTAGTGGCCTTTTCCCCAAAATAGTAATTCTGTGGTGTAGCCTACATTTCAGATCTGATGCTTGCAGTGCGCTATAGGGGCAGAAATTGACACGCGAGAGAGAGGGAGGAGAGAGAGTGAGTGCATCCCCGGGGCCGGCGCGCTGAATGTGCATCTCTCCTGCATCTCCGCTGCGTAATTACACACGCAGTAGGCTACCTACCAATTTAGTCCGTCATTTTCCCCTTGGCGCACATAAAGAAACATGCTTCCGTCACTGTCTGCTTTATGGCGAGAGAGACTTCAGCTGTATGCTACTCGTGACAAAACCAGACATCGAATTTTCAACAGTTAACTAACCCTATATCCCCGGTGCACTGAATAAGGCCTGGTTTTGAAAATAGCTAAGCGCTAAATTAACGCGAGGGGGGAAGATAGCGTTAGGCCGGTATTTAACGGTGAAACGCTCATTCTGGCCTATTCTGGCACTGCGCCACGCCGCTTCGACAATGGACATAGGCTATTTACCTTCATAAGCCGGAGGGTCGTTGGCACCACAGACGATGTGTCAATAAGTTCTCTCTGTCCTCGCACGAGTGAGTACACTCTATTACGCATGGAGAGAATTACAGCATATTGCATGCCTCGCGCAAACAACCATTGCAAGAGGGGAATCTCATTGGTTTTGATTGACGTAATGCCCAGGCTTGCCTGGCCACGCCTGTGAGTAATTCTGGTAGTTTTTGCGACACCTGCCGTGAACCTTTCCGCATCCCGGCCGAGAATTGCATCCCCAACATATTTCGGGGCTGTTTTAACTTAGAAATTAGGGAGGTCACGTCTGCCAGACAATTATATCACTTTTAAACAGTTACATTTCTGTATAAATGATTACAAGTATGCTGCCGTGAGGTGGGGATGCTTTTTTTTGGTGATTGGCGGGGGAGCAAAACTCGGCAGAACACCTGGCGGACGGCGCAAGGTGGAATGCTATCTTCCCTGCCTTAAGGCACGTGCAAACAGGTGCGCAAAGCGCTATTAGGGGATAGCGCCTGTGGGAAGATAGAGCCCGAGATCTTCTGTTTCTGGTGCGTAGACACCCAAAATACTCAATGCAGAAGGTTAGTAGATGATATATTCTGTTTCTGGTGCGTAGACACCCAAAATACTCAATGCAGAAGGTTAGTAGATTATAAAATCTTCTGTTTCTGGCGCGGACACACCCAAAATACTCAATGCAGAAGGTTAGTAGATGATATTGCCTATGTGATCTCTTCTCATGGCTTCTCTTATCACTGCTATGCTGATGACACCCAACTTTTCCTTTCCTTCCCCCCCTCCGACACTCAAATCGAGGCTCGCATCTCTGCATGTCTCAAGGACATTGGCGACTGGATGTCTGCCCACCACCTCAAGCTCAACCTTGGTAAGACAGAGCTACTCTTCCTCCCAGGGAAAGACTGTCCTCTCACAGATCTCTCCATCTCCATCGACAACACCACTGTACTGCTCCCAAACAGCTAAGAACCTTGGGGTGATCCTTGACAACCAGCTGTCTTGCTCAGCCAACATAGCTGCGACAGCACACTCCTGTAGGTTCTCCCTCTACAACATCCGCAAAATCCGTCCCTTCCTCACAAGAGAAGCGACTCAACTCCTGGTCCAGTCACTTATCATCCCTCGCCTGGACTACTGCAACGTGCTCCTGGCTGGCCTACCTGCCACCGACATCCGACCGCTTCAGCTCATTCAGAACGCTGCAGCCCGTCTGGTATTCAACCAACCCAAATTCTCTCATGTCACTCCCCTCTTCCGGGACCTCCACTGGCTTCCCATCTCAGCTCGCATCAAATTCAAGACACTGGTACTGGCCTACAGGGCAGTACACCAGTCAGCTCCCCTGTACCTGCAATCTATGGTCAGGTTCCAAACCTCTCACCGCTCCCTTCGCTCCTCCACCAGTGCAGGGCGCCTCGCTCCTCCTTCGCTACGGGCGCTCAAAAGGCGCTCATCCCGATCTCGACTCTTCTCGTCCCTGGCACCCCAATGGTGGAACGAGCTGCCACCTTCGGTCAGGACTGCTGAATCACTGCCGATCTTTCGGAAAAGACTAAAGACTCACCTTTTCAGGCTCCACCTGGGCCCTTCTTGATCTAACTTCTTTCTCTCTCTTTCTAAAAAAAAAAAAAAAGAAAAAAAAAAAAATTCTAAACTAAAACTCGTACCACTGTTCCTTCAGGATTTGTAGTTGTCATAGACTGTGCTCCATAGTTGATTGCTCTATTGCTGACAAAAAGTGTGTTATTGTAAGTCGCTTTGGATAAAAGCGTCTGCCAAATGACGTAATGTAATGTAATGTAATGTAATGATATCTTCTGTTTCCAGGAGCATGAAAGCATTAGCGACCTCCAAAGTGTTTAGTGAATCTTATTCGACACTCAACAGGCCACGATACAAATAACTCAACATGACAGATTGGAGGAAGATGAGATAACAGCTGGAGGTGGGAGACAAATTAACCTGTAAAAGAGGTGGTTGAAGTGGTAGAACTAGCTTCACTGAAGGCTTCCAGATGCAAAATTCTGTTTGACAGGCAGATACGATCTAGCACATTCTGTTCCCATGCACGGAACGAGAACAGCCGCTCTTCCCCAGGTAGCACAGAAATGCTTTGTGTTTAAGTATACTGTATATGCAGCAGCAGTATGTGTGCTATGTGCTGCACTGGAATGAGGTGGATTAAAGTGGTTTAAAGATTAAAGAGCACATAATGTTAGTTGTTAAAATGGGATTTTGCGGCATGCTGTTACCAAGGAAGGCATTTTTTGCAGCCCAAGTTTATTTATGGAGTGCTTCAGTAAGAAAGATTGTCACAGAGCACTTTGCAGAGATACAGATTAACAAGACTAATAAAGGCATGGCTTCCATGCAATCTTTAGCTAAACTTAGTTAGGTGTGCAGTTTGTGAGCAAAGCATTACAGTAGCTTCACACGTGGACACACGGGGCTGATGACGTCACTCACTGATGACATCACCGATGACATCACAGTTGCTTGAATGACATCACAGATGATATCACTCAATGATGACATCACTGGTGACATGACAATGTCGCGAGTATAAACATAGAATATACACCCCTCATATTATGACTTAATCAATTATATTATGACATCACTAATAGTAGTGACCTGCCACTAAGTACTCAAAGTCGCTTTAGACACACACCATAGGTACAAAAGGGGACACCTCGGCATTCCGAAATGTCGGCACTCCGACATACCGGCATTCCGACAAAATTGAGATCTGTCTCACCATTGCGAAAGAACCCTCCCCCAGACCCTAACCCTAAACCTAACCTCTCCCACCCCCCACGCCTAAGCCTAACCTCCCCCAGAACCTAACCTCTCGGCGAAACATTTTTTGGAGATAAAAAGGGCCGCCTCTCCGAAAGCATAGAAGTCAATGATCGGAATGCCGACACTTCGGAATGGCGAGCTGACCCCGGTACAAAATATAATAAGAACATAACAATAGTAATAACAATAAAACATAAGCAAGTAGCCTATGTAATTTAAAGTTATGAGCTGGAGGGGAGGGTGTTTAGCAGGTGAAAGCGAGTTCTGTCAAACAGGCCTGTTTGAAGGAGGGTAGGGTGGTTGCCTGACGGATGTGGATGGTGAGGGCGTTCCAGAGGGAGGGTGTGGCAACTGAAAAGGCCCTGTCGCCCCAGGTCCGCAGCTTGGTCCTCGGGATTATCAAGCTGTTTGTGTCAACAGACCTGACGCAACGGGTAGGGGTGTCGCGGGGGAGGAGGTCGGAGAGGTAGGGAGGGGCCAGGTTGTTTAGGGCTTTGTAGGTGGTGAGTAGTATTTTGATGTCAATCCTGTATTTTAGAGGTTTGGTATACAACAAAAAGATTCTGAGAGTAAAATGTGGTGATAGATGGCATTATGCTATCGTCAGCAGCGTGCAATTACGTAAGGGATAATGTATATTGAGGCGGTGATTACGGGGGAAATAATGACCGACAGGTGATGATTGAGCCCGACGCGCAGCGGAGGGCTTAATAATTCACCTGAAGGTCATTATTTCCCAGTAATCACCACCTCAATATACATTATCCCACTTAGAACACGGCCTACAACTAAATCATTCAATAATCTGACCAAAATAATTATTCAAATTGATTTTTTAATAGCGTTTTCAACGACAAAGCGGTTTCATTCGTAATTGGCACACAAGACACCACAGCTGCAACTGGTTGGCCTAATTAGTAGTGTTTGCTGACAAAAAGCTCTTATCAACTGATTAATCTAGGTGTGGCAGAGCAGCGGTCGGTTGTTGAGAAATAATGACCGGTGAATATTGTCGATTGACCAATCAGAATCGAGTATTCAAGAGAGCCGTGTTCTAAGTTGCGCTAAGAGCTTTGAAAAGGACCTCTTACGCGCAAATACCTCTCTGCGCTGGGTGCGCTGCACGGAGATTACGGCTGCGCTCCCAGCGCAGAGAGGTATTTGCGCAGTGGAAAGTGGAATTCCTTTTGGATGTCATTACGCACAGCCTTGCCATGACGCCAAGACATCAAATTATGCTGCTAAAATTGGGTATTAGCAGATAATTCAGTGAGGCAATCAACTATAACTCACTGAGAAACTTGTATCACATCGCAAAGAGGGAAATTAATTGAGAAAACTTGTTGGACAATGGACATAGGCTATTTACCTTCATAAGCCGGAGGGTCGTTGGCACCACAGACGATGTGTCAATAAGTTCTCTCTGTCCTCACACGAGTGAGTACACTCTATTATGCATGGAGAGAATTACAGCATATTGCATGTCTCACGCAAACAACCATTGCAAGAGGGGAATCTGATTGGTTTTGATTGACGTAATGCCCAGCCTTGCCTGGCCACGCCTGTGAATAATTCTGGTAGTTTTTGCGACACCTGCCGTGAACCTTTCCGCATCCCGGCCGAGAATTGCATCCCCAACATATTTCGGGGCTGTTTTAACTTAGAAATCAGGGAGGTCACGTCTACCAGACAATTATATCACTTTTAAACATTTTGAGTGTGATTGGAAAGCTGAGAGTCTTGTAAATTCAATTAGCCCAATTGTATTCATGTGTGATGATGTTAGTCCACATCATCTACATTGTGTCTTGTGTCTGGTATGTGTGTGTGTTGAGGCTCTACTTTAGCAATACAGTCATGTAAATCGGTGGCATTTATTGCCATAGTAAATTTCACTTTGTATGTGTGTGTGTGTGTGTGTGGGGGGGGGGGGGGGGGCACTTCAAGTCTGGGTCACCTTGGTGCATCACACTGTGTTAATCCGGCCCTGATGATGAGCACATCTGAAATAGCTAGTCAGCAACTAACAAATCAACACAAGGTAGCAGTTTACATATCAATAAGGATAGAACCATCAAGAAAAGCACAGCAGCTCACAGTATGAATGAATGAACTGCCCCTAATCAGACACACAGACAGTGGTGGCATTTTCCAACATAACTAACAAGACCCAAAGAGATCCAAACAAGTTCTGACAGAGAGCAATGTCATTGGACCAGATTGGACAAACACATTTGCATATTTCTCCCAGGATGCATTGCCGCTTGTTCCTTCCAAACTTTTTACATGAAAGTAACTAACCAAATTAAATGAGTGGTGGGTGGAAATAATAATTAGCCTATTCTTATTTAAACATGCAGTTTTGAAACATTCAATAAAGACAAATTAAAAATAGACTCAACGCCCTAAGCCTAAGTGATACACCAACCCGTTCTCACTCCGAGCGCGTATCATATTGACGCTTTGTCCCGTCCCTTGTGCGTCGCTTGTTACTAACATGGTACCCTTGAGCGACCCATGAAACGACTTGGGCTTTCCGACTAAACTCAATGTAAACCCATGGAAGTCATCTTTGACGCTTATGGCAACTGCTCCCACATTAGCCTAACTGCTCCCCCATTAGTCAACTGCTCCCCCATTAGGGTCTGGGGGGAGAAGCTAACCTCTCCCGGGGTTCCTCTGCCTTTCCGACGCCCTGCCACTCCGAACGTTAACTTCCATTATTCGGACTGGCGGTCGTTCACCTTAGAAGCCGCAATGCCGACCTTAGGTTTAGGCGTGGGGGTGGGAGAGGTTAGGTTTTGGGTTAGGGTCTGGGGGAGGTTAGGTTTAGGCATGGGGGGAGGTTAGGTTTGGCGTGGGGGCTGGGAGAGGTTAGTGAAAAACGGGGAATATAGACCCCCTTTCTGAGTGCCGATATTTCGGAGTGGCAGAACGTCGGAGTGGCAGACCCTAACCCTAAACCTAACCTCTCCGACCCCCCATGCCTAAACCTAACCTCCCCCAGACCCTAACCCTAAACGTAACCTCTCCCACCCCCTACGCCTAAACCTAACCTCCCCCCAGACCCTAATGGGGGAGCAGTTGACTAATGGGGGAGCAGTTAGGCTAATGGGGGAGCAGTTGCCATAAGCGTCAAAGATGACTTCCATGGGTTTACATTGAGTTTAGTCGGAAAGCCCAAGTCGTTTCATGGGTCGCTCAAGGGTACCATGTTAGTAACAAGCGACGCACAAGGGACGGGACAAAGCGTCAATATGCTACGCGCTCGGATACACACATGTTATGGGAGTGGTATACCCCTGACATCAATTTCCGTGTTAGTAGAATGGGTAATTCCTTGCACTGCTCTCCCCTATGAGCGCTGGCTCCGCAGTAATGCCACGAACAGCTGTATCGCGCAGTAAATCTCTGTTTTCTTATTTTTTTACATCAATTTATTGGGGGGGACACATTTTATCAGGCTTAAATATGGGAGGATTTGTCGTTCTCAATGTGGCCTTTCTCTCTGTGTGGAGTTTGCATGTTCTCCCCGTACCCCCCAGGGGGTTCCTCCGTATATAACCCCCCCACTAAAAACATGCAGAATATCAGATCGTCATCGTCATCCGACCGGTGACGACAACATCCGAAGTTGGTCCCCTGGCGCTGTACGAGAAAGCGACCACTGCTCCTGGCCTGCCCCTCGGAGGAAAGGACATGCCTGGATGGGTTAAATGCAGAGGACACTTTTCACCGGCCACCGTCAGCATGAGTGTGTTGTGGCCGCATGCATGTATTGTGGTGTTCGTGTGACAATAAAAGACGGGCTTGTCCGTTACGAGAGTTTTTTTTATATTGCCGCTACGGCCCTGGCCTGCACTAACTACTGCACAGTGTAAAAATATTGAATGCAACAGTCTATTCCTACCTCTTAACATCTAGCTAGGTTGCATCTGGAATATGATATCAAGCCGTTAACGTCAGGTGTCAGTCATATTCACGTTAACCTCTTAACATCTAGCTATAGCTAGGTTACATCTGGATTATGTATAATATATATATAATACTACGCTCACTAGGTCATGACATTCACGTTAACGTTTACAGCCTCCAAACATAGTGTATGTAGCTAGCTAGCTAGCTAAATAGGTTACATCTGGAACCACGATGAAAGTGAACCAAGTCTAGCATTTCGGTATATTCAGTGTGTGCGAAAAGGATAATGTTATCATGCTAGCATTATTAGCACAGATGGCTATGTAAAACGCTATTTGCAGTCCATGGTAAAACGTAGGCTGACCACCGACAACTTCATTCACTCACCGAAAAAAGTGGAAACCACCTTTCTTTGAGGTACGGTTAATACAACCAACTGCATCGCAAGAAAGCATATTTACTGTCCAATATTGACAAAAAGACCGCAACACCACAAACGCGACCGGGAGGTCAGACAATTACGTCATGACATTATCAGTGACCTCAGACTGGTCACTTTCTTCTTCTTCTTCTTCTTCTTCTTCTGTGGTGTTTTATTGGGGTCCACCCGCTATGCCGACCACCCGCAATGCCGACCTTAGGTTTAGGCGTGGGGGTGGGAGAGGTTAGGGTCAGGGTTAGGGTCTGGGGGAGGTTAGGTTTAGGCGCTGGGGGAGCTTATGTTTAGGCGTGGGGACTGGGAGAGCTTAGCTCCAGCCGGTCCACACCGACACGCTGCACGCCGCCTCGCTCAGCTGGTTCTGCTTGTGGGCTATCGGCATTGTGGCCTGTCGGCACTGCGGCCTGCCGGCACATAGATGCAGCACCGTTTTATTGCAGTTGGCATCCTTTATGTTGCATTACCGCCTCCTTCTGGATTTATCCATCCACTGTTTCCCTACATTCTGTAAAACCCGATCAGAACCTCTTCTCCTCCTCCAACCCGGACCCTGCTCCCACCTTTTTCCGTCTGGGCCAGTCAGGTCTTCAAGTATATGACATCATCATTGATTTATGGCATCATCAGTGATGTCATAGACTAAATTGTGATGTCATCAGTGATGTCATAACTCCTTCCCTGCTGAGGTTGAATGAAAATGGACTTGGCTAACTACAGTAGTTGTTATTTAACACTTTTGCTTACCAGTGTCTAGATATGGTTAATGCCATCTGGCTCCTCATATCTGAAGATAAGTTTCTGTGTTCTGTCTGGATCAGTGGTGTTGTCTACGTGATACGCAGGTATACACAGTATACACACTGCGAAATGACTCAGATTTGCGTATGCACACTGGGAAATGCGCTATGATACGTATCGTTTTAAATTTAAATGTGTTACCCTACGTTCACACACAGCACCCAAGCCTTGCCTTTACCCACGCTTTTAAATAGGCAATCTTTTTTAGTCAATGAGGTACACAGGGCACCAACCTTCCGTGTACCCACGCCTCGCCTGAGCTGCGTCGCAGCCATGAAAGAAAAACGTGACAATATCCGTGGGAAATGGCAAAGTCAACTGAATTTAAAAAATAAAATGGTTACAGCGTTGAGCAGAGAGAGAGAGAGAGATTGACGGGTGGCTATCACGTGGGGCGTTCTCCCCGTCGGTAAACAAATCTTCAGGAGAGAGAATAGCGACCGAAGAAGCAAGATGAAGCTGATAGCTGAAGCTATTCTGTAAATTTGGGGAGGAACAACAAAGTGTGGTCAGAGTCAGTATACCCTCTGAAAAAAAAGGTAGACTACACCACTGGTTTGGATGTGTTCACGGATCCAGTCTCCACACCATGTGGACACAACTTCTGCAAAAACTATCACTCAGCACTGGGATGTTAATGCCCCGTGCCAGTGTCCCATGTGTAAAGAGGTTTTTTTCACAGAAGACTAAGCTGCGGGTCAATTCTTAAATATCTAAGATGGCTGCTCAGTTCAGAAAGGCAGTGAGTAGTAGGCCTAAGACAGGCGGAAATCCAGCAGATGATCCAGGAGAGACAACTATCCAGGAGATCAAACAATCAGTAGAGCTCAGCAAGGAAGATGCAGACAGAGAGATAGCAGATCTATATAGAGAGATACTGGGTCTTCACTGCTCTGCTCTGATGCAGCCTGTGCTTCATCAAAGAGCTGGAACAGGAAATCTCTGAGCTGATGAAGAGAACTGCTGAGGTGGAGCAGCTCGAGCGCACTGAATACCACCTCTACCTCCTCCAAAGCTTACCATCCCTGAACACTCCACACACCAAGGACTGGGCAGAGGTCAGTGTCCACTCATGATATGAGGGGACTGTAAGGAGAGCTGTGGATCAGCTGGAGGAGACTCAGGAAAGAGATGGCGAAGGCTGAGCTGAAGAGGGTCCAGCAGTATGAAGTGGATGTGACTCTGTATCCTGATACTGCACATCCCTATCTCGTCCTGTCTGATGATGGGGAACAAGTAAAAGATACTGATGTAAAGAAGAATCTCCCAGACACAGAGAGGTTTTCTTATTGTGTCAGTGTCTTAGGAAAGCAGAGCTTCTTTTCAGGAAGGTTTTACTACAGGAAGGTTTTACTACGAGGTTCAGTTTAAAGGGAAGATTGCCTGGACTTTACTTTAGGAGTGACCAGAAGGTCGATCAACAGGAAGGGACGCATCACACTGATCCCGGATTATGGCTTCTGGACTATGGTTGAGGAATGGAAATGAGTACAAAGCTCCTCTTGCCCTCCTCTCTCTGAAGAGGAAGCCTCAGAAGGTGGGCGTGTTTGTGGATTATGAGGAGGGTCTGGTCTCCTTTTATGACGTAGATCAGGGGTGGCCAAACTTTTTTGGTTGTGGGCCGCATACAGAAAAATATAAGGAGTCGCGGGCCAAACAATATTAAGCGCGGCAGTTTTCGCGGCAAAAGAAATTGGACCAGAAAATCCTTGTGCCATCAAAAATTTAATTTCTACCTAAATAAATATATGACACATAGTTTATTGATGTGCTCACCTATTACAATGGGTATTTCTGTATGTTTTCAAATTTTATTTTCCTGTGCCAACAGGTTAAGACAGATAATTTAACATTACATTAGTATTAACCATTCATTCAGTATTAAAAATGTTTAAAAATGAATAGACCAGGTCAGGGTACTCAAGTATAACCCATTTTCAATGGTTTTAAATTGAAAAAATGAAATGGGGGAATCAGTTTTTTTGTTTTTGTTTTTGTTTTTCCGTTTCTTTTTCTTTATTTTTTGGTTTTTCCGTTTTTTTCCCGTTTTCGTTTTTTCCTTTTCGTTTTCTGTTTTAAACTTTTTTTGGTGCTAAATTCATGCGGGCCACTTAAAAACGGGCAGCGGGCCGCAGTTGGCATGCGGACCGTAGTTTGGCCACCCCTGAAGATGATGCAGCTCTTATCTACTCCTTTACTGCCTGCACCTTCACTGAGAAACTCTACCCATACTTCTGTCGTGAGCTTAATGGTAAAAGATTAATTTTGTCACGTTTTCAATTCAGATGATTGAGAAAAATAAGATACAGGAGAGGAACATCATAGCCATGGATGAAAAAGCTGTGTGGTTTGATATGGTTGGCTCAATACAGGTAATACAACAGGTGTGCACATCTCTCTGGTGCAGCATTATGCACAGGAGAGTGGCTGAAAGCATGACCTTGAGGAAAAAATAATTTCTGACTGAGCATGCACCTGAAAATAACGTGAGCTATTCTGTCAGTAAAAGGTTTGATGAATAAATAAATCAAAAACGCCAAGTAGGCTACTCTACTTCCAACATACCCATTTTAACGCAGCCAGTCGTAAAATGGAGCTCCGAGGGGGCCAAGTGGCAGCATGTCTTTCCTGCATCTAAATAGCCAGTTTTATTCCCGTTTTCGCCACATATCATCATAATCTCATCCCGCAACAACCACCAGACTGATATTTCCCCCCGGGCTGTTCCCTGGAGTCTCCCAGGGATCAAATTACCTCATTCGTGATCTCGGTCACCAAGTCTCGTCAAGTCCCGCGATACTTTCCTGCCGGCTGGCCAACGGCCAACTTCTAATAAAGTAATTTCAGGTAGCCTACTTCATCCACCACTGCCTGGTGGTACGTCTGGATAGACCAAAACAGCAGCGGGCTAATTGTAGCGTGGCAGACAGCGCAATGATGGGAGGTGGGGTAAGAGACGAAACACGGTGGGGATGGGGAACTCCACGGAAAAACATTCTGCCCGGTGACAGAGGAGGACATGTTGTGCATTTTTAAACAATGAAGTCATATATCTAGATTGTAACTGTAGCGAAGCTTGTGTGCTTGCTGGGGGCAAAGCTTCTGGGCTCGCCTCGTGAAGTGTGCTGGATCGTGTATGAGGGCTCACGCGCTGTGATCGGTCAGAATCACAGGGATGGAGATAGGGACCGACTGGTCGGTCCTGGGACGCGGTTGAAATACCACTGGTATGACTGGGTGTAAGACAGTGGGTCACCAGGGCCTGGCCGGTTGTAAGATGGCCAGGGTTCAGTTCGGGTCCGGATTTAGTTGTGCTAATGGTTGACATTATTAGGGTGTAAGAATACCTGAAGAAGTATGGAAGTCGAAGGAATCTCGAAGGAATCAAGCATAGCGTCACAGAACACCTTGTTTATATGGTCGCGTTCCGGTGTATGACATCACATCATTGCTGATGTCACAACGTTCGAGGGAGCTATGACATCATCGGTGTTATGTCTGGCATCGCCGATGACCTCACAGGTGAACTCTATGCTATGACATCATTGTCATCGTTGATGATGTCATCATCATTACGTCGTTGGCGCGCCGGCTGGTAGGCATCGACTGCCCCAAGAACAGGCCTGACGGTGGGCCATTATGGACCGTTTCTACAGCCGCTCCCGGATTCCTGTGGGGAATCTGTATTCTTCCAGAAATGGCCGGAATGGCTCTCCAGTCCCACCTGGTATAGGCAGGGCTTGGTTGATTATTCTGGGAGTGAGGGGGGCTGCGGTCCGCCTGGCCACCAGCCGGGTGTAGGCACGGGTCCGCGCGCCGTTGTCCAGTCCCGTACATCACAAGAGCCAAGATTTGGTGACTGTCCTCGTTGGCCAGGATGTGTGTGGGATCCTACTGCTGTAGTGAGCTGTAGTGGCCTCTGGGGGCTTGAGTTTCCAGTTGAGGAAACTCAGCGGCGTGAGGTCAGCGCGGGAGCCGCTCAGGAGCCGGGGGTCTACCCAGCTACTGCGGTAGTGAGGAGCCTCTGGTTCTGGTGGCTTGAGTTTCCAGTCAAGGAACCTCAGCGGCGCAGGGTCGGTGCGGAAGCCATTTGTCTGCCCTCGTTGGAGGGAGGCCTCTGCCCCTAGTGCCTCGTTGGCCGCCCCGTGGAGCGCCGGTGTGGCATCCTCACTGAGGGCACCGAAGGTCGTACACTCCTCCGGCTTGGGGGGAGCCGACCTGAGGCCTCCGTAACTTGGCTTCAACTCCTCGCTCTTATCCGCAGTCGTGGGGAGTCGGGGTGTCTTTGGCCAGCGATCTGGGCTGAGAAGAGGTGGTCCGTCCCCCCACTCTTCCCAGGCCTGCAGCAGTGTCTCAGGTAGGACTAGATCATCCCAGCCTGGTTCCCATTTCCATAGGTGCTGTATGAGCAGGATAAGATGGATCCTCCCGAACTGATGGAGGGGCAAATTCCTCGGGCGGGATTCCTGCTGCAGGGCGGTGATGGGGTAAGGTTGCTCGCCTAGACCAGGGTTCGGTTCCGTAAAGGCTCTCTTGGTGCAATAGGTCTGCTCTGGGCAAATTGCCGGCGAGACGATGAGGGAGACGGCCGCCCCGTGAAGCATCTGGGGCTCCTGCCTCGCCGTCCGCAAAGGCATGTCCACTTGCTCCACTTGCTCGGACTTGTTGGCCTCCCTGGAGGCCTTGGCTGGAGTTGTCTCCATGAGCCCGGGCAGGGCCAGGAGGTGAATTCTGGGAATAGGTAGTTGAGACGGCTGGTCCCGTCCTCTGGGGGGGTCCCAGCTGTCGTGTCCAGCTATCTTGTGGGAATGATTGACGCCGTCCGGCTGGCTGTGCCCTGTGCTGTTGGTCCCAACGTTCGCCGTGCCTCCCTGAGTCTGGTGTATCGCAGTGGCGGGGTCGGCCGCCCCGTTGCACTGTATTGCATGCTCAGGGTCGACGACCTCTGTCCTAGGTGGGAGCGTTGGTGGCATTGGCACTGGAACAGTGGGTTCCGTAGTTTGGGTCGTTGGCTCTGGAGCCGCCGTGCTGACCTGACCCTGGTCGTGGGAGGTGAGAGGCACAGGTGAAATGTTGAGCCGGGGTGCGGGCACCGGTGAAGTGGGTGGCACCCTCCGGTTTGCTAACCCTGAGGCCGGTACGCACGCCTGTCTCTGGTCTTGGGGGGCGAGAGGCACAGGTGGAACTGCCGGGTCCCCGGTAAGTGACGGGCGCGAGGCCGGGCCGCTACGTGCTTCTGCTCGACTTGCAGCCGGGCACGAACCCGGGCCTCGTCCAGCGCCAGCTCAGCTTGCCGCAGGCGTCGGCTTCTCTCCAGGCGGTGAGTGATCCGCTCTCTAGCTTGGAGGGCCTCCTCTTGGGCCTGTTCTTGCGCCCGCTGAGCCTCTGCTTTGACCCGTTCTTGGGCCCGCTGAGCCTCTCCTTGGGCCCGTTGCGCCGCTCTGGCTTGCTTTGTCAGCCGGTCGTATTCCTCATGGGCTTCCTCCTCCTCCGCGTGTTGGCGGCGGAGGCTCTCGGTCACCAATAGTGCCTTGTATTCCTCGTAAGCTGCCGCTTGGGCTGAGGAATACGCGTGGGCGCGTACGGTTGACCGTGAGCTGGCGCTAGAGTGTCGCGATGCACTATGGTGGGAGCGGTGACTGCTAGCGCTGCAGGATACATAGGCGTCTCTGTCGTCATAGGTCAAACCTCCATGACCTGACCTGTCCCGACTTGACTGGTGGCCAGCTTGATGGCACCTGCCAGTGCGTTGGGATTCCTTGAAGTATTCGGTGATGTCCCGGTTGGTCTCCCTTTGGCGCGTGATCGTAGCGTCAAACTTAGCCTTTTCTCGAGCTAGGAGATCGGCCCTTGCATGGTCTGCTTGAGCAGGGAGTCGGTTTTCCTGGTGGCTACGGATGAGTTCCTGCCCCGGTTGGATCGTCTGGTCGGAGTGTAGGGGGTCTGGCCCTTTAGTACTACTCCGAACCCTGGATACTCTGCTGTATCCAGATTCGATCTGGTGGGGGAAGGGTTGCTCCTCTGGTCGGGGAGGTGCCGTGACCAGGGCGAGCTCACCTGACTCCTGCTCCATCTCTGAGCGTCGCAAGTCCTCTGATCCGCTCGAAGGACCAAATTGTAGCGAAGCTTGTGTGCTTGCTGGGGGCAAAGCTTCTGGGCTTGCCTCGTGAAGTGTGCTGGATCGTGTATGAGGGCTCACGCGCTGTGATCGGTCAGAATCACAGGGATGGAGATAGGGACCGACTGGTCGGTCCTGGGACGCGGTTGAAATACCACTGGTATGACTGGGTGTAAGACAGTCGGTCACCAGGGCCTGGCCGGTTGTAAGATGGCCATGGTTCAGTTCGGGTCCGGATTTAGTTGTGCTAATGGTTGACATTATTAGGGTGTAAGAATACCTGAAGAAGTATGGAAGTCGAAGGAATCTCGAAGGAATCAAGCATAGCGTCACAGAACACCTTGTTTATATGGTCGCGTTCCGGTGTATGACATCACGTCATTGGTGATGTCACAACGTTCGAGGGAGCTATGACATCATCGGTGTTATGTCTGGCATCGCCGATGACCTCACAGGTGAACTCTATGCTATGACATCATTGTCATCGTTGATGATGTCATCATCATTACGTCGTTGGCGCGCCGGCTGGTAGGCATCGACTGCCCCAAGAACATGGACCGTTTCTACAGTAACCATGCTGGTACGTGTGTGTGTGTGTGTGTGCGCGCGCGTGCGTGTGTGTGCACTCGCGCATGTGTGTGTGTGTGTGTGTGTTTTTCACTCGACCCCCCAAAAAATTGAAAAAAAATTGTCTTTAAACCCAATTTTTTTTATGTTTTGGTCCGAGTGAAATGTTATGCGATATCTCCTGTTTCTAAATATATATGAACTATTTGGTTTGAACAAGTACAACTATTTTTATAAGCATTTTGTAAGAAATGTCTATGGGAAAATAAATGGCGGATGAAAATCTCTGGTACAGTGCTGATCCAAGCAGGAAGTGACGTTCCAATTTGGCTTTCTATACACCCAGCCAGCTCTATTGGAAGAACAAGAGGACTTTTGATGATGTAATCCGCTTTTCAAATGGAGCTTGCTTGCTTGCATGTATATATATATATATATATATATAGCCTACATGTGAGGTCTCCAGACCATATTTCAAGCAGAAGGCCACTCATGCATAATCCGATCATCCCCTGACGTCAGTCAAGTTCTAGCATAACGTGGTCAGTCAAAGTCCTAGTATGACGTCTGCTATGACGTCAAATATGACGTCAGTTAATCCTCATATATATAGCAAGGGTTCTACGCCACCTCTCTCTCTCTGGCCGATCATAGCAGCAGCTAGCTTCACGGCAGTCCATCTCCCTTGAAGCCGTCCTCCGAAGCGTTGTTTTGCACCATATCTGCAGACCGAATCAGCACCCCCAAGTCCTCTCTACCCGTGGACAATCCCGGCGGATCTCTCAACGCTCCCCACTCCTGGTATGTGGGAGCCAGAACAGTCCATGGGCAGCGACGACAGCTCAAACAACGACACCCTGTTCCGGATCGGCACGGAGCGCATTGGCCTTCCGAGACGGCCGGGCCGCAGGCTGCCAACGCGGGGCGCTCCACTGCGAGGGGCCGCCGTGAGACGCCATGTTCTACGTTGTCTTGCACGTCGTCAATCTTTTCCTTGCTATCTCCATTCACGGAGCAAATCGGCTCAAGCAAAGCGGCCATTTCCCTCCAGCCAGGAGTCCGCCCCAAGTCAACAACAGACTTTCAGACTGACAATCAGTGACTAACATTTTCGTTCAGCAAGCAGCATGCATGCAGCCCCACTATTCTTCATTGGACGGGTGTCCAGGCGTCCAAGCATTCAGGCTTCCGCACCGCGATCATCGCGTCCCCAGGCTTCTCCAGGCAAGCAGGCAGCACCAGGCAGTCCCCTCCACCTCGCCCGTGGTCAATTGTAGAGCAGGCGCGGATCCCTCTGCTATCACCGGGCAGTTAAGTCTTTAACCGTAAATAAACAGGAGTTTGTGTGAGTTGAAAGATGTCATGTCGCTGCCTGATGACGATGACGTCATCACCGCACATCGTATATTTCATTCACAATTCTTCTTGACAGCACGTTGTTGAGATCACGTGATATGCCGGTTAAAAAAAAAAAAAAAAAAATCACGCAACGGGTAAAACACCCTTGGCCCATGGAGCATGTCCGAGCATCAGTTCGAATGAGTGTTATAACTTTCAGACCGAAGTCAGACGGCCCAGGGGATGCTGACGTCTTTTTCCGTGTCAAGCTACCCAGTCTTAATACACCACTTCCTGTTCTTAACGAATTTCAAAGTGAAATGCCTTGGCGTTTCTTTTAACCATAAATAATACCAAAGCTAAAATAATTAATACAGTGTCACGCTAGTCACGTAACAAGAGGCAGCGAATCCCATTGTTATACGTTGGCCAACCATAACATATCACTGCGAGTTGCAGCCATTGAGTTATACTATGAAGGGAGGGAGTGTCCCTATCTCCTCCCCGTATGTTTTGAAGCCAAAATCCGGCCAGATCAGTGAACCAGAGTCTGCGCAGTAGCGCCCTTGATTGAGAACCTCTGAGAGCTCCACGCCCCTCTGAGCTGCTGTTTCTAGAATGCGCACAGTGCGTTGCGTATTTATATACAGTCTAGCTCCGTAAATATTACACTTTAAGTTGTAATATTTTTGTCTCGCCGAAAGTAACCAGGAAGATTCCCACTACGAGATCAGTTTATCAAAATGACGCCTGTACGAAAATCTGATTTTGGTTGTCGGAGATTTCAGATCTCCGGGCTGCTGCTGACTGCTGAGTGCTCTCAGCGCGGGCCGGAAGTGGAGGCAGGCCTCACTCACCCTCAGCCCAACCTAACGTTAGCCCAGTGAGTGCGCGAGCCAGGCTGCCCGGTCCATCGCCTGGTATATCGTTACTAAGAGAGGAGCTTGTGAAGAACGAACATCCCCACAGTCAAAGCATTTCCCCCAGATATGCATATAAAAAACGTTTGTTGCTTTAATAGCCTACAAAAATAAAACGTCTGTTCGTACGTGATGCTAATGGGGACTGCCCCCTAGTCCGATACCTCACGAGTCCGATACCTCACGAGTCCGACACCTCATGGTTTTGGGTTAGGGTCTGGGGGAGGTTAGGTTTAGGCGTGGGGGTGGGAGAGGTTAGGTTTTGGGTTAGGGTCTGGGGGAGGTTAGGTTTAGGCGTGGGGGTGGGAGAGGTTAGGTTTTGGGTTAGGGTCTGGGGGAAGTTAGCCTCTTTTTTCGGACTCGTGAGGTGTCGGACTCGTGAGGTATCGGACTCGTGCCATGGCACCATGCTAATCCGCTAGCGATGAGCTAACGGTGCGTGTGTAGCTAGGCCTCATCCCATGAGCCACCCCGACCTCCAGGCCTGCACTACCCAGGCTAAGAGCCCATCTCCCGGCCCCACACACCCAGCAGAGCCACCCGACCTCCAGGCAGCATTACATAACAATGAAGCCGCGTGTCTTGTCTATGACGATAGATCTATAATGTGAAGAGCCTGTCCAGCCAATGACGGCTCGAGACTGGCTGCCACAGCTGCCAATCATCCATTTTTATCCCCTTTTTATGTCAAATAACTACTTAAAAAAAAAAAAAAAAAAATTATCAGAAAAATGACCACTTGCACAGGCATTAGCATGATAATGACTATCTAAAAATGATACAAACCACCTTTGAAAAAATAAATAAATAATTATCCGACGTATACTGTGACTATTTCGGTTTTGATTTTCCCATCCACTAACATGAGGAGGCGGGCCTCGTGACCCAATACTGGATTCAACCGCCAGAGCAGCGATCTAACATGCAGCGGCTTCACTGAACCAGTGTGATGCCCAGTCCATCTTATGATGGGTCCATGGTTGCAACTAGCAGTCTATGGTGCACTTGCAAGGCGGTGAAACCACTGTTTTTCTTTTACTTGTTTATTAACCAGTTTCTTTATATCCCATGCATTAAGCATTACATTTCAGCTCTATAGGGTTGCCGCCAGAATGAACCGTTTGCCCCATGGATCTTCCGGTCTGTCCAGAGTGCCCGAGATGCCATGGCACTTCAGCATCAGTGCTTCTCCAGGCCGGGTCCCGTCAATCACCGTGAATCTGCCCAGACTTCCCCATGGGGGGAAAAGATGGTCGCCATCTGAGGACATCATCACCGGCCGGCACCGTATCTTTTCATTCAAATAGCTACTAATAATGCTTGCATTCCCATGAATTACTGGCTCGTAATTCTGAAATAATCGTCCCTGAAAGGGCTGAGAGCGTTGAAGCTATTATCATAAGAATTTTGCATCGGGTGAATTCTGTCTGCCTCTCCAGCTAACGATCCTGTCCACGTGTCATATTGTTTATTTTCTAATCTCATCACGTGATGACTGCTGACCCATACAGCATTGCAGCTAAGCCCAAAATCAGGGGAAAGACCGCTCAGGCCCCAGACCGGCCCCCGGCTCCCCTGTTCCCCATCGCACCTCGTCACCACATGACAAGATCCTGGTTCGTCCTGCACCTCAAGCGGATGCTCCAGAAGTGCAACCTCCCGACGAAGAACTTCTCCAGCCACTCCTTCAGGATCGGAGCGGCCACCTCAGCCGCCGTGCAAGGAGTGTCCTCCGCCTCCCTCCAGCAAACGGGCCGCCGGTCTTCATCAGCATTCTCCAGCTACATCCGCCCGGAGCGGGTGGCCATACCGGCGGCCCAAAGGACCCTCCTCCCTTCATCGGCAAGCATGGCAACGAACAGTGTCCCGGACTTCCGTGCCAAATAATGTCTCGTTGGTGGTGGCTCCCCGAAAAGCACGGCGCCCAGTAAGGCGCAGTAAATCTCCCGGTTAATTTTTTGGGGGAAAGAGAGAGAGCCAGAGAAAGCCAGAGAAAGTCAGGGCCAGTCAGAAGGCCAAGTCAGGGGGCCAAGAAGGCCAAGTTAAAATGGTGAGGCGCCAAGGCGGCCAGGAAGGCCAAGCCGGGAAGCGCCTTAAGTCAGGTAAGGCGCCATGGCGGCCAGGAAGGCCAAGCCGGGAAGCGCCTTAAGTCAGGTAAGGCGCCATGGCGGCCAGGAAGGCCAAGCCGGGAAGCGCCTTAAGTCAGGTAAGCCCGACCGAGTTGGGAGCGCCAGCCGCAAATAGCTGTAAGTCGCTAAAAAGGTCGAAGGCCGGAAAAGTACAATCGCGAGGCGCCAAGGCGGCCAGGTAGGCCAAGCTGGGAAGCGCTATCGCGAGGTGCCCGACCGAGTTGGGAGCGCCAGCCGCAAATAGCTGTAAGTCGCTAAAAAGGTCGAAGGCCGGAAAAGTACAATCGCGAGGCGCCAAGGCGGCCAGGTAGGCCAAGCTGGGAAGCGCTATCGCGAGGTGCCAAGGCAGCCAAGTAGGCCAAGCCGGGAAGCGCCAAGTTAAACATTAATGTATCAAGATCGAAGGCCCGACCGAGTTGAGAGCGCCAGCCGCAAATAGCTGTAAGTCGCTAAAAAGTCGAAGGCCAGAAAAGTACCATCAACTACCGACGCCTGCAGATCTCAATTAACCTCCGGTAATCAGATCTTCCTTTTGGGGGATCTCCTAGCCTATGCAGGTGCCCTCCTCTTGCCTCAAGAGGAGCGCCACTGGCCAATGGAGTCATGCGCCAAAGTATTTGCCATGCATGCCGATTGCTAAATAAAGTTTGTCAAATCCTACCAACTGGCCTCTCATGATTGAAGTGAGGTCTCCAGACCATAGTTCAAGCAGAAGGCCACTCATGCATCTATAGTTAATCGCGATTAATCGCATCTTTGTATCGCATGTTTAAAATGCCATTATTTTGCATTTCGAAGCATTTTTAATTATATATTAATCATTCTTACCAGTGTGTCGTGATTGGGAATCAAATGAATGCAAATAAATGTACTTTGTGATCTTGAATTTTAGATTTATTTTCAATTGGGCTACATGCACAACTCCACTACTGCAGGTGTGCTGCAGTCACAACAATGATCAGGCACACCTGATTAATCAGTTCATCCAATAGTGTAATATTTTTAGTGTAAACTAATTTCAGGAAGTAAAGAAGTTGTGCATGTAGTCTAATGTAGACAGGAGGTAACAAAATGTCTACAAAATATATCTAGAACCGATACTTCCGGCGGCGGCGCTGTGGAGCAGTCGAAACCCAAAATGACACAGCCGAAGAAGGCTGTGTCTGAGCTAAAAACGTTGGCCCTTCCATGTGAATAATGGCTCGGTATTGGAAACTGTGTATTGATAACGTATATATCGCGTGAAGCCATTGGAGCCGACCTCCCAGTGGTTAGAGGACCCGCGCATCTGAGACTCTGAAGGAAGAATGAGTGATGAGTCTCGCGGTAGCTAGCTGGCCGCTAGCTACTTTTAGGTGATCGCTCGCCTCAAACTCCATGTACTTCGGTGATATTTTAATTCCGTTTTACACAAGGTGCAAACTACGGCTCTTGACTTGTCCACTGTGCCATTTGGGGAGTTTTTTTTAAAGTAAAACGAGCCATTTAAAAGCGTATTGCTGTCGTTCTCTTCCATGCCTCCTGCACAAGTAGGAGACAGGAAACCGAACGGCTTGACTACAAGTACGGGTGCGATGAAGGGACAAAATAGCGGCATGCGATTAAAAAAAATAACGTGTTATGGTCGGCCCGCATTAACGCGCGATTAACGCGTTAACGCTGACAGCCCTAATATATATATATATATATATATATATATATATATAGGCTTTGTCTCTTTTCATGGTTTGTATGATTATAGTAGTGTGATGAAATGCGGGGGAGGGACTCTCTCTCGGTGCAGACATTAGCGGGGAGGAGCCCTCACGTACCGGGAGAACTGATTGCTGCTGATGACTCTCACCTGTGTTGGGTGGGGGGGGGGGAGAAAACGCCGAGACAATAAAGACAGACAGTATGCAGGCGTCCTGTGCGTGAGACTGAACTGAACTGCCCGTGTCAGTCACTGAGGCTGGAACATTCCTGGGGGGAGGGTGCTGTTCGCAACTTGTAGTGTTGCCGGCAGTGAAGACAGCAGACAGGCAAGTGTTTCAGTCCCCTGATAGGGAGGAGAGGCCAGACTCTCCTTAGACAGAAAGGACTGGGAACTAGGGCCACTCATACCGGCAGCGCTATAGCTGGTACGCCTCCGCACGCCATTCCACCACAAGCCGTCACGTTTCTACGCGGCTACAGCAGCGAGCTTCTCCACTGGACAGTCCCATGTTCGATCCCCACGGGGGGGTCTTGTCAGCTCAGGGCGAGCTAAGTTTTAATTCACCCAAGACTTTAATGTGTAAATGTTGTTTTGTTTGTTGATTTGTTTATTTGTTGGTTTGGTTAATTGTTTATTTGTTTATTTACTTATTCGTTTCTACTGCTCATGTCATTCCAGCAGGAGCTCATTTAGAGGCAACGCTGGTAGCTAGAGGGGTTCTCTGCCTCCCAGTATTAGTGAACGTGGGTTAGAGCCAGCCCATAGTTTGGAGTGGTCCTGCCTAAATTGTGTGCAGTGGTTTGCTGTGCTCCTTGTTGATTGCCATACCCTTTTTGATACTGTTTTATTGTGTGCAGTGGTTTGCTGTGCTCCTTGCTGATTGCCATACTCTTTTTGATACTGTTTTATTAGTGTGCAGTGGTTTGCTGTGCTCCTCTTTGATGGCCCTACATTTTTATAACTGTTCTATAATGTGCAGTGGGTTGCCGTGCTTTGTACTGTGTGCAGTGTTCTGATAGGCTGTGTCATCCTAATTCACGTGCAGTACTGGCTATTGGGAGGAAGGGGGGCTGCTGGGCTTGAGAGTTGACCTCTGGGTGGGGACCTTTGTTGGGGTGTTTTAATTAATTAGTGCCTTAATAAAATCTAATTATTGTACCGTTACCTGTTTCCAGTTGCATTCTCTTCATCTGACACCGGACCAGACCGGGTAAAAAAAAGGTGGTGGCAGCATTACGCTATCTTTACAATATAACAAACCAGGTTTATTACAGTAGTAATTATAGTAGTACTGTATATGCAGATGAACAGTGTTTAGCCTCTCTTCATGTTTTCTGTCCCTCCCCCTCTCGTATATGATTCAATCCTGTTTATTGATAGTGCTTAGCTAGACCTAGACATATTATCTGTAATGCCCTCTGAGACATGCCTGTGAATTAGGGCTTTAGGTAAATAAAGTTGACTATTTGAATAAAAGTAGGAAGTCTCTCCAGGGTTTTCATCTGTTTCTTGGTCGCTGAATCTCTCGTCCCTCTCATCGGACTGAGTCTCTGATCGCAACAGCTGCTGGACGCATTACCCCCCCCCCCCCCCCCCCCCCTCCCTATCTCAGACAAAACAAGGCAGTCGCACTGAGCCATACAGGAAGCTCTGATTAAAGCACTTCCTGTCTGACTGGCCGGAGGATCAAAGAGCTTGGCAGCGACTGGGGTATTATTTTACGCCGCTGCTCCAATTCCGGGTTGCCTGATTATTCACCCCCCCCCCCCCCCCCCCGACCGAGGTTAGTGCTGAAATCGGAGAAATGGCCTCCGTGAAGCTCTGTTAATCAAGTAACACTGGGAGGGTTGTACCCAGCAAGAGAGAAGGAGTCATGTGTGTCCGTGTGTGTGTGTCCGTGTGTCCGCGCGTGTGTGTGTGTGTGTGTGTGTGTGTCCGTGTGTGTGTGTGTGTGTGTGTGTGCGTGTGCGTGCGTGTCCGTGTGTGTGTGTGCGTGCGTGTGCATGTGTGGTTTTACTTAAAAGGGGCTTACCCCCCCAGATTTCTGGCAAAACGGTATTCTACTTGATTTGAAAATTCTGCGGACAAGATGGCCGCCAATAGTTCCTTGTACCCTGGCAGAATTCCTAGCCCATAAACTAACTAATAACTTGGCCAATAAGTATGTAACATACAAAATAAAACAAACAGTAATGTCTTCATTTGATGTAGAATGCAGAGGACATCTAACTGGTTCGTTAAACTCGCATTCCAGGAATATTGTATTTACTGCACTGCTCAGAGATAACGTAAGTGGCTCGTGCCTCAGAGAGCCTGCGTCCCGGGACCTACTTGCTTATCGCCAGAACACACTCGATTTGGAGGCGGAACACACCAGGGTTGGCCAACTGTGCCCAGAACTGTCAAATCAAATCATCGACAGAGGCGCTATGGCCCGCCTCACAACCCCTCTTGACAGGCAGTATTTTCAGTGTATCAGAGATTGAGAATGTTATAAATATAAACGAAAAAAGGGGCTCGCAACACAATTTCTTGATAGCTCCTGTGGCGGACATTTATTGAGATGACAAACAGTTTCGGCCCGATTTGGGCCTTCGTCAGTGTCAAGTCTGGCAGGGCCCCTTTTTTCGTTTATTTTCCTGTTTAGTACAGTTGAGCTCAGTACCAACCAGTGGATGTGCGTAAGTCTCTGGATGCTTTAATGTTATAAATATAGCCACGGTATAAACAAATAACCAACGCTGATGGTCCGCATATGTAACATAACTAACTAGCCGCTAACATTAGCCACAGTAGGTGATTACCCATGATGCCTTGCGCTGTTAAAGGGCTCGCGCTAAAAACGGGTCCATGGGACCCATAGAGGGCACTTATGCTGTTGAAAATGATAAAGATTGTAGAATATTATCAGTTTGGTCTCAAATGTGGAAATTTTGACCACCCCAAAAGCCATATATATTGGTTAAAAGCTGAAAAAATTGTTTTGGGGTAAATCCTGCATGCTTTAAGTCGAGATTGGGGACACACATCTGACTTAAGACCAGGTGATCGGGGACGGCTGGTGCTATTTGCAATGGTAAAAAGGTGATTTTGGGGGTAGGGTTAAGGTTATGTTAAGGTTAGGGTTAGGTTTACATTATGGTTAGGAATGCATGTAAGTCTGTGTAAATAACAGTGTTGGGCAGTAACGCGTTACTGTAATTAGTTACTTTTTTAGTAACTAAGTAATATAAGGCGTTACAATTTCCAAAACAGTAATTAGATTACAGTTACTAATCCAGTAATGCATGCGTTACTGCGTTACATCATTGCCTGCCAGAATGCAGTGTTTTCTATGTAAAAGAAGAAAAGAAAACATTTTATCCTCACGGACTCAGGTAGACCTGTCGCGCACACATATACGTGTATGTGCGCGCGACAGCGTCAGAGCATGCACGCCGGCTTTCAAAACAAACCGAAGCATGATGGAGTCAGAAGAAGGAGACGAGCAAGAGAAATATGCGTTCAAAAGCTGGACCATTATTGTCCTTTGTAAACTATGTGCGAGCAGCTTGGCAGATGCTACCTATTTGCACTGTTGACTCGCCCCCATATCGATGCATCATAGAGAAAATACAAAATAGCCATGAAGAACAATATCAAGCTGCCACACAGAGAAAGACGTTTGCTAGCTACCTCGAGAGAGGATATGCGGAGATGGAGGTTAAATTGAAGGCGACGCTGGGTGAGGTAGACTTGGGTGTAACAGTTCACTGGACTAACAGATACACTTTGGGTAAGTGTTGTACACTTTGTTACTTCCTAACCTTCTCGTCAAAGTCTTCTGACCTAGTCAGACGGCCCAGGGAATGTTGACAGATCATCATGACTTTTCTTTCAGCAACGAAGCTTGAAACGTTTGCATTGAGGCTGTTGTTTTATTGCCACTCGTCTCCGACAGTAACAGCATCTTTCTTCCACTCACGTTATCTATCTGACTGTCATTTCATAGTCTCTTAAAACAGACTGTCTCATATACATCCGGCGAATGCAGCTATATACAGTCTGTACGTTACACCCCCAGAACATGCACAAGGAAGTTCGGAAAAAAACCTTCAGACAGGAAAGAAGTTCGACGGAATCTGACCAATCACGACACGTGTCCACGAAAAATGCGGCATATTGGATTCCGATTGGACTAATGAGCGGAAGACCCGCCTTTCTGCGATTCTGATTGGACTAATGAGCGGAAAACCCGCCTTTCTACTTCCCATTCCGGTTGGTGCATGATTCTCCCCCACGAAGTACAGACGGTATGGCGGAAGCATTTGAAAATTGCGGAAGCCAACTCGTCTGTTCTAAGAGACTAGTCATTTCACGTCTTTTCCAGTGTGAAGCTAGCCAGTCTTAACACACCACTTCCTGTTCTTTCTAACCGAATTTCAAAGTAAAATGCCTTTGGCGTTTCTTTTAACATTGCCTATATACATGACATGCTAGACATGTACTGTAACAACTTAAGTGTAAGGTATTTGGGGTAAAAAAAAGTAACTAGTAACGTAACTAGTAACGTACCTAGTTACTTTTTGAAAAAGTAATCAGTAAAGTAACTTTTATTACTTTTTTAAGGAGTAATCAGTAATCAGTAACTAATTACTTTTCCAGAGTAACTTGCCCAACACTGGTAAATAAATACCCCAAAAGTAGTCTCGCAGTAGCCATTCGTAGATAGACATTTACGTCTGGGGCACAACTCCTGAAAAGTGGTTAAAGACCGCCCCGTAAGACAACAACAAAATGTGTGACAGACATATTGATTGACCAACCATGTACCTCCCTATTTGTGTGACACAACTCGTGAAAAAAAAATGTGCCCATGGCGTATCGTCTCCAGAGTCTCCACCCTTGAAATGAGTCCCCAAAGCATGCAAAATTTCTAGTACAGTACAAAGAAAGTATGACTTTACTTTACTGGGGCTACCCATGCTAAAGTGTATGCACTCATGGCACCAAGCGCGTCATTTTGTGTAGGGTCGGTAGGGTCCGGACCCTACCAACATTTCAGGGTGTCCAATTGTCCCTACCAACTTTTAAGCAACCTTATTTGCATTATCTTTGGAGTGCAGTTATATAGGTCATTTAGATTGTCTCCCCATATTTTGCAAGGATAGAATTGACCCGACCATTATTGAGTGAAATTAGTTTGCAATATGTTCAAAGTTACATTTACCCCTGTTTTTCACAACTGAATGGGCCAGTCCAAAAACCCCCGTTTGATTGGCTCATTTGGCTGATGACCAAACAAACGCCCACCCACACACATGGCTCTGACACACTACTAACACACCGACATGCCGCCGCCTCCTCCTCCTCCTCCCGCTCGGAAAAAGAGGGGTCGGTCCCCCTGCAGCAACTGTAAGTAACTCGTTACGTTAGGGTAGCAAAACGAGACGTCATTGTTGTAATTTTATTACTGAAAGTCCGACGCGCATCACGCATCGCATTTGTGCCCCAGGCTGTCAAACTGTGACAGGCTAGAGGCTGTAGACAGGGACGCTGCAGCCTTTTCTTACGGCCGGGACACACATCTTGCATGTGCGTGGCGTGTGCGTGTGCGTGGCGTGCTTGCTGCGGCTGGCACGCCCGCGGCATCCACACAGGCAGCGTGGCTGCTGCGCGCTGCTGCCTGTCTGCCAACTATCTTCCTATAGAGTTTACCTTTTATTAAATTTGCTATAAACAATACAATGATGATTTTAACTGAAGATCGCTTGGGCTCACTTCAGAATCGAGGCAGTATCATTTGTGTGTGTGTGTGTGTCTGTGTGTGTGTGGTGGGGAGGGGAGGAACGAAGCCACTTGTAGCCTATGTGGTTTTCAGAGGGCAGGAGAACTGCAGCTGTGAGCTCAGCTCATCCTCTCGTCTCAAATCAAAACACAAATCACTGTAATATTTCTGGCAGGGGTGTAGTGGTAAATACAGAGGTGGGTAAGCTATCCAAGGTGAGTAGTTTACCCACCTTATTTTCCCTCATTGATTTATATAGGTGATCTGAAAATAGGTGAGTAAACTATCTGCCTCATTTCAAAAGGTAGGTAAACTGCGTTTACACCCCTGATTACTGGTAAGTGAAAGTTAGTATAAGTCAGTGCACATTCTTTTATGCATGGTGTGTGGGTTTCAGTGGCAATGTTTTCTTTCCAAACCGGCTGTTTGTGAAAGAACATGATTAGATGGCTAAACCTACAGTTTGTGTTTGTTAGTTACAATTATGCTGACAGGACACATAAATATGGCTAAAAAAGGTTAAAAGAAACCAAAAAAATTTCATTTAAAATTAGATATTCCTCTAAATATGGCTAAAAAAGGTTAAAAAAAAAAGCTCAAATTTTTTGAGCCACCTCCCCTCCTGCCGCCCTCGACCCTACCAACCTTGAGACCAAAACGACGCCCTTGCATGGCACTATGAGCTGCTTTGGGATAAAATAAAATAAAAGGAGTCATCAAAATGGTATACACTGTTTATGTAATGGTATATAAAAGAAGACATGTGGGCCGTCTGGGTAGTGTAGAGTTATTGTAAAAGCACTCGCCTATACCACCGCAGAGACCCGGGTTCAATTCCCAGCAGCGTTACTTCCGCCTTGGTCAGACGTTCCTACAGACACAATTGGCCATGTCTGCAGGTGAGAAACTGGTGGGTTATGAGTCATGGTTGCTGCACTAGTGCCTCCTCTGGTCGGTCGGGGCACTTGTTTGGGGGGAGCAGAACTGGGGGGAATAGCGTGATCCACCCTCGCACTACCCCCTGCCGGTGAAACGCCTCGCTGTCAGGTGAAAAGAAGCGGCTGGCAAGTGAACATTTATCGGAGGAAGCATGTGCTGGTCTACAACTCTCCTCAGATTGGCAGAGGGGGTTGAGCAATGACCGCGACAGCAGGGGGAATTGGCCAAGTACAATTGGGAGAAAAATTAAAAAAACTTTATCAAAAGAAATCAAATAAAAGAAGAGTGGCATAGCATGAGATGGAAATCAAACGTGTACAGTAGGAATTACATTTCAGGCTCATTAACAATAATCTCCAGGTATACGTCCCAGGCTGGAGGTCCCTTTCTCTTTCTGTGTGTTTTATTGTTAACTCTTCACAGTAAAATCCATAAGCATGTTTTTCCCATGGTAAGTCTTAATATAAAGCTGATCTGTCTCCATGCTGCCCCTTGCTGCCTGCAAACTGCACCTAACAGCATAGGCCCTATAACAGTAGGCCTATATATAACAGCATACGCCCTATAACAGTTGTGCAACAGTGGAGTTTATCTCCACTGACAGGTCTAATTAAAGTTTGTGGAGGAGTGCGGTGGGTGGGTGAGTCTGGGAGAGCCGCTGTCATACGTCTGCGTCTGTCTTCCCTGAGTCAGCAGAGGAGATGGCGGACACTCCCTCCCTCGCCCCACAGGAAGCTGCTGTGTCTGGGCCGTCTGATGGATGCCCCTGTCTGTAGCTGTGTCAGTTTCATGAGGTAATGAAAGTGCTTCTCCATCCCCACCACCTTGGATGTGCAGCACAAGCTGTGAATTTACCTTGGGTAGATAGCCTCAGAGGGGAGGAAAAAGTGCTGATCAGGAAGTTGCTTCAGTGGCACGACACCACAAATATTAGCATAAAAAACAACTAAGGTAACCAACAGGCCAATCTCCCAAAAACCTTGCTGTATTCCTTTTACAGGAATTCATATCAAGGACCCCTAATTCAGTCCACATTTAGGTCTCGGACCCCAACTTGATGAGAATTTGTCTCAGACCCAAATATACAGTATGCAAATATTTTTATTGTCAGATATGATTTTGTCCAGAATTCCATGACTACACTGAGAGATAACAGTGCTTCTTTGATCATCTTTTTTTCAAACACCGCGTAATTCCAATCTGGTTCAAGTTTGTATCACTGTTTGATCTTAACCCGCTTAAGACAATACAGACACTGCCATGTAAACTGCATTTTCTGATTACCTTAACTGGAATAAGGTCATAGACAGAGTGAGCAATAATCAAATGAAGACGTGGAGTATTCCGATCTTAGTCGCATTATTGAAGTGCGTTGTAGACACCTTAATGATTAAGGTGAGTTGCTTTAATAAAGCAACTCATGTAAACCCCTTAATTGAAATATTGTCTTATTTAAATTAAGGTCAATAGTCAGATTATTGCAGTCCATGGTCCATAGTCACTGTTAAGATGAATGTGGCTGCACACTCTTTTCATCAGCTTTCCCTCTTCAGTATGATAGGGGGGATTGCTATTCCCTTTGAGACCAATGAAGCATCTGCAGAACGGGCCACTGTGTGTCTGCATGTCTGTCTGCAGACCGGGTAACTGTGTGTCTGCATGTCTGTCTGCAGACTGGATCACTGTGTGTCTGCATGTCTGTCTGCAGACTGGTACACTGTGTGTCTGCATGTCTGTCTGCAGACCGGATCACTGTGTGTGTGTCTGCATGTCTGTCTGCAGACTGGAACACTGTGTGTCTGCATGTCTGTCTGCAGACCGGGTAACTGTGTGTCTGCATGTCTGTCTGCAGACCGGATCACTGTGTCTGCCTGTCTGTCTGCAGACCGGGTAACTGTGTGTCTGCCTGTCTGTCTGCAGACCGGGTAACTGTGTGTCACTCTGCATGTCTGTCTGCAGACTGGATCACTGTGTGTCTGCATGTCTGTCTGCAGACTGGATCACTGTGTGTCTGCATGTCTGTCTGCAGACTGGATCACTGTGTGTCTGCATGTCTGTCTGCAGACCGGGTAACTGTGTGTCTGCATGGCTGTCTGCAGACTGGATCACTGTGTGTCTGCATGTCTGTCTGCAGACCGGGTCACTGTGTGTCTGCATGTCTGTCTGCAGACTGGATCACTGTGTGTCTGCATGTCTGTCTGCAGACTGGATCACTGTGTGTCTGCATGTCTGTCTGCAGACTGGATCACTGTGTGTGTGTCTGCATGTCTGTCTGCAGACCGGGTCACTGTGTGTCTGCATGTCTGTCTGCAGACTGGATCACTGTGTGTCTGCATGTCTGTCTGCAGACCGGGTAACTGTGTGTCTGCATGTCTGTCTGCAGACTGGATCACTGTGTGTCTGCATGTCTGTCTGCAGACCGGGTCACTGTGTGTCTGCATGTCTGTCTGCAGACTGGATCACTGTGTCTGCATGTCTGTCTGCAGACCGGGTCACTGTGTGTCTGCCTGCGTCATGCAGCAACGTTCCACTTTCCCCCTCGCTCCCAACATGTGTGTACAGGACGAGCGTGGGTGACAGGGCATCTGCGTGTTGAAGAAGTGAGCACTCCCCTGCAGCGATGAGGTTTCTCCTACATTACCTCCTATGTATGAGTCAGGCCGCAGTCGGCTTTTAAAATGGCAGGGGAGGCTGAGCTGCGGCGAGCAAAAGGCCGAAACACAGCCAATCTAAATATTGATTTTTACTTTGGGATGAAACTGAACTCTCTGGGCGAAGAGCAGAGCCTGCCTTCCATATCGTCATCTTGGTGTTATTGACTGGTGGCTGTGGTGAGATGACTGACACTCTGGCAGAGGGAGAGTGCATACCAACTGTTCTTCACTCACATTGACATCCGTGTGCTGGGTTGCCAGGTAGAGGCTCTCGTCTGGTGTTTTTCTGTGAAACGCAGCAGGGAGAGGGCGAATATGAGTGGAAATATCACGCACACGTGCACACACACACACACACACGCACGCACACACACACACACACACACACACACACACGTGCCTGCACACACACACACACGACACGTGCACACACACACACACACACACACACACACACACACACACACGTGCACATACACCTTCCAGCTCACTGCTCCACGCTCATTTCCTTTGTGGCTTTATTTTCACCACTTAAACCTTATTTGTTTTGTCTCCCCTTTTTTGTCTGTTTATTTCAGTAGTCTGGTAAACCATCCGGATCACATGAACTCACATTCTGTTTGGTTCTACTGTTCCGTCTGGACTCCAAGCCATCCACACAGTCATTTCAGTAGGTGGAAGTACTTGCCTTGACAGACAACTCCTTCAGCCAATCCAATCCTTCAGCCAATCCAGTCCTTCAGCCAATCTGCGTCAGATCCAGCCGAATCCAAATCCACTCTGAAGAACGGCGAAAATGTATTTTGTTGTTAATTGGGTCTAGTTATTTTCCCTTAGTTTATAAATAGTTAATAAATTAATTATTAATAAATTAATAAATTGTTTTAACTTTTACTGGTGTGACTCCCCTGATGTTACAACCAGGATGTAACAATTGAGGGGAGTCATACACCAAAGTAAAAGTTAAAACAATAACTTATTAAAGAAAATGAAGGGGAAATATCTAAACAAGACAAACTACATTAAAAGAACAGAACAAAGGGTGCATAGAGAGCCGCAGTAACGAGTCCGGAAATCATCGATGCTAACAGCCCTGGTTCTTCACAGTTTTCGCCTATGGGAGTTTTGAATGGGTTTTTGCCGCGATGCTTCTAATAATCTCTCTGGGCAACGCAAGATTAATCAAACGCGAACCAGTGTTTAGTAATATCATCTTCACACACGAGGACCACTTTTATGAGTTTTGAAGCTTTTACTTGCCGTTAAAAGGACGGCTAGCTAGCAAACGGCTAAATGAGACTACACTTTTGAGTCGATGGGGATATATACGTCAATAACGTCACCACTTCAAAGGGCGAACACGGAAATTCTCTTTCCCTCACCTGGTTCAGCCCCGTTCAGCCCGGGGTAATCAGTGCACACATCAACAACAGTCCAGGTTGAGTGCTGACGTGACGTGGAAGCCTATGCGACAGTGTGTAGTTCTGGATTAGCTTAGCTCGAGCATTTTACTTCTAGGGCTCGCATTTACGCTTCAAAACTCATGAAAGTGGTCCTCATGTGTGAAGATTATCCGACGGAACTCTGGTTCGCGTTTGATTAATCTTGCGTTGCCCAGAGACCTTATTTGAAGCATCGCGGCAAAAACCCATTCAAAAATCCCATAGACAGAAACAGTGTAGAACCAGGAAGTTCGGGACTTCCGCATTCTGCCTACAAAAATACGTCATCCCTGCGGCTCTCTATTGGTGACTGAAACAGAGAGGCGGGACATAGCATGTGGAGGAGGCGGGACCTAGCATGTGTAGGAGGCGGGACATAGCATGTGGAGGAGTTTGATGTGACCGTTGGTAAGTGGGCGTGTCTGGGATTAAGCACTGGAGTTGACTGAGTGACTGAATGAATGTGAGGGCGATGCAGGCAGGCGAGTGATCTGTGCCGTGATCGGAGCAGCGTGAGACAGAAGTCCGCACTCCGCACCTCAAAATAATGTATTTTATCGGACAAATCTGAAACCTACTGGTCACGTTTCAATAGCAGCCCATGTACAAACACAATATAATGTAAATACAGCGCTGTGGAGTGGGTACTCGCTGGCTGGCTCAGACCCCAGGACAGAGGACCGGCCTGTCTACCCGGAGGCAGCCAGCCGTTTCCAAGCCAAGGAGTGCTGGCTGCCCGCCTTGAAGCATCCGACGAGCCAGAGTAAATAACGATATCCTGGAATGTTAACAAGCCAGTTACCCTTTGCATTTTACATTAAATTAAGACATTCCCGATCGTTTTATTTTGTATGTTACATACTTATTGGTCTGCCCATGTTGGCAGCCATGTTGCCTGCTCAGAATTTTCTCCTAGGTTTGAAGACCGATTGACAGCTGTCATGTCATGATATTATTGGTTGAAATGGGGTAGAAGCTGACGTCAGCACACTGCATTGTAGAATGTGATTGCCCCTCACACCAGGCTTCTGCAAGTCAGGGCCAGGAGAATGGGAGGGTCATCACAAAAGCTACAATCTTATCAGATGGGGGTCCCTGGGGCAAGATCTTCCCAAATGGGGGTCTGTGGTCTATTTGTGTCAGTTTAGGGGTCGTTGACATGAAAAAGTTTGAGCACTACTGGTATAAAGAATGAAGACTTTGGGAATCAACCCTTCAGCCGGAGGCAGAACTCGCCATCTTCGGCTGCTCGGAATCTTCTCTGGACTTCCCTACAGCTGTGCAACAGTCTCTGACACAGGGGACAACTGTTGCCAAGAACCACATCCTGAAGGAATGGAAGTCCCCCTCTTCACCCTCTTTTCAATTGTGGCTGACGGATATGACCTCTGTTATACAGATGGAGAGACTTAGGTTCCTGGGGACCAATAAGAAATGTTCAGCTATTTGGGACCCGTTTCTAGCCTACCTCGTTGAGGTTGGGGGCGACTCGCCCGGCTGGTTTCTCATGGACCCCTTGCGTGGGGTCCCAGGCACAATATCTCTTACAAGCATATAAGCACCTTATGTGACTGGTAGCATGACGTAATAATATATGTATGTTTTTTTCTTTTCTTTTCTTTTGTTTTCCTGTGTCTGAGCCTGTTTGTTTGTGTGTTGTTCAAAAAAGTTGAAAATAAAATATATAAAAAAAACAGACTTTGGGAATGAACATGTGCCTGTAGACTCCTCCAGCATCATGTGTGGATTTGCTGTAGTGTAGCCTATTGAACACTGCTGGGTGGCTATTGGTCTCCGCTACAGGGCCTTTAGCTCTCTCTCTACCTTTGTGACTGCTGACTTCAAGTATATTTGTAGACTGGCAGCTGGCTTCATCTTTTTTCCTTTCCTTTTTCCAGCAAGGCGTGCTGATATGAGCATTATTTCAGTCTTTCGCTCAGTTCAGTGTGACACCAGGGATAACACCGAAATATACTTCCTCACAATAGAACGTACACTGCAATATATATATATATATATATATCGATGAATTCCTAGATTGCCTGCGGCTCTGAGCCTCAGAAACCAAAGTGTTTTGACAGTAAATGAACTAGGAAGTTAAGGCGTTTTCAGTACTTCCAGCATGTTGTGTCAGTGAAATGCTGCAAGAAAGCTGGGTGGCGTTTCTCGCCGTCACACTCGTGCATCAGTGTGTGGAATCTCGCTAACGGTGGCGACATCTGGTCAAAATCTGGTCATGAGATAAAGGCTGACAAACACTCAACTCTCTCCGCATCCCATGAGTGCATGTGCAGTTTGACTTGCAGGTCTTTCCACTCATTGTGTCCTCGTTGGGTTTGTGTGTGTTTGTCTGTAATCCTCTCACCACAATTTTAACAACACTCATTATCAGTAATAAATGTCTTAACTGGCTTGGCAAGACGAGCCGGACAAAAGACACATTGTTCGTAGTGAGACGTGAGCTCACTTTAACAGGAAAATCTGTCTCCGGTGAACCGGTTTTCTGACACACAACACCTCTGAACATTAAGTGGGATGGTTGTGGAACGCAGAGTGCCATCGCTTTCCACAGGGGAAACACACTGCTGAAAGGGAGGTTGCCCGTTTGAATCCCTCCGTTTGAATTCCTCCCTTCCAGCAGCACATGTGAAAAACAGCATTCATCCTCGGTCAGCCATAAAATAGCCAGCTACAGAAACTCATCTGTCATCACCAGAACATCCAAGGACAAAGACGTCACAGTCCTGCCCACACTGTGTGATTGACAGCTGATTCCTGGGAAATGCAGTGCAGAAACACCACAGCAATGAACGGTTAACACCAAAGACGTTGGGGGGGGAAACTTGTGGATTACCATTTTAATCGTTTATATTCACAGTCTATCTGCTGACATCAACAGCCACCATCAGATGCCGTCTCCTTCTTGCAGTACAGCACCAACAGTCAAAGTACAAAAGGAAGAACAGTTAAGTATGGATGAAGTGTGAGTGGAAAAGACATGTGATGCTAGGATTTGGCCAAGTATCGTGGCAGGAACACTGCTGGTCTGTTCTCCATGTGCAGAGATAAAACCAGCACAGGACGACTATCTTCTCTTATCTGATATGGAGGATGTGTCCTTCTAATGTCTTGTCCGCTCTCTCTCTCTCATTATCTCTGGGTCCTCGGTGTGAGTCACAACTGAAGACCAAAACCTGTCCTCCCAATCTTGCAGTTGGAAAATTTATTTCACATCATGTAGATATGATAAGAGGTGGGAATAAATAAAAAGCAGTGGGCTACATTGTTTTAAAGTTGTGTCACCGTTTGTTATGAAGTCACACTACATTCAGTACTATGTGGTTTTTGATTTGACAGACATACACCTTATGTCTGTGTCACCTGTTGGGACAGCGAAGGGTAAAAAACGTCATTATTTTGTTGTTTACACCCAAAGCAGCTGATGACATTCTGGCTACTGAGAAAAGTTCTCACAGAGCGCGTCCGCCTTCTCAGAATCCACCGCCATGTCTGTCTGTTGACACACAACACAACCATGCAGGCGTCGCTGCTGCAGTACGTATTGTCTGCTGTACACCTCAGATGCACATTGTGACCTAAAAAACAGCTGAACCGCTATGGCAAACTGCACTGTAGATGTGTCATCCCCATGCAGGGAGATTTTGATAAGAGGTTTGACCGTTCCATCAACACCATGGGTAAACAACCTTTCTTGGCTGGTGAGCCCACTTTGACGTCACAAAAATCTAGAGACCCCAGACATTCACATTTTTTGCTAAAATGAATTTAATAGTTTGCAATACTATTTGTACTGCTATGTAATACTACTGCATTCTGAGATTAAAGTCAGAATTCTGACTTTAAAGTCAGAATTATTCTGTAACCTGACACTGCCAAATGGTTTTGTTTTCACACGCGTGAGATTTCGTGATCTCACACGAATCCAGCTGCCTTGCAAGATTAACTGCTCCACCCTCTGCCAATCTCAAGTCACGTGGGGGCTGGGTTTACCCAGGCTAGGAGACTAGCGCCATGCTTCCTCCGACACATGCACAGTTTCCAGCCGCTTCTTTTCACCTGACAGCGGGGAGCTTCACTGGCCGGACGTAGCACGTCGTGGGAGGATCACGCTATTCCAGCCAGTTCCCTTCCACCGCGAGCAGGCGCCCCGACCGACCAGAGGAGGCGCTAGTGCAGCGACCAGGACACATACCCTTAATCGTTAGGGTTGTGCTACAACCCAGGTTTTACGAGTGAGAACGAGAGCTCTCACTAGTGCCTACAACGCTGCGACGCAGCCCTATGGAAGACTGTCATTTTGCTCCAAAATTACTTATCATTAAAACCTGACCACCCACCCGTAGGTGGCGTGGTGCCCCCCTGGGGCTGACACGGATCCACGTGACTACGTCACGTCCTGTCAGCCCAGGGATACTCACTCTAATTTCTTCCAGCCAGCTGAGATCCGACGCACCCCGTGACGCATCGACGCAGCAAGGCTGGGTAGTGAGAGCTCTCGTTCTCACTCGTAAAACCTGGGTTGTAGCACAACCCTAACGTTTTACTTCGTTTCGAACTCAAGCTCTCACTAGTGCCTTAATTCAACCGACCTTGCTGCCGGGAGCACCCCACAGGGCGACCCGAAAGGCACCGGTGAACCACAGCCATATTGCAACGTTCATGCCTGACCGTCTGACATATTAGAGTGGCAACGATACTACTTTCTTGCCACCGACAGCACCGCGTGCGCGAATTGCGAACCGGACACGTCGAGACTGTAGTACCAAACAAAAGTGTCATGAGAGGACCATGAGGCCGCGGCACACATGTCCTCCCCTGAACACCGCGCAACAACGCAGAGGATGTCGCAACACCCCGCGTAGAATGCGCCTTAATACCCTCCGGAGGTATCTTACCCACGGCAGAGTATGCCAAAGCGATCGCCTCCACTATCCAGTGTGATAAGCGATCCTTGGAAAGGAGGCCACCCTGGGCCTTGTGCCAAAGCAGACCAACAACTGGTTTAGAGTGCGTAATGAACGCGTCCTGGCCACATAGGCCGAGAGCGCCCTTACTGGGCACAGCATGTGCAAGCGTCACTCCTCACCCGAACTGAACGGCGGGGGACAGAATGCTGATAAGTCTATGACCATAGACCTAAAGCTGACATTAATATTCTTAGGTTGGTAAGCCGGGTTAGGTCGCAACGTAACCCTGCGCCCAACATTCCCAAAACCACACAGGCCTGCTGCACCGAGAGGGCAATCAGGTCACCAACTCTCTTTCCTGATGACAAGGCCAGCAGCAGCGCGGTCTTTAAAGACAGAACCCTTAAATCGGCGGAGTCCAAGGGCTCAAACGGATGACCCGTCCAGCACCGTAACCAGGTCCGATTTGGGAAAAAACGCACCGCGACGGCGGGCGCAGTTTACGCACCCCCTTCATGAAGCGCAAGACCAAAGGGTACGCCCCCACGGGGCTCCCTTCAATTCCCATATGGCAAGCAGAAATCGCGGCTACGTACACCTTAAGCGACTGCGGGGAGCTGACCCGCGTCAAGCAGGCTCTGAAGGAAACAGAGAACTGGTCGCACACTGCAGTTCACTGGATCCACGCCCTTACTTGCTGCATAGTGCATCCCACATTATCAGGCAAGCCCTGGGCTAGCAACTGGTCCGGTTCAGGAGCCAGACCGCTAGCTTCCACCTGCCTGGGGAGGGGTGGAACACCTCCCCCTCCGCTTGGGATAGGAGATCGGCCCGTACCGGCAACGCCCAGGGCGGATCTTGCGCCAGGGAGACCAGGTCCGCAAACCATGTCTGCCTGGGCCAAAACAGACTAAAACGAGCCGGAGGCGCTGTTCCCTCACCCTGTCCAACACCTGACGGATCAGGGGGGTCGGGGGAAACGCATAGAGCCCCTCCCTCGGCCACGCGTGCGCTTTTAGCGCGTCATGACCTAACGGGGGCTGTCCTCCTGGATCGAGAACCACAGTGGGCAGTGTGTCGCGCGCCGCGATGCGAGAGATTGACGCAGGCGCGACCAAACCTGGCCCAAACCTGTTCCATCACCCGAGGGTGGAGGCACCACTCCGTATAACGGGGATTGCCTCGAGACAGCAGGCCGGTCGCAACTCCGCCGTCCCGGCAGATAGACCGCTGACACTGAAAGGAGACGGGGATACACCCACAGGTGAATCCCCGCTATGGTTCAGCGCCCCCGACCGCACACCGCCCTGTTTGTTCAGGTGGGCGATCGCTGCCCTATTGTCCGAGCGAATCAGCACATGGTGCCCATGTGTGAGCCGCTGGAAGTGTTACCTCCGCAGGCCGGGGGGACTGCGGAGGCAACGTTCTCTTTCGAGTCTGGCCGCACGCGGACTTGTCCGGCAGTGCGGTCCCCAAGAGAGCTCCCAACCAACAATGGGCCCACGGCGCCATTGATGGTGGGCTTGTCCTGAAGCAGAGCCCGGCGAATCGCCTTCAGCTCTAGCACGTTTATGTGGCGAAGCTCCTGAGCCTCCCACCGGCCGTTCGCCGAAAAATGCCCGCAAATCGCACCCCCTCCCCAGAGGGAGGCGTCTGTGCGAATCACCATCCTGAGCGGGACAGGGCCCCACCGAGTACCTCTCGAGAGGTAACCTGCCAGGCCTGACCTGTCAGAGGAACCCTGCGATGACGGTCCCCGGCCGAGTCCAGGCGAAGCCTGAGAACCATATTTGGACCACGAGAGCATGTGTAGCCTCCCTAGCGGGAGCACATGCAATGCTGAGGCCATCAGGCCCAACATCACTGTGCACTGATGCACTGACACCGAGGGCACAGACCTAACGTCCTTGGGTTGCTGTCCGAACCGTGCGAGCCTGTCGCTCTGGCGAAAGGCTCGCAGGAAGTCTAGCTCGAGCCCCAGGAAGGTCGCCGCCTGCGCTGGGACGAGGCAACTCTTCTGCCAGTTCACCAAAAACCCTAAGGTTTGCCGGTGATCGGTCACCACCTTGGTATGTACCGTGGCACGGACCCTCGAGTCGGCCGCTAAGAGAACGTCGTCGAGATATAGGAAGACGCGGATCCCCCTCGCACGGAGGGGAGCCAAGGCTGTCTCCATGCACACCGTGAGGGTTCGCGGGCTCAAAGACATGCCGAATGGCAAGACACAGAACTCGTAAGCCTTCCCCAGGAAGGAGAACCTCAGGGATTTCCTGTGTCTCCTGACCATGTGGACATGGAAGAACGCACCTTCCAGATCCCCGGAAGTAAGAAATCCCCCTGTCTCAACTTGTTGAACAGGCGGGGAAGAGAGCATTCGGAACGGGACTTCCTCAGCGTCTTGTTGAGACGCCGAAGGTCCAATTTTGGACGCATGAAGCCGTCCTTCTTGGGCACGATAAAGTATGTGGTAGAAAACCCAAGCGCACATCTGCCTTGGGAACCGAGTGAATCGCCCCTTTGGCGAGGAACGAATAACCTCCTTGTGGAGTATGTCCATGGCCTCCCCCTCCACGACCAGATCGGGGGTCCCGTCGAACGTGGGTGTGGGCCTGGCAAACTGTAGAGCGTATCCCCTCTGGAGGGTGCGCCGTAATGGGGACGGGGAACATAGATGCTCCCAGGCATCGAGCCTGTTGGACAGATGGTCTCTTGTGGCCAAAGGAGCGGAACCCGTCATGAGCATATTGCTGGGCACCGGGACCTTTTGATCCGGTGCCCTGATGGGGGGGCGGGACGTGAGAGGCTACGCCCCCCCGCCGCATGGACAGTTCCGTAGAAGCTGTGCATGCTGGGGGAGAACTTCTTACGCAAGCTCCGCCTACTGACGCGCTGTTGTATCGAAGTAACCCCCCCCTGCCGTGCGCCTTTCGCAGGCTGGGGGGACTGCGGAGGTAACGTTCTTTCTCGAGACCGGCCGCCCGTGGACTTGTCCGACAGTGCGGCCCCCAGGCGAGCTCCCGACCAGCAATGAGCCGTCGTGCCATTGATGGTGGGCTGTCCTAGGAGCCTCTAGCCGAGGCCAGGCCGTAGCCATGGACCAAGGCGAGCCTTGATGATGGGTATGAGACCCTGGGCGAGCTCCCGACCGAACTCGGGCCTTGGGCACCGAGGACGGTGGGTCTAAAGCTACAAGCCGCAGGCTGGAACTAAGCCCAGCCTTGGTGAGCCAACCGGTGGGCTTGACCTGGGCGCTGCCAACCGAGGCCAGGCCGTGGCCATGGACCAAGGTGCGCTGTGCCCCCTGCCAGGCTCCCTGCACTTGCAGGGGGCGCCCCAACAAGGGAGTGCGACCCATGGAGAGCTCCCAACCACCCCGGGCCTTGGGCACCAAGGGCGGTGGGCTTGTCCTTAGAGCTACAAGCCAAAGGCTGGCACTGAGCCCAGACCTTGGCGAGCTGTAAGCCCTGCTGGACGCGTAGCGCCAGCAAGGAGCGGTACGTCTATTGTAGCGGAGGTAGCTCGCGCCCAATGTACTTAGCACACAGATACTAACTGCACGGGTGCATGCCAGCTATCTGCAAAATACTATCGTTCTGTGCTAAACAGTACTAAATATTGCTATCTGCACGTATGCAAGGCAAGCTAGCTTTCACACTCCTTTGAGAGCGGACCTTGGTCCGCTCTCAAGAGCTTAGCTGCGGACAAGACCGAGGGTTCAAGGCGCCTGTGCAGCGTGCTCGTGCCCAAGGCAGAACACGCACTTAACGTGCCGATTCATACTCGGCCAAAGTAGTTTTACACACGGCCCATCCCCTCCCTGACTTTCCCTGCTCAGTAGCAAGAGGAAGCAGGAAGCTAATCACTAATAGCAAGCTCCCGCAGGGCGCACCCTATTAGCGGGAGTACTGCTTAAGCAAGCTAGCAGGCTAGCAAGAAGCACAGGCTAGACAGTAAGCAACCCGGAGGCTACCGAACGTGCGCGTGCAATGGTAACGTAAGCGGCAATAGCCCATCCCGAAGGGGAGGCACCAATACCCACAACCTGTTAACCCGAGAGAACAGGCGTGGAAGCCACTAGCTAAGCTAGCATAAGCACTGAGAGACAAGCGTGCGCCAACACAAGCCTGCGCACAAGCCGGTGCAGCGAGTCTCTACCCTGAGTAACACGGGGAAGCAAGCGTGACCGCAAGCAGAGGCCAGCGGCCCGCGAAGCTAGTCAATCTCAGAAGAAACTCCTCAGAGGGAGTTACAATCTAGTAGATGCTATTTGCACGAGGCAAGCAACACTTAGCAGACAAGCAAGCTGGCTAAGATGGCGTAAGTACTGAGAGAAGCGGCCCACACAACGTGCGGGGCGAGCTCACCTAGCTAGCGTAATCGCCCAGCTAATATCTCAGAGTGCCCCCTTCGGGGCCGACGCCAGTAAAAGCTACACTACATTTATGTAGGTCCCAGCAACGCCTGTGCGGCATGCTCCTGCCCTTAGGCATGCACACATTAAATTAATTGTGCCGGTCGTAACCGGCCAGCGTAGCCTCACAGCTAATACAGCACCTAGCTGTTCCCCCCTCTCTCTGCTAACAGGAATAACGGGGTTACCGTGCAAGCTAAAGCCTGCAACGGTAAGATAGCTGGAGTGCTACACAACACTAGATACTGGCTGCACGGGAGCAAGCTAGCTATCTAGCTAACTGAAGAGCATGGCGTCTAGCTACTACTCTCGCTTAACGCGCGCCCTACACAGAGGTAGCTGGCGCGAAGTACTTAGCACACAGACACTAACTGCACGTGTGCACGTTAGCTATCTGCCACAATAACCGGGTGCGTTACCCTGTCTGGGGACGCAGCCAGATAGCTGGAGTGCTACAAGGTAGTCCAAGCTAGCTGCACTGAGCAAACTAGCTAACTATCTAATGCGCACGCTCTAAAGCCGGCGCCTAAAGTACCTAGCACACGAAAGCTACCCGCACGGGTGCCAAAGCTAGCTATCTGTAACAACTGGGCTAATTAGCCTCTTTGTTCCTGTGCTACGTGGTACAAGCTATTTGAACGTATGCAACCTAGCCTTAACAGTTTTGAGCGCAGACCTAAGTCGGCCCTCAAACGATAACGCTGCCCCAGACGGGGGAGCGAAGCAAAGCTACACAGCGGCAGCAATAACCACTACACGGCGGTAGCAGCAGAACTACATACGGCGGTAGCAATAAACAGTTAACTAAGGAAGATACTCTTAGCTTTTAGATGACTTGTTCCGACGCCGCTGGTGAAGGGTACAGGATCGGGTTCCCGAAGCCTGCTTTATCCCGTCCACGCGAACCTCTTGAGGTGGGCAAATCAGACGGAACGAGCCTAGTATCTAAAGCTATGTAAGAGAGAGTAGAAAATCTGCTTTTTATCATCTTAAAAATATAGCAAGAATTAGGGGATACATGTCCAGACAGGATCTAGAAAAACTAATTCACGCCTTCATTTATAGTAGGTTAGACTACTGCAATAGCCTTTTTTCTGGTCTCTCCAAAAAATAACTTAGGCAACTTCAACTCATTCAGAATGCTGCTGCTAGAGTTCTAACGAAGACTAAGAAAGCTGATCATATCACTCCAGTTCTTAAGTCCTTACACTGGTTGCCAGTGTGTCAGAGAATAGATTTTAAAATACTGTTATTAGTCTATAAATCACTTAACACTTTGAGTGCCACGGCCCTTGGGCAAAAGGTTGCTGTACTGTGCCACATAGGCCGCAATGCATTTTAATATAGCCATATCATTTTTTGTGTTCCTCTTATATGGACAACCAATAGCCTCAATGAAACTTTGAACCCTTCTGTTTCATTTAAAAAAAAACTGTGTTTATAAACCTAAAGTACCTAGCACACGAAAGCTACCCGCACGGGTGCCAAAGCTAGCTATCTGTAACAACTGGGCTAATTAGCCTCTTTGTTCCTGTGCTACGTGGTACAAGCTATTTGAACGTATGCAACCTAGCCTTAACAGTTTTGAGCGCAGACCTAAGTCGGCCCTCAAACGATAACGCTGCCCCAGACGGGGGAGCGAAGCAAAGCTACACAGCGGCAGCAATAACCACTACACGGCGGTAGCAGCAGAACTACATACGGCGGTAGCAATAAACAGTTAACTAAGGAAGATACTCTTAGCTTTTAGATGACTTGTTCCGACGCCGCTGGTGAAGGGTACAGGATCGGGTTCCCGAAGCCTGCTTTATCCCGTCCACGCGAACCTCTTGAGGTGGGCAAATCAGACGGAACGAGCCTAGTATCTAAAGCTATGTAAGAGAGCTAAATCAGAGTTAACCGCAGAGCTTTCTAAAACACGTCTTCTCAGCGGGTGGAAGAAACGGAAAGTGAGTATCCCTGGGCTGACAGGACGTGACGTAGTCACGTGGATCCGTGTCAGCCCCAGGGGGGCACCACGCCACCTACGGGTGGGTGGTCAGGTTTTAATGATAAGTAATTTTGGAGCAAAATGACAGTCTTCCATAGGGCTGCGTCGCAGCGTTGTAGGCACTAGTGAGAGCTTGAGTTCGAAACGAAGTAAAACTGGCAGACACAGCCAATCGTGCCTGTATGGACGACCGACCAAGACGGAGGTAACACGGGGGTGCGAACCTGCGACCCTCGTGCTGGTAGGCAGGTAATCTACTGCTACACTACCCGGAGGCCCAGAATTCAAATACATTTTTCACATGTAGCCCTAGTCCTCTTCTGTAGTTTTAAAATGTGTGTGGTCTATTTTTATTTTACTTCAATTTTTTCAGGCGACCCCATTTGAATTTGTGGTTCCCAAGGTTGGGAATAGGCAGCACTTTATGCCAGAGTTAATTGCCGCCATTCTCCTCTTGAAAGCATCCGTTTGTTCAAAATTCAAGATTCAAGAAAGATTCAAGATTGTGAAATGCAGACTAATGTCATAAGAGTCAAGCAACATGACTAAACTCATATAAAACAATGTCATCTCATGTAAAACAAGATACCTGTTGAGGATTACAAAACGTGTGTGCGGTAATAAAGTTCAGAAGGCAGACAATCACAGATCCGACACAGTATCTCTTTTGCCACCTCCAAATCAAACACTGTCACAGCCTGCCTGAGTGACACAATATCCGACCCCACCTTGCCAACAAGACATCAGCAATCAATCCTGCATCAGCCCCACAATAGGCCAACGTTTTCCCTCTTCATCCTGTCAGGTCCTTCTGTCACTGCTGGAGGGGCGAACTAACCTGCCTTCCTGAAAGGGAAAGGGAGTTTTCCATTCGCTTTTCTCACGGCGGTCATATCCAAAAACACAGAGGATTAGTTTACGCACTTACAACTGCTGGAGCGTCTGGCAGATCAGCTGCGGCCATCAATCATTACTCAATTGTTGACAGTTGGTTCAATTGCCTGCAGAACAATGGCGAGCAGTGTGGCCGCCTGTGGAAATAGGTCACGTAGAGGAAGAGCTGCAGTTGGTGAAGATACAGAATAGCCTCCTTATGGGACAATAACAATATAAGATCTGCTGCAGGCCCCTATAGCTTTCAATGAGGCACTTGGCTGATGTTTACAGGGTTACAGGGGGGGAAAATCACTCACCCAAAACACTCACTGTGCAAATAATTATAGACACACACACACACACACACACACACACACACACACACACACACACACACACACACACACACACACACACACACACACACACACACACATATATATATATATGTAAGACCAGAATGCAATGCAGCCACAAGATATCAGGTTGAGGTTTGACTGAGCGTGATTCACTGTTTCTTGACTGGAAAAACTCTTTCTATGTTGGTTGTCGAAAGGTATTAGGGGAAAGGTAATGGAATCACTAATTGAAGTAGTATAGACCAAATCAGTGGGGATGTTTACATTTACTTCCGGTTACCCCTGGGGTCCACACATCATAATGGCGGTGAACGGCACAAACTGACGTGTTGAAGACAAAAACAGACAAAGAAGACAAAAATGGTTAGTTCATGTTGTGTTGTTGTTTAATATCATTCATAACAACACTTTCACTAACGTTAGTGGAGACCAGACTAGCTAATTTGGTGAGGTGATCGTGTTTGGCCCCAAAGAACAAAGGCTTAAAATCACTGTACGCCTTGAGTCTCTATCCCTGAAGCCATAAGGATCAAGTCAAAAATCTTGGAGTTATTATTGATTCCGATCTCAACTTTAACTCCCACATTAAGTCAATTAGAAAATCTGCTTTTTATCATCTTAAAAATATAGCAAGAATTAGGGGATACATGTCCAGACAGGATCTAGAAAAACTAATTCACGCCTTCATTTATAGTAGGTTAGACTACTGCAATAGCCTTTTTTCTGGTCTCTCCAAAAAATAACTTAGGCAACTTCAACTCATTCAGAATGCTGCTGCTAGAGTTCTAACGAAGACTAAGAAAGCTGATCATATCACTCCAGTTCTTAAGTCCTTACACTGGTTGCCAGTGTGTCAGAGAATAGATTTTAAAATACTGTTATTAGTCTATAAATCACTTAACACTTTGAGTGCCACGGCCCTTGGGCAAAAGGTTGCTGTACTGTGCCACATAGGCCGCAATGCATTTTAATATAGCCATATCATTTTTTGTGTTCCTCTTATATGGACAACCAATAGCCTCAATGAAACTTTGAACCCTTCTGTTTCATTTAAAAAAAAACTGTGTTTATAAACCGTTCCATTTTGGAAATACACCCCTCTGAAAAAGAGTGTTTTCGACCGAAAAGAGCATGCTGAAATTAGTTTCTGAGATAATCACATCTTTATGTTAGAAAGGCGACAGAATGAATTCTGCTTTGAGTTGAACAAACATCGAGCCTGCTGCTGCCTGGGTGTGTGTGTACTGTCAATGGTTGTATGCTGTTAGTGCCCTGCGTGCCCCACCCCCCTCCTCCTCCTCCTCCGTGGTGGGAGGAGTCGAGTGTCTCTGCTGCGGTTTGCTCTGAGTTTGATCTGCACTGAAAAGTCCGCTGCCTGCATCCCCCCGCTTTTTTACAGCGTGTCCTCGGCTCCCAGCTGAGAATAATGTAACTTTTCATAAAGACGCTGGTGTCGCCGTGTCGGCAACTAAATCATATGGATGGACTATCGCAGCGGACACGGATGGGGCTCAATTGTGGCAGCAGATGACTGCTGTGTTCACAGGCACAGCTAACGTTATGCTTCAAGCATATCAATGGCGATTTCCGTTTCCTCATGACTTCTTCTCTCTTTTCTCCTGGCCTTTGTCTAATCGGGAGGGCACTGTCGCCACCTAAGGGTTCTGTAAAATAGGTTAGACACATTCAATAGCTCCCATATTGTAAGAGGCGATGTAAGAGGCTTAGATCGACATCCCCCCGTCAAAATATGAATTTGGAGTTATTGACGCCATTTGGCGTCGCTGGCAGCCTACGGTAAATTTCTCCTGACGCCATTTGGCGTCGCTGGCACTCAATGTGTTAATGGCCTAGGCCCAAAATACATAGCTGAATTGCTCCCACGCTACGAACCGTCTAGAACTCTTAGGTCAACAGGGTCCAGCTTATTAACTGTCCCTAGGATCAAATCAAATCACGGGAAGGCTGCATTTACCCACTATGCTTCTGCTAGCTGGAACAAATTGCCTGAAGACCTCAGATCTGTCCCAACCTTACTTACTTTTAAAAATAGACTAAAGACTTTTATGTTTACCGTCGCTTTTAACTGCTGACAGCTACTATGCAAACCCAATGAGTCCTCTATAAGTTTTAGCTCTTTCTGCAACTGCTGCTGTGCCTGTTGCTTATTGCACTTTTTATACTCTTTTTTTTAAGTTTTGTTGTGATGCTTTTAAATGTCCATTTTATTTCTTCTTTTCGTTTATTTTCCTGTCTTAATGAAGTTGCTTAATGCACTTTTTATACTCTTTTTTTTTTTTTTTAAGTGTTGTTGTGACGCTTTTAAATGTCCATTTTACTCTCTTCTTTTCTTTTATTTTCCTGTCAACCATTTTATGTGAAGCACTTTGAATTGCCTCTGTGTATGAAATGTGCTATACAAATAAACTTGACTTGACTTGACTTGACTAATTTACCTGTTGGACCAGACCAGACCAGAGTAGACTTGAAGCTAAATTAAATTAACGTGGCTTCAGTAGCTCTGTCTGTAACGTTAGCTCTGTAGCTAACGTTAACGAGTCTGCAAAAAAACAGCGAGTTTGACAGTTGTAAACAAACGTTATTAGCTAGCTAACACTACATAAAACAAACACAGAAGAAAGGCTATACGTCGGACAAGCATGGTTACCAACCGTTTGAACATTTAAATTGAAAGTAGTCGGCTGAAAACAACGAGAGGGTTTGACAGCATTTATTTGACAACACGCAAATTTAAACCTGCCGCCTTCCCGAAGTGGTACACGGAAGTAATGTTGTTTACATGGTGATGTCACGGTGATTTGGTCTATAGACCTTATTCCATTGACGTCACTCACGTACGGGCACACCCACCGCCGCCATGTTCTCGACATAGCGCTGCAGCTCTCAAGTGACAGCCTATGTAAGAGCAGCGTTTATAGGAAGCTAGCCGCCGTTAGCGTTACCTGTATGGTTCCTGTTGTGTTCGGATGGTGACCTGCGTTAGGCATGGCTGTAGTAATGACAGCAATAAAGTCCCCGTGGTTTGTTTCTATCTCTACCGTCCACAGACGTGAAGGGAGCGAGACTGAGGATACGTCAGCACAGGAGAGGTGTGTGGATAGTTGGGAGAGACAGGTGAAACTTTCTGACAGCTCCTCACAGCAAAGTCTGTTCACCTCGTTTTTTCTTTTGTTTAGTATTACAGGCATTAACGGCAGCATACAAACAACAACTCTGGTTTTTTTATTGCTGTCATCACTATCATTATTTTGTAATGGAACAGAAATGACAATAAGGCCGTTACTATAGTTGTCAGCTGCAGGACGGTATGTCAACAATATGGCACCGTCCGGGGTTAGCGAATAAGGTCTATAGGCAAGGCAGGTTGAGGGAAAGTAATGTACACCAAAAAAGTAAATACAGTCACACTACAATGACTACATAGATCACCAAATAACTTCTGGAATGCTTTGAACACCACAAATTGATAATATGTAACAGTGTAAATGTCTGCGGATTGATTTTCTTCCCTGCAGCGCAAATATTGACAGCGGATGTGTCACTCCTGTTCGTATCGATGTGTCACTGCTGTTCGTCTCGATAATGACACTGTAAGAGAATCTGATGTGGATTTTTCCTCCCAGTGACACAGACCAGTATTCCCAGTTTTTCCACAACCCTTCTCCCCAAAACAAATGCAGGTTTCATGTGAAACTGAGAGGAAATGAAGGAGGACTGCCACTTTAAAATTAAAGATAATAACATCCGGCAACCATGACTTCATCTTCCTTAATGAAAAACAATATAGTGCCCCCAACTAAGCGATCTGCAAGCGGAGAAATGTAAATGTGGGATTTCTTTCTTTATGAGAATACTCCTGGGTCTCGTGAACATACTTTACCCCCACTGGACAGTTATTAATATGCTGCTGTTTGGTTGGATGAGAGGTCGCTGTCATTACGCTGATGAGGAACCCGCAGTAGGTTCGTTCATCTGGAATGTTTCCATTTTATTTCTGCCCATTTGGCTCAATTTCACCGGATCTCCTCAACTAAATACCTGCATTATGTTTTCATGGTAATTGCTTGTGACATTTTGAACTGAGGGACGGATGCTGTGATTGCATATTGCATCATTGGCATATACTGTATTGGCATTAGAGTCCCAGGGCAACTTTAACCAAAAAAAAAAACATACTGCAGATTTACATCCACATTTGACTGTTATATTGGACAGTCAATGTTTTATAGTGATTCAAGTTAAGAAAAATACCCTCTTCCTTTCACCTGAGCGTCTACTTTTTCCCTAACCTTGCGAGGCAACTGGATTCATGCGAGATCTTGACATCATGATCACACGACAAATCCATATTGCCAATCTGTTGGTTTGAATCTGAACCACCAGTGATTCACACCAATCAGCATGCAAGGGGCAGCTATCGCAGTGAGCCTGTGATAGATGTGAAAGACAGATGGTTCGTCCAATAATACCAGGTGTTTTTCAAAAGTGCCTGACCTTTGAAACGGTTTCCCGGGCCACTTGTTCACAGATGGTTATGTAAAAACAAACTCTCGTAACGGACAAGCCCGTCTTTTATTGTCACACGAACACCACAACACATGCATGCGGCCACAACACACTCATGCTGACGGTGGCCGGTGAAAAGTGTCCTCTGCATTTAACCCATCCAGGCATGTCCTTTCCTCCGAGGGGCAGGCCAGGAGCAGTGGTCGCTTTCTCGTACAGCGCCCGGGGACCAACTTCGGATGTTGTCGTCACTGGTCAGATGATGATGACGATCTGATCTTCTGCATGTTTTTAGTGGGGGGGTTATATACGGAGGAACCCCCTGGGGGGTACGGGGAGAACATGCAAACTCCACACCGAGAGAAAGGCCCTTACGACGAGATAACCCACCTGGGCAGTAGGCACTGAGGATATGTGGGGGAACACAACCACAGCGCCCCAGGCGAGAATCGAACTCAGGACCTTCTAACTGTGAGGCGACAGCGCTACCGACTGCGCCACCGTACCCCTGGCAGTGGCAGGTTAATTTCTCTCTTCTAGGCTTTCTACTTAATTTCATGATCATTCTACCATGGCAGGTCACTCTGACTCTTGCACTCCTTTCAGTTGGTTGCTTTCAAGTTTCAGTGATCCAGCAATTGAAGCTTATTTTACTGTTGCATCAGTTAAAAGCCATTTTTACGACTAGGTACTAAGAATCCTAGGGTGGAGACCGGAGATGATGCACCATGGCTCCAGTTTGGCTCCCAAAATCATGACAGACAGACAGACAGACAGACACCGCCCACCCACCAGCCACCACCCAACATTTCACTTTCAGCAAAAACAAAAAATAAAAGCATAAAAAAATTATAGAATTTTCGATCTTTTTTTCCTGCATTTTTTGTTTTGTTTTTGCTGAAAGTGAAATGTTTTATGGTCACTCACGATTCTCTGGAAGACTGGTTGGCTTGGTTCAATCGTTAAAACTCGTTATATAAGGATTTTTCGAAATGTCTATGCAGAAAATGAAATTCACTTCTGGGGCAAGAAATTTCACATGACTGTTGAGCTCTATAGGGATGTAGGCAGAACTGCGGTGGGGGCGAATGTTGTAAAAATGTCAAGTCCCTTCTAACCCTAACCCTTACCCCCCCCCCCCCTCCACACACACACACACACACACACACACACACACACACGCACGTACACACACACACACACACACACACACACACACACACAACGTGGGTGCGTCTGGTGCACCACAGCATGCCTCAGCTCATATAAAACAAATCTCTGGCTTTTATCTTCTTCCTGCTACTTTATCACATCACCTCATCTGTCACTCCTGTCTGAAGGGAACCTGCTAGGAGACAAAGGAGACGTTGTCCTAGAAATACCCGGCGACACAAGAGACTTCTCTTATTTAGGGAGCCTAAACCCGGTCCGAGACACAACATGAGCCAGGTTAGCCTAATGCACCGGCCGACTGACTACTCTAGGCTTGAGTGCAGGTTGAGGAGTTCATGAATGTGACCGTGCTTTGAACTTCTGTCAGCATCTGGAAAAACAGGCGCAGACAATAACCAGACTGCAGATTTTTGTTCTACGAATATTTCCAGGAGCCAGAGCTGCCCTGGAGGAAGAGATAATCTCATTGGAGTTAAACCTCAGTGAGCGGAGGCACTCTGAACAGTTGTTCAGAGTGCAAATTAGCTACCGTAAGTGACAAATTTGATGAGCTCATGGTTAAATTATAACAAAAGATATAAATGGCTATTACTACAACTTTTATTCATTCATGACTGGGATTAATATGTTGAAGGTCAGTAGCTAGCTAACTAGCTTACCTAGTAGATATCTATATTGTAGCGAAGGGCTGCGCTCTAAAAGTGGACTGATGGGGGCAGTGTAGCGACGGCTGCACTCTGGAAGTGGGACTTCCTGTTTGTCTTGTGGTGGTGGGTTTGCTCTGCTGTTGTTGAGTAAAAGAGCCGGTTGTAAAGCGCTGAGTTTTGTTGTTGTGCTTTAGTCAAATAAAGTGCGGTAAAAGAGAGAAGCCTAGCGTGTTGTGTTCCAACGCTACAGTGGTGTCAGAAGCGGGATAAACAAGAAAATAAAACCCACGTCAGTGTGGCTTCTCCAGGAAATAATTACGAGGAAAATCTACGAGATGTGGAAGAACAATTGCAGCGACTGGAGACAAGAATCACCCAGCAATCTAGCCGCAAGCGGGGGAAGAAAAACGAAGACAGTGAGTACGATTCCAGCACTCCCCGGAGGCGCTCGTTAGCCGCGGGAGCTAGCAAAGCCGGCGGTTTTGCTGTCGAAAGGCCGCCGCCAGGCGCCAGCCCTTTGTCGAGCGTCCTCGCGCCGCTACGGGCCGCCTCTACTATCATTCCTCTGCCGCCGGCCGCCACCGCCGTCGCCCAACCACCGCCAGCGGCAGCCACTGCTGTGCCTCTGCTGCCGGCAACCATGGCAGTCACCCCGCCGCCGGTGGCCGCCACTCGGTCACCCAGGACCACCTTCAAGCTGCCGCGTTATGGCGGTAGCACACCGTTAGAGCCATACCTGGCGCAAGTAAGACTGGCGGCGTTGAACAACAACTGGAGTGCCCAGGAAACTGCTGTTCACGTTGCACTAGCGCTAGAAGGTAACTTAGCGGTAGCAGGTGCTACTCGACCTAACGCCAACGGAGCAGCTGGACTACCAGACGTTAGCTGCGGCACTAGAACGGAGATTTGGTAAACAAGTTTCCACGGACAGCATGCGAGAGCAGATGAATCGCCGCCGTCGCCAGGAAGGGGAGACGTTGGGGAATTACGCAGCTGATGTGCGCCTATTCGCACACCGCGGTTACCCCACCTTCGATCCAGTGGCACGTGAGGAGTTAGCTTTAAGTGCCTTCATCCAGGGGGTCACCCCAGAGAGAGTGAGAGAGCACCTACGCATCATGGCACCGATGAATTTCAGTGCTGCACTGAAGGAGGCAGAAAGAGTGGAGGCGGTGATGGCACCACGCTATCAGCCAAGCCCTCGGGTGCGCCAAGCTGATGTCAGTGATGACGAAGGAGAAGGTGAGAGAAGGGCCGTCCGCCAAGCCCGTCCGTCCCCAGCTCAACCAGACCGCACACGACCGCCTTTCGGGGCCCGGACGCGCCGGTCCGACGGGCCATGCTACCGCTGTGGAGAAGCGGGGCACATAGCTCGTTACTGCCCTGCTCCTACACCGCAACACCCTAGCGCTCCACCGCAGGAAAACTAGGGTGGGGTGGCAACGTGGGGAGATTGCCACCCAACCTGACAAACTTTTCCCTTATTGAGAGACATCAGATTGGCAGAGTGGGCTGCGCACAAGGCCTCTACCTCCTCTGCTCCATCGGAGGCCGTTCCTGCTGGGCTCTTGTGGACACCGGGTCCACCATCTCCATTGTGCGCCCTGGGCTTCTCCCAGGGGCAGGGTGGACACCCACTGCCAGTAAGATCAGGACTGTGACGGGGGAACTTGCTGATATGCAGGGGAAGAGAGTACTGCCAGTAAAGGCAGGGAACACCACCACCACCCAAGAGTTCTGGTTGGCCGACATTCAGGATCCCTGTATCATCGGACTGGACCTACTGACTCGCTGGGGAGCCCTGGTAGATGTGTCAAGGAACGTCGTCCACCTCGGCACAGAGACCCTGGCCCTCCAGCGCCGTCGAGGGAAGAAGGTAGGGCGCATCCATGCCACGGCGCAGCCAGCCGCCATGGGGTCCGCCACGTCGCCACCAGCCGCCAGGGGGTCCGCCACGCCGCAGCCAGCCACCATGGGGTCCGCCACGCAGCAGCCAGCCGCCATGGGGTCCGCCACCAGCCGCCAGGGGGTCCGCCACGCCGCAGCCAGCCGCCATGGGGTCCGCCACGCAGCAGCCAGCCGCCATGGGGTCCGCCACGCAGCAGCCAGCCGCCATGGGGTCCGCCACGTCGCCACCAGCCGCCAGGGGGTCCGCCACGCCGCAGCCAGCCGCCAGGGGGTCCGCCACGCCGCAGCCAGCCGCCATGGGGTCCGCCACTCAGCAGCCAGCCGCCAGGGGGTCCGCCACGCAGCAGCCAGCCGCCATGGGGTCCGCCACGTCGCCACCAGCCGCCAGGGGGTCCGCCACGCAGCAGCCAGCCGCCATGGGGTCCGCCACGTCGCCACCAACCGCCAGGGGGTCCGCCACGTCTCAGCCAACCGCCATGGGGTCCGCCACGTCGCCACCAGCCGCCAGGGGGTCCGCCACGCCGCAGCCAGCCGCCATGGGGTCCGCCACGCAGCAGCCAGCCGCCATGGGGTCCGCCACGTCTCAGCCAGCCGCCATGGGGTCCGCCACGTCGCCACCAGCCGCCAAGGGGTCCGCCACGCCGCAGCCAGCCGCCATGGGGTCCGCCACACAGCAGCCAGCCGCCAGGGGGTCCGCCACACAGCAGCCAGCCGCCAGGGGGTCCGCCACGCAGCAGCCAGCCGCCATGGGGTCCGCCACGTCGCCACCAGCCGCCAGGGGGTCCGCCACGCCGCAGCCAGCCACCATGGGGTCCGCCACGCAGCAGCCAGCCGCCATGGGGTCCGCCACGTCTCAGCCAGCCACCATGGGGTCCGCCACGTCGCCACCAGCCGCCAAGGGGTCCGCCACGCCGCAGCCAGCCGCCATGGGGTCCGCCACACAGCAGCCAGCCGCCAGGGGGTCCGCCACGCAGCAGCCAGCCGCCATGGGGTCCGCCACGTCGCCACCAGCCGCCAGGGGGTCCGTCACGCTGCAGCCAGCCTCCGTGTTGACACCATCAACAGACACGGTCATCGCTATCCAGAACCTGTACCAGCGGAGCATTGAAGGGCTGGAGGCCCAGCAGAGCCAACAGTTGGGAGAGCTGCTCCAGCAGTTCACAGACATTTTCGCTGCACGTAATGATGAGTGTGTACGGACCAACCTGGTACAACACACTATCGACACCGGCACAGCCAGGCCCATTCGGCTGCGACCCTACCGCTTGGCACTTGCCAAGCGCCAATCGGCCGAGCAAATGGTTTCAGAGATGGCTGCAGCGGGGGTGATCGAGCCGTCTAACAGCCCCTGGGCTGCTCCTGCCATTCTTGTGAAAAAGAAAGACGGCACTTGGAGGTTCTGTGTGGATTATCGCCAACTTAACGAGATCACATGCAAAGACTCCTATCCCATGCCACGCATCGACGACGCCCTAGATCACATCGCGGGTTCACAGTGGTTCAGCTCACTTGACCTACGGAGCGGTTACTGGCAAGTGGAGCTGGCGTCAGAGGCCAGGCCAAAGACAGCCTTTACCATCGGCCAAGGACTCTGGCAGTTCCGTGTAATGCCCTTCGGCCTCTGCAACGCCCCCGCCACATTCGAGCGATTGATGGACAGGGTGCTGGCCCACATTCCCCGAAACCAGTGCGTGGTTTACCTAGACGACCTGTTGGTACACGCCACTGACTTTGAGCTGGCTTTGGAGAATCTCAGCCAAGTCTTCCAAGCCATCCGGGGGGCGGGCCTGCGCCTACACCCAAAGAAATGCCACCTGCTCCGGCGTGCGACAAAGTTCTTGGGCCACGTAGTGAGCGCAGAGGGCGTGTCGACCGACCCCGACAAGGTGGAGACGGTCAGGAGTTGGCCAGTTCCCCGGAATGTCAGCGAGGTGCGCAGTTTTGTAGGGCTCGCTTCCTACTACCGACGTTTTGTCCAAGACTTTGCCTCCATCGCCAGCCCCCTACATCGTCTCACTGACAAAGGACGGGAGTTCATTTGGAACGACAACTGTGCAGCCGCCTTTGCCCGACTCCGCGTCGCGTTGACGTCCACGCCCATCCTGGCCCTTCCAGAACCTGGACGCCGGTTCATAGTAGACACGGACGCCAGCAACGTGGGAGTGGGGGCAGTCCTGTCGCAGGAGGGGCCCGAGGGAGAGAGAGTGGTGGCCTATTACAGTCATGCCTTAAACCGCTCCGAACGCAATTACTGCATAACACGAAGAGAACTCCTGGCGGTGGTTAAGGCTTTCCGTCACTTTCGCCCCTACCTCTATGGCCAGTCCTTCCTCCTGCGAACAGACCATGCTTCCCTGACTTGGCTGCTCAGCTTTAAGGAGCCAGAGGACCAGGTGGCCAGATGGATAGAGAAGCTTCAGAATTACGACTTCGAGATACAGCACCGCGCGGGGAACCTCCACAACAACGCAGATGCCCTCTCCCGACGTCCTTGCAAGGATTGCAAATATTGCCGGCGCCAAGAGGAGCGAGATGGGTGGAGTCACCATGTGGCCGCCACAGGAGACATTGAGCCGGGGGAGGATTGTTTGGTGGCAGTGGAAGAGCAGGAGTGGCAGGCAGCGCAGGAGAGTGATTCCACTCTGGCCAGGGTGGGAGAGTTGGTTGACGTGGGAACACGCCCCCCCTGGCAAGCTGTGTCCGCCTTGCCGGCGGAAGACAAGGCCTACTTTTCACAGTGGGCCACCTTGGCTCGGCATAACGGACTGCTGTATCGGGTCTGGCGGGCTCCGGGCCGGGTGAGAGACATGTGGCAGTTGCTGGTGCCTAAGGAGTAGCGCCAACGGGTACTGCAGGCTGTCCACGGTGCGGTGGGGGCAGGTCATTACGGGTTGGCAAAGACCCTAAACAAGCTGCGCCAGCGCTTCTACTGGGCCGGATGTCGAAAAGACACTGAACTGTTTGTGCACTGCTGTGACGCCTGCACTGCCAAGAAGGGGCCGACCGGGCGTTCCCATGCCCCTCTACAGCAGTATCAGGTGGGGGCACCTATGGAGCGGGTCGGTGTGGACATTCTCGGGCCATTCCCCACCACAGACGGCGGGAACCGCTACGTCCTCGTCGCCATGGATTATTTCACTAAATGGCCGGAGGCGTATGCGGTTCCCGACCAGAGCGCTGTTACCACCGCGGAACGGCTGGTGTGCGAGATGTTCTGTCGATTTGGTGCGCCTGAAGAACTGCACAGCGACCAGGAGCGGAACTTTGAGGCACAGGTGTTCGCTGAGGTGTGCCGGCTTATGGGGGTGAAGAAGACTAGAACCACACCTCTCCACCCCCAGAGTGACGGATTAGTTGAGCGTTTCAACCGGACCCTCGCTACCCAACTGGCCATTGTCACCTCGCGGCACCAAAAACATTGGGACTGCCACCTACCCCTGGTCTTGTGGGCGTACCGATCGGCTGTACAGGAAAGTACGGGTTGCACACCGGCCGCTCTCATGTTTGGGAGAGAGCTGCGGACCCCTGTGGACTTAGCTTTCGGCACCCCCCCCCCCCGAGACTGACCTTCCCAGGGTACCTGGGTTTGAGTACCTGCGGGACATTCGACACCGCTTGGCCGAGGCGCACGAGTTTGCCCGGCAACACCAAGAACAGGCAGGGGCAAAGCAAAAGCGAGCCTATGACACACGCCAGCAGGGCCGCCCCTTTGCGTCTGGAGAAAAGGTGTGGGTCTACAATCCCACCCGGAAGAAAGGGGTCTCACCCAAACTCACCAGCCAGTGGGTGGGGCCCTGTGATGTGTTGGAGCAGCTGTCGGACGTTGTGTACCGGGTCAAGCTGTGCGTCAGGGGGCGGGTGGTGGTCTTGCACCGGGACCGCTTGGCACCTTACCGCCCCTTGGCTGAGGGAGCTGCAGAACTATCCAGCTCACCCGGTTCGGCTCCTTCCACACCCACAAGCCTGCCAAATCAAACAGACACTGGGGAACAGAGACTGGGGGGACCACGGGTACGTAGAGGGCGGGGAAGGCTTCCCCCTCGCTATGACGACTTTGTTGTCGGCTGAGGACAGGCGACATACTGGTGGGGGCAGTGTAGCGAAGGGCTGCGCTCTAAAAGTGGACTGATGGGGGCAGTGTAGCGACGGCTGCACTCTGGAAGTGGGACTTCCTGTTTGTCTTGTGGTGGTGGGTTTGCTCTGCTGTTGTTGAGTAAAAGAGCCGGTTGTAAAGCGCTGAGTTTTGTTGTTGTGCTTTAGTCAAATAAAGTGCGGTAAAAGAGAGAAGCCTAGCGTGTTGTGTTCCAACGCTACAATATATAGGCTAATATGATTAGTTTGAACTTAAAAGGTCAGCTGGGCTAACTAGCTAACCTAGATACCTTGCAACTATCATGGATAGATTGAATTGTTTGATAGCAGCAGAGCAATCTGGGCAGTCTATCAGTCAGTCTTATTGGTATAAGACTCTGGGACACTGGGACAGACGGACGATGTTTCTGGGTTTCAGGTGTAGGCTACAGCGGACGTCCATGTCGAGACTTCTGCTTGACGCGAGAATGGAGTTGGAGTTGATTGATTGATACCTTTTGTAGTAACGTCGAGGCGATATTTGGGTTAATCTATATATAACTGCATATGAGATGTCATCGGTAAACAGGAACGGAAACAGAAGTCTTGGCGCAGATGTCCGCTCGACATCATTCGGAAACCCCGAAATATTGTCTTTACTTTTACTTTTTTTACTTTATTGTCATTTAGCAGACGCTTTTATCCAAAGTGACGTACAACAGATTAAAATACATCACACAATTAAACATAGCAGAATAATGGAAATAGATTAAAACAGACAATATGTGATCATGATAAAAAATATGCATAGATAAAAGTGATCAAGAGTGCAGATTATTACAGTGTATGAACAGCAGAGGGAGAGATAGGAAAATGGATGGTGAATAGATGAGTTTTTAGTTTTCTTTTAAATATGGGCAAAGATGTGATTGTCTGTCCCAGAGTCTTTCTTAGTCGTCAGGTCAGACTGATAGACGAGCGCTAGGCTTCATAACATTAGCTTCCTTCTCTCTTACCTCTTGTCTTCAGTCTGTTATCGGAAAAAACTCAATGGACACTCAACCAGATGTTTGTTTAGCTAAAACTCCAATCACTCACACTCTCTCTCTCAATTCAATTCAATTCAATTCAAAAGGGCTTTATTGGCATGATAAGGTGCATCTTACATTGCCAAAGCATACATATAGCAACACTTAGTAATTACAAAAAACAAAAACAGAAAAACAAAAAGACATTTTCTTACCCAGTAACATAAATCACAAAATCGGAAGATATTCAAAAAGGAAGAGACATTTCTTAATGGAATGTGATAATATAGAAGAGTATCGTGGAGCAAAATCTATTCAGAATAACAACAAAACAGTAATAAATTGGCAATTAGACCGGGTGGTAGTGCAAATAGTGAGCATTTACATTCTCTCTCTCTCTCTCTCTCTCTCTCTCTCTCTCTCTCTCTCTCTCTCAAGCCTGCTGCTGCTTTTTATTCTGCCTTTATTCTGAGCTGGGCTTTTGTTTTATTCTGAGCATGGGCTTTTGTTTTTGCCAGATTTATTATTGGAGTACTTTGTGCAGTGCTGTCAGAGTCGCCAGTCGCTCGACGGGTCATACAGTCTCTCTCCAGACCATGGTATTAACATCTGTGTGTGTGTGTGTGTGTGTGTGTGTGTGTGTGTGTGTGTGTGTGTGCGTGTGCGTGCGTGTGTGTGTGTGTGTCTGTCTGTCTGTCTGTCTGTCTGTCTGTCTGTCTCTCTCTGTTTATCACTGTAGGCAAGAGGTGTGTCTGTTGGCAATGGGGCGACTCCTGTGCTGGCAGAGAGGGTCGTCTCACGCAGAGGTGTTGCTGAGTGTAAAATGAAGTGTGCACTGTTGGAACAAGGGAGTGAAGGTGTGAGTAATCCACTAGCAGGGTGAGTAATGGGTTGAATAACATTGCGTGTTCCCCGGGGTCGTGGATAAGATCCAGGTGGTGGAGAGGAGGCTCACACGCAACAGATCAGCAGAGAGAGTCAGACCGCTGCAATCAGCTGTGGGGTGGGTTAGGGTTAGGGTAAGGTTAGCGGCCTCAGTGACGTCCAGGGTGGCTAAATCCCAAAACTGCAGAATGGTGTTAAGGCATGTTCCTCATGCTCCTCATGTTCCTCATGCTCGAAAAGCCCACCGTAATCAAATGAACTGAGGATCAAGTGCAGTCTGGACTAATGCTCATAGGCAGCCATTTCTTCATGTGTTCATAACTGCTATGAAGTTAACTGGTATGAAGCTAATATGGAATTTACAGCAAAAAGTACAGACAAGTCCATTATGCTATACTGTAGCTAAAGTTAGGGTTTGTTTTGACCTGTCCACCGCCAACCTGGCATGACAGATCACTGTAAAAGCTCTGACCTTAAAGTTATCTTGAATGATGTAGTAGTATCTGCTAAAGCCTTAGTCTCTTAGAACAGACGAGTTGGCTTCCGCAATTTTCAAATGCTTCCGCCATACCGTCTGTACTTCGTGGGGGAGAATCATGCACCAACCGGAATGGGAAGCAGAAAGGCGGGTCTTCCGCTCATTAGTCCAATCAGAATTTTTTTAAGGCGGGTCTTCCGCTCATTAGTCCAATCAGAATTTTTTTCTGTGGACACACGTGTCGTGATTGGTCGGATTTTGTCGAACTTCCTTCCAGTCTGAAGGTTTTTTTCCCAAATTCCTTGTGCATGTTCTGGGGGTGTAACGTACAGACTGTGTATAGCTGCATTCGCCGGATGTAGATGAGACAGTCTGTTTTAAGAGACTACTAAAGCCTCAGTCAAGTACCTAGGGTGTATTCTGGAAGGTAGCTTGGATGGTAAGAAAATGGCCAACAAAGTAATGAGTAGAATCACAGCTTTGACCAAAATTGTAGCTAGAACCTTCAACATTTCTCGATAGAGATTCAATTTTAGTCTTAGCCAACTCGTTCATTTTACTTTGACTTTGCTTGCACTTCCTGGTTTGAGAGTTTAACTAAACTTCTCAATGGCAGGCTTCAGACGGCTCAAAATAAATTGATGAGGGTAATCCTTAATCTGAGCCCCGATCACATATTGGCAGGAGGTTAACCAAAGCATGGCTGATTAATAAGGTTCCTACGTAGCTTTCCCCTATGCTCATCTTTTTCTTTAATTCGAATTGTGTTTCTGAGTAGTTTGCTGAGGTCGCTTTCACATACATGTATAAGCTGTTTGGTCCGATTTCACCGCGCCAGAGTTCGTTTCCTCGGATAGTGCGCTCGTTTGGGGTGTGAAAGCGCAAACGAACTCTTGCGGAACAAACAAGCAAACTCTGGTCCGCTTGAAAACGTGGGTCTCGGTTTGTTTGCAAGTGAACTCTAGCGCGGTTCATTTGTGGTGTGAAAGCAAACCGAACCAAGCACAAGAGCAAATATAGGAAAGGCAGTGCATCATGAGTAGAAGGCGGTAGAAGGAAGCAAAACACTGCGGCGCGCACACGGGTCGGTGCGCCTCCATCATCTCGTCTCATCTGCAGAATGATGTCGGACCCAACAGCTCACTGCCTCGTCATCTGCTGCTCATATTGGGCGCATTCTTGTAAAATATTTATTTGATAGCAACACCAAAGTAAATTCGCGGATTCACTTGTGTTGTTCAGTCAGCCCTCAGCAGGCAAGGCGGCAGAAGAGAAGAGAGTTCCCCTCTATATTCTGTCCAATAGACGAGTGACCGTTTCGACCACATGACATTGTTCAGAAAGTTTAGTGCGCATGGAAGATTGCATGTGTGAAAGCGAACCGGACCAAATGAAAAATGAAACAATGTTGCAACTTCACCCCCCCGAATCGCACCGAGTCCACCAGCTTATATGTGAAAGCGACCTTAAAGTCGAGCTGAACCCAAAAATTACTTTTCTTTTCTTTTAGTTCAAATACCTGGGTATGCAGTGCACCTATTTAACTCATAGAGTGCCAATGACGACAATCGTCGTCAATTCGGATACTAACGTAGAGTGCCAATGACGACGATTGTCGTCAATTGCGTTTTTTGACGGTGGGACGTGGATCAATGCCTAATACATCTCCTGTAAAATTTTGGGGCATGTTGAATGTGTATAATCTATTTTACCGACCCATTAGGTGGCGACAGTGCTCTCCAGATTAGAGAAAGTTGAGTAAAAACAGCAGAAAAAGCCGTGATGAAACCATTCTCATGAGAATGGTTTGGCTTTTCGCTGTCGCGCTGGGAGCCGGCGCACAACGGTGGGGGGCTCCGAAAATAGACTCTGGGTGCAGCACACTTTGAAACGCGCAGCAGAAAGCCCAGAATCGGACGCAGCTTCATCCCAGCTCACAACCGAAACCCCAGAAACGAGCAAGCCCGATCCAGACTCCCCCGACGAGCGGCCGCCATCCGAACGTGGATCCGCAAGCAGCAGAGACTCGCCTGACAAGCAGCAGAGCCACCAGAGACACACCCACGGAGGAGGAGTTTGCAGTAGAGGGGGGTGGGGGTGCTGTTATATTGAAGGAAATTACTGTTCAGATGTTTCAGGTCAGAAAATATTAGCTTCAGAGTCAGTGATTTGCTTGAAATGCACTGAAAACGCTCTGAAACTCTGGCACTGGGAGCGTCCGTTCTCCAAAAGTGGCTGGCACTCAATGAGTTAATAATGTATGCAAAAAATAATCACAAAAATCGAATTTCTTTCGTTTTTCACACTTTTTCACATCAAAAGTTCATTTTTCAAGATTTCATTGATAACAGTAATCTACAGTTTGCTGACGTCACCTAGTACTATCAAATTTCTACCCCATTTCAATCACGACATGGCAGCTGTCAATCAAATCTTCATTTCAGGATAATTTTCTCTTGCAAATGAAGTAGAAAATGGCACCTAGTGCCTGTCATCTGGCAGAATTCCTATCCCATGAACTAACTACTAACTTGGCCAATTGTATGAAACATGAACAAAAAACCAAAACGATAATGTCTAAGAATGCAAAGAAATGTAACTGGCTCGTTAAAACGCGCATTCCAGGAATATCGTATTTACAGAAATAGCGATAAAGGCACGCGCTTGAGAGCGTGGTTGTCAGGGGTCGCCCCTCGGAGATTCCAGGCGGGGGGCAGCACCCATGCATCGGATTGTCCGCTCGCTCCGCACGAAGCAGGTGGCTGCCTGGTACTCCGTGGATCCCACTCGCGTAGCATGACGGGGTCCACCCGCTATGCCGACCACCCGCTATGCCGACCACCCGCAATGCCGACCTTAGGTTTAGGCGTGGGGGTGGGAGAGGTTAGGTTTTGGGTTAGGGTCTGGGGGAGGTTAGGTTTAGGCATGGCATGGGGGGAGGTTAGGTTTGGCGTGGGGGCTGGGAGAGGTTAGGTTTTGGGTTAGGGTCTGGGGGAGGTTAGGTTTAGGCATGGGGGGAGGTTAGGTTTGGCGTGGGGGCTGGGAGAGGTTAGCTCCACCGACACGCTGCACGCCGCCTCGCTCAGCTGGTTCTGCTTGTGGGCTATCGGCATTGCGACCTGTCGGCACATAGACGCGGCACCAGCATGACAACACGTTGAATCCCACTCGATTTGGGGTTGGAACACGCCATGATTGGCCAATGCCAAAGCCAGTCCCCAGAATTGTCAAATCAAATCATCGACACCCGGCATTGTGCGGCTTGTGGTCCGCCTCTCAACCCTGTCATCTCAGACAAGATTTGTTTGAGTCTCCGACGCTCGCGCATTTGCATTCGCCTCCGGTTCACTCCGACTTTAATCTAACTTTGTAATGGTTCTAGGACTTGCGTTGATTGTGCCTCTTGTTTCTTTTACACTTGATTGATCTGTAATGTTTTTATGATGTATGTCTGTGTATGTCCTGTTTTTATAAGACCAGGGACCATGTTGGAAATAAGTGTTCACACTTTCACATGTTTTATCCCTTGGATTGTGTTGTCTTTTATAATCCACAATGAATCAAATCAAAGCAGAAATAGAAGTGTCTACTTCCAAGGTGCATGGAGAATGTCAAAAAGTCTAAAGAGACCAAAACTCCAGCCACACATGTCGTATATAGAACATTTTTATTTGATACTGTGGGTTCACACCGGGGTGAGAAAAAAGAGAAGAAGCTTCAGTTGCCCATTTTCTCGCGTGAATTATTCGCTTGAGTTGAAATTTTTCAACTTGAGCGAACGATGGATGAGGCGAAAACCGTGTCATTCACGCTATGAAAATCGATCCGCGCAACCCGGGGTGAAATCACATCTACTCTCGCGTTTGATTTGTATGTAATCTCTCTCGTCACGTGAATTTGTGAAAATCACCCCGGTGTAAGGTGACCAGATTTCTCAAATGAAAATCGGGGACATTTCCAGTCCGGCAATCAATATATCATGAAAATATCCAATGTTATTACCTATGAAATAATAAAGGGGGATGATTCCGGTTTCATTTATTTTGTCCATGGCTGTTGTACTGTAATAAACAGTACAACAGCCACACACACATACACACACACACACACACACACACACACACACACACACACACACACACACACACACACACACACACACACACACACACACACTCACACACACACACACACACACGTCATTCACTGTGCCCCTTTACAAAAATGTCAATGTGTTCTCCAGCATCATTAGGCCTGGCCTTCCGAACCTATAGCGCCGAATGTTTTATGAATAGCCTCAGATCTCAAAAAGTATTTTCGGTGGAGTCCTAAGTGCTTTTTCAATGTTTTCCTGGAAGAGCAGGAAGCAGCAAAACATGTAAACACTTGTTGGATGCCTGGATGAAAACATAGACACACATGTGATGCTTATTATGCTTTTAACCCGCCCGTAAGCCTCCCGCAACCTTTCTGCTTGAGTGGTTGGCCAGTGGACACGTCTGTAAACGGGAGACTCGTGGGTACTCATAGAATCCATTCTCATTCAGATATATTGAGGTGAGAGGTCAAGGGTCCCCATTGAAATTGACCATATATGCCGGTTTTTCAAAATGTTTTATTTAGCCCCCTTCCTTCCCGACAAGGTAGCATGGCATTGTTGGTCCCAATGGATGCTGTCGGTCTTATAGTTTCATAGCCTATAAGTATCTTCACTCGAGATTTAAGAATGAGCCTGCTAGAGCTAGAGTCATATCGGCTGCAGACGCCAGTAGAAAATCGGGGACATTTTCAGGGACAGCTCCAGCCGGGGACAGGTCACCAAAAACAGGGACTGTCCCCGAAAATCGGAGACGTCTGGTCACCTTACCCCGGTGTGAACGCACAGTTATGGCTAATTTCCACCACATTTTACAGCCCTGCACAGCTCGTCACCACTCGGCTCTACTCGTTTCAACCCGATGGATGTTTTGCTTCCACCGCTGCTCGATCTGCCCCCGCCCACAACTGGTCGTCATAGCGACCGCATATCTGCCCTCCGCCCATAGTCGAAGTAGGCTATAACACATACATGGGCAACATACGGCCCGCGGGCCGTATGCGGCCCGCGGGCGCCCCCTGTGTGGCCCGCGATGGAATTGAAAAAAAAAAAAAAAATTACAGTGCACTTGAACGCAACATGCAATATACCCGCTGTATAAGTGTCCAAATGTTCATGTCATTCTGGGCAATACTCTTCTGTTATAGCATTTCAGTCTGAAATATGGAATATCTTACAATAATATTTATGACTAAAAGGCTAAAAATAATCTCATGTGTAAGAAATGACTGTTCTAGATTGAAGTAGAAATTTAAATAATTATCTTGTTGGTTTTGGATTTATTTAGCTTCAAGAGTGCATTTTTGTTCTTGTGTGACCCTCAACACAGGCTTTGAGAATCCCGGGCCACTTACTGATACCTATGCTTAAATTAACCCACTCATATTCTGGTTTATTTCAAGAAAAACATTTCGGCTAGTGGACATTCTAATTGGCTGGTAACTTTAAAATCTAGCAGCCATATTGGCAGGTGGTGAAAAAAGTTAATTTCAAGCCCTGCAGGGAGAGCAGGTGGTGACATAGGAGTGAGTGAGGAAAAGGATCAAATATTGGTGGTTAAGACTGAATAATGACATCACAATTGTTAATTTAAAATGAGTTATTCCTCTAAACCTGGCTTCAAATGCCCCAAATTTTTCGTGCTGGCGCCGTTCAGCCCTCAGCAAAATCTGGTAGCGAGTAGGGATGGGCATCGAATTTCGAATTTTCGAATAATCGTTGTTATTATCAAGGTCGACTTTTATTATTGAAAGTCGAAATTCGTTTATTGAAAATATATATATATATATATATATTTATTTTTTTTGGTGAGTGAAATGTTGCATTGTCTCCCCTGATTCTAAGTATAGTCGAATCGCTTGGTTTGAGCAAGTAAAACAATTAAGCAACCTCTCCCTCTTCGTGGGATTTCATCCGCCATTCATTTTTCCATAAACCTTGCTTAAAATGCTTATAAAAATTGTTTTACTTGCTCAAACCAAGCGATTCGACTATACTTAGAATCAGGGGAGACAATGCAACATTTCACTCACAAAAAAATAAAAAAAAATAAAAATCGAATTTCGATTAAAAGTCGACTTTGGCCAGCGAATTTCGAATAGTGTTTTTGCTAGAAATGCCCATCCCTAGTAGCGAGGACATTTTTTTGTGGCCCTCTCTATCATCAAAGTTGCCCATCCATGGGTTACGGCATGACAATATTTGTTCGGCCCCCGGCAACAATCTGGGTTTCTCATGTGGCCCCCCATGAAAAATAGTTGCCCACCCCTGCTATAACATATAACGTTACAATTAAATCCATACACAGAACTTTTAAACTGTTTATGAAATACTGGTGCCTCTAAATGACCTACAGTGTACATGGGCAAATGTGACAATCGGCCAGGAGAATGGATATCACTTTGTTGTTAGTCAAACTCACATGCATCCGCTGCGCGAGGGACGGGGGTTGCGCTACAGGGAGAAGTGAAGCCTCTACCCCGGCGGCCTCTCACCAGGCAAGACCGCGGCTTCACTAACCCCCGCCTGCGGCCTAGCAGAGCCGACGCTGCACACAACTACAAAGGGCTTCCTGAGGAGCGGATTTTTTCTCTCTCAAAACAATTGAAACCCACCGTCATGTTAAAGCTGAGTAAGGAGATCGATTTTATTTCACCAGAGCCGAAGGCAGCAACACAAAAGACTGATGGAAATAACATAACAGAAGAGAAGGTAAGCCCCACTAAACTGGTATGCAGCATTGACAGTCAGTAGATAGAGTAAACACGATTCTGCCTGACCAATCAAACTTAGTCAAACTCACATGCATGCGCTGCGCGGGGACGGGAGAGGCGCTACAGAGTGTGAAGCCTCTTCCCCGGCGGCCTCTCACCAGGCAAGACCGCGGCTTCACCAAAGACCCGCCTGCGGCCTAGCGGAGCGCTGCACTCAACTACAAGGGCTTCCTGAGCAGCAGCACTTTTTCTCTCTCAAAACAATTGAAACCACCGCCACGATTTTATTTCACCAGAGGCGAAGGCAGCAACACAAAAGACTGATGGAAATAACATAACAGAAGAGAAGGTAAGCCCACTAAACTGGTATGCAGCATTGCATTGACAGTCAGTAGATAGACAGAGTAAACACGATTCTGCCTGACCAATCAGTCGTCAACAATGTTTTCACGTCACCGTATGGTACCGGGTTCACAGCCCTAGAACCCCAACGAAGCAGGGACGAAAAGTAGCACGACTCAACCCCAACTCAACCCGGGCTGGGACGGTTTTTACCGGTGGAATGAGACCATTTATCGAGTCGAGCGGAGCGGGACCGCGCTACTACCTGCGGTGGAAATGGGCCATTAGACCGTAGCGACCGGGGCAGCAGGGGGAATTGGCCAAGTACAATATTGGGGAGAAAATGGGGGGGAGAGATCAGAAAATAATTATAATAATAAAAAGAAATTGCGTCTTATCGTCTATGTACCTTTGTAGATCATTAAGAAACTTTAAATGAATATTGTTAGATGTGTTAGCTTGGTCACTGTCTGCCTGCAAGACGACACATGTACCAGGTCTAGCAGCAGATCAGCAGGGGCAGATAGCCTCAAACACGAGGTGCTTGACAGCTCTATAAAATCGCATAATAGCAGTGGATGGAAACGCACCTTACTTCGCATTTTCTTTTGCGGAATTTTCTGAAAATTCTGTTAAAATGTACAATACATTTGGATGTGCAACAACAAAGTTGTTCTATACCACAAGTGTTGCTGGTTTTGACCCGTCAGGATGACAGATCACCCAAACTCTGCCCAATATGTGACTTTTGTTTACAAGCCCTGGTTCCCTGGCAGTTGGGCAGTGTGAACCAGGCGCGGACTGCATATCGGGTGCTTCGGGCAGATGCCCAGTGGCCTGGCCTGGCATGGCCTGCAAAAAAAAGAAAAAGATTGTGTGCAGGCCAGGCCACTCACTGAACAGCAGCCCAGTATGTATAAGTGTTCCTAGTTGCGCAGATTGCAGGCAGGCAGGCTGCAGGCAGCCAGGCAGGGAGGAATGAGTTTACTTTTCAGTCAGAAGCTGCTGAGACCCCAGCGCAGGTGGGCGGGGCTTGCTGTTCAATGGTGCCAAAATGGAGAAGAAAATAGGTGCAGAGAGGTGGAAAGCAAGGAGCCTATGTTGTGTCTTGGCCTAAACTACAATATCAGTGGTAGACAATTGTCTATTGCCTATAGAATATTCGAGAGAAATTAAATTAACACAAATTTGTATTTATTTATTTATTTATTTATATTAGGCTATATAAAAGATCCCATTGGTCAAATGTAAACAGTAGTGGCTAAACTGAAAGTATGGGTTGGATTGCTTTTTGGGTTTTCTTCACAAAAGTGGAGAAGGAGGTAGAAGCAGCACTAGCACTGCAGCAGGTGCTCCTGCAGAGCTGGAGGTGGTGTTGAACTTATCAGAATCAGGAACCTTCAGGTAGGCTACAATTTCAGAGCATAAAGTGAAACATGTAGGCTATATGCTTATTGCTTTCACATGAATGTGCTTTATGGGATTATCAGTAGGACTGCACAATACAGTTTAAAGTGGAGATGAAGCAGTTTGATTTTTTTGTATTTGCATTTAACCTCAGACAAGCCAAGACAGGACACTGCACTCTTCCTTAAATGAAGTTTGCTGTGAAGCTTTTGTACAGAGGCATGTTTTTGTTTTTACGTCTTCATTATACTTGCAGTTATCTAGGCAATGTTGAATTCTATTAGTGAACAAATAGGTAACATACTGTAACATGTAACATCACGTTAGCATTATATTCACCAAATCTCGCTTCAAACGGCCCAAATGTTTCGCATGTGTGTCCGTGTGTGGGCCTTGGCCTGCATGGTATCTAATGCCCGGCCTGAATTATGGTCCCAGTCCGCCCCTGGTGTGAACCAAAACTAACCAAATACAGAAAACGCAACAGAGTAAACTATCCCACCAAAGAAAACAAGCTGCAGGTGTGACTACGCTCTTACAAGGACAGGGGTGTTCTCAAGGACTGAGACTTCACATGCATCTCTCAGCTCCCGCCCACACACACTGCTAACCATCACAGTGATTAGGTTTCTCCCTCCCCCTCACACAGCAACACA